>NW_027528872.1:6815186-6862657 GCF_008692635.1 Crocuta crocuta
GATGGGGGGTCAGGGCAGACAGGGCGGCAGGAGGGGAGGTCTCCGAGCTGTGCTGGTGTGGAGCGGTGGCAGTGGTGCTCTGCCCCCGGACCAGAGCCCTCTAGGGGGTTCCCAGTGTAACCTCCCCAGCCCCTCTCTCCAGGCCAGGCTGCACCTGCACCTGTCCTTTTCAGCACCGAAGAGCTGAAAGCCCTCCTGCCACCTGCCGCTGCCGCTGCGTAGCCCCCATACCTCCTCCCACCTGCCAGTCCCCAGCGCCCGCCTCGCTGCAGCCCTCCTGACTCAGCCCTCCACGTGGGGTGCACACACGGCTCATCAGGATGAGGCTGCTCAGAGCCCACCCTCTTCTGCATCCTTCCCAGCCAGCTACCACCCCTGCTTCCTGCAGCTTGAAGAGAAGGCCCCCAAAGGCTCCCTCCTGGCCTCCAGATTCCTGCTCCCCACCCGCTGAGCAGGTGGAGGGAGGTCTCTGTGCTGGGAGCCTTCAGAGCCAGGCTCTAAGCCCCACTTAGCCACTGTAGCACCGTTGAGGCTGGCACTTCTCCTCTCTGAGCTCAGTGGGGAGCAGCACGCCCCTCCCAACCTCAGAGCCATAAAGGCCCAGCTGGAGAGTTAGGAAGGTGCCCTCTTGGCCTGCAAAGTCCACAGCAGCCCCGGCATGCAGGGAGCGTGCAGGCTGCTGACAGTCACCTCAGGGGCTCTGCAGGTCCCCTCCCTTCCTGGGACAGCCGAGGGGAAAGTGTGCCTGCAAACCACCACTGGGACCACAGCCCACTCCATCTAACCCACCAAGTGTGTTTCCATCAGACCCTCTCTTATGTCTCCCTAGGCTTTTCAGTCCTGGCCAAGAGCGAGAGAGAATGCAGTCTCGGGCAGGTTCTAGTTCTCAGGGGCTCTGTGCTGACAGCATGGTGCCTGAGCCTGCTTCAGATTCTGTCTCCTCTCTCTGTCCCTCCCCCACTCATGCCTATACTCGAGCTATCTCTCTCTGTCTCTCTGTCTCTCTCTCTCAAAAATAAATAACCATTAGGGGTACTTGAGTGGCTCAATCAGTCGAGTGTCTGACTTCGGCTCAGGTCATTATTTCAGTCTGACTTCGAGCCCCGCGTCAGGCTCTGTGCTGACAACTCAGAGTCTGGAGCCTGCTTTGGATTCTGTGTCTCCCTCTCTCTCTCTCCCCACCCCCCCCCGCCACTTGCACTCTGTCTCTCTCTCAAAATAAATAAACATTTTTAAAAATAATAAATAAATAAACATTAAAAATATTTCAAAATGTGAGGGCGCCTGGGTGGCTTAGTCGGTTAAGCATCCAACTTTTGCTTAGGTCATTCATGNTTATTACACCTTTCTTTCATACCCCCATGGTGGCCAGTACTGGACTCCACCCCAAACCCTGACTCATTACTATTGACCCCCAGCTGGCAAGAGGTTATATAAACTTAGGAGAGAACCAAGAAATTGCTTTCTCTCCAAAGATCCTCTGCCTCTCTTTAGATGGTCTGAGGGGAATGGTTGGTGGAGTTGGTTGGGGGGAGTACTGGTTTGTAAATAAAAATCTGAGTTCCAGACCCTTAATTTAATAACCAACATGGGATCCTGCAAGAAAACAGGGTTTTATTGTTTAAAAAAAAAAAAAAAGACACTTTGGTCTCAACTATACCTGGGCCCCTTGTGTGACCTTGAAATGCACCAGAGCCCACTGGGCGACCTTGAATGGCACCTGGGCCCACTGGGTGACCTTGGGCATGTCACTTCATTTCTAGGAGCCTCAGTTCATCTGTGAAATGTGGATAGTAACACCTAACTTGCATGGTAGTTATATTCAAAGAATTGGTTGAAGTAGGTCTTCCATGAATAATTCAGTTATTTTTATCCTGCAAAGCCTGACTCCTTGAGACTCTGGCCCTGCCCCCCTTATTTCTCACCTCCCTCCTTCTGTGCGGTGTGCTCAGCACAATATCTGCCTCATCAGTAGTTTATAACATAAGAACAGTTTTCCTTCATGACCACAGATCTCAGGAGCCAAACTAACATAGGTTGGCCACAAGGTCACAAGCTGAGTTTATTCACTGCTTATGCACTAGGACCAGGTGCTGAGAATACAGGATGAAAAAGACAGCCATGGCCGCTGCCCTCAAGAGTTTACCCTCCTTCTCATTTACTTCTGTTCTTTCGGTGTCTGATGAATAGTAAGTGCTCAATAAAAGTTTGAAGAAATTAAGGGAGATAAGAAGGAAGACAAGCAGGGAAGTGATAAGCAGTGCCTAGAGATACAGGAAAAGCTCATGGAGGAGAACTTGGCCTTCAGTGCGGGCAGGACAGGTTATGGAAATCCTGGGAGAGGGGTGATTCCAGATGGTGGAGCACTGGTGACATGGGACACCATGCGTGAGCAGCCGGCACGGATGGCTATTGAGCGCCCAAGGAGAAGGGAGTCACATTTTGGAGAAGTCTGTCAGGTGGTACCTTGTGGCCAGTAGAAAGACCTTAGAGTTCCCCTCCCCCTAGAAAAGGGAGAGAGCATGAGGAAAATGGTAGCTCAGGAAGGACACTCCAGAGTAGGACCTGAAAGCATTCACAGCCTGTTGAAAGAACCCAGGTTGAGGTGGTGACGGCCCAGACTTCAGATTGTAGTGCTAGGAGTGGAGAGGAAAGGGTGCGTCTGAGGGATGCTGTGGAGGAGGACGGGGCCACACTTGGTGATGGTGACAGACTGAAAGTAAAGCAGGAACAGGAGGTTACCCTGACTGCCAGGCTTCACTGCGGGAGAACGTCAGTGAGCACAATGGGAAACTGAGGCAGAAATTCTGGGATGGATGGTGCGAGGTATGTCGAGTCGGTGCAGCACATAATCTGTGCCCAGATCAGAGCTGTCTGGGTGTGGTAAGTGAAGAGACATTAGCTCCTGGAGGGAAGGACCACGTCATATCCATCTGCTTCTCACAAGGCAGTGCGATGCCTGCCTCCTAACAGGTCTCAATAAATGTGTGAATAAACAGATGTTCTCAAGGAGCTTCCTGGCTGCTTCCCATATTACCCAGGAGGTTCTAGAAAAGATCCCAGGCTCATTTGCAGCTCACTTCCTCGGAGGAGGAAAGACAGGGAACAGAAAACAGGGTGCAAGAGAATGGGTGAAGAGTATTTTGGGGGCAAGAAAGGACAGCGGTGTCCTTGCACATTATGTTCCTAGAGGCAGTTGAGCCTGAAAGAGAAGCTTCAAGGTGTGTCGTATGGGTGAAAAGACAGTGCGGTCCATCCACCTCTCCTCCACCCACCGCACCTCGACTTTCATCTGCTCTAGATGGTAACACTCAGCTCACGATTCTGCTTGAAAAAGCATCTCGGTGATTTGAAAGAAAAAGTATTCCTAGTGGCTTGTATTTAATGCACAAAAAATAGAATTAGATTGAAAAAGGAAATTGTGAGAGTACCAGTCATTCCCTCCCAAAAAATGAATGGGTAAATAGTGTCCTTTGGGTGGTGATTCTGAGACTGTTCTCCTGCATAGCTATCTCCCCACCCTGCCGCACCCAGAGACACTCTTACCATAGAAAAGTCAAAGGGATCCAAACAGACCCAGCGTGGGTGCCCACAGCTCTCTGAAGCCTGGGGGGATGGAACAGACTGTCTTCTGCTCTTCCCTGTCCCTCCGGGCTGCGCTCTGTGGGCTCAGGGCTTATTCTGGGGGGTCCTGTGGCTGCCCCAACTCTTGGCTCTGAGACACTGTCCAAAGTAGGGTAGTGACCACTCAGCGTCATCCTCCAGGACCAGTCTCCTGATGACAGCCCTTCTTGTCCCTCAGGGCACAGCCCTGCCCCCACCCTCCGCTTTCCCCGCACCACCTGGGGCTCACCCCCTCCCTGCCCGCACCCCCTCAGGATGCTCCCTGTACCCCCTCTCTCTGTTGTCCTCCCCCACACCCAGAGGAAGCGGGACTGGAGGTGGGAGCAGGTGACACTTCCGGCTGCAGGCTACGCACCACTTGTTTAGGGCCCTTCTCGTTCTAACCCCTCCGCCCCCAGCTGACAACTTGCTAATTCTGAGAACACAATCTCTGGCAGCCATTGCGGCTGTCTTGACACTGTCCTTCTCGTAAGAAAGATTGTGAGATAAAAGAAGGAGCTGTGAAATCATCTTTAAGCCGGGAGAAAAGAGCCTCAGAAAGGAGTGCCCCTCCCGGCCCTCTCTTCTCCTCCCCTCCTACCTCACCCCTCCCTGCCTGCCCTCTTTCCCTTCCTGCCCCCCTTCTTCTGGCCTCGCCAGCCATCCCCTTTCTCCCTCACCTTCCTCACGTCACCCAGTCTTCTTGCTCTTTCTCCAGTTCCCCCCCATACTTCTCCTTTCTCTTCTCCCTTCTCTTTCTCCTTCTCTCTCTCTTGTTTTGGTGCCAGAAACGGTCTAATTACAACAGAGAACTTGAAGAGACTGAGAGGGAAAAAAAATAAATAAACCCACCACACATAGCTGATTAAAATGTCCTATGAAATCTAATTTGTAAAGCTCAAATCAGAATAAAAAGTGTTACTCCCACAATTCGGGGCCAATTTGATTTTAATGAGACTCCTCAGAGACCCAGCCAAGATCTCATCAGGTTGCAAACGCGGCTACTTCCCACCTGCCATGAGCTCTGCGATGTGGATCTTGCCGTCTCCTCTTGGGGAGCCCCCCACACCCGCTTGGCCACCATGCCCAGCTTCCCTGGGGCTCTGTATACGTCAATCACCCGCTTGTTGGGGCCCTCTGCCGCTGAGGGCCTGGCCTTACCTGCGGTCCGAGCCTGGGGTACTGTGCCCCCAGGATAGGCAACAGCTAGCGTCCAGGACCTCTGTGGCAGTCCCTGACTCTCCCACGTCCGGGAGAAGAGGCCGTGGCAGCAGCCTGCCCACCAGGGCCACCTTTCCTCCGCTGTATGTCTGTATCTGCCAGGTAGGATGTGGGAAGGAATGCAGGCTGGGAATGCACGCTGACCCCCATCAGACTCCAGCTCCACCACTCATTAGCTGTGTGATCTTGAGCAGCTCACTTTGCCTCTCTGATCCTGTTTTCTTTGCTGTAAAATTGAGATTTTTCTGCCCTGTAATGTAATTAAACAGGGTACAGAAGGAAGGGCACTGGGGGCAGGGGGGCTCAGGAAACGTCAGTGTCCATTGGGCTGTGGCTCCCTGGGGAACAGACATCACGTCACCCTGCTTCCTCAGCATTCCGGGCAGGACCAGCTTAAGGATCTGGGCACAGCACAGCTCAGTAGGTGAAAACACGGTCTTCAGAGCCAGAAAGTCTCTGTCTGCAGCCCTGGTCCTGCCGCCAGACGATTCCCAGATGATTTAGTTAACATCAAACACTCCCCCCACCCCAGCAAACTGGGGAGTGTGATGGCTACCGTAACCACTAAAGGTAATGCGAGCTCAGTACTTGCTGAGTCATTACCAAGTACAAGTCATCACCAAACACAGCTCCTGTTCATACTCGGACCTCATTTCCTCATCCATAAAGCAAGGATCAAAACAGTAGCTACCTCCTAGTTTGTTATGAAGATGAAAATAGTAAAGAGCTAATATTTTAAAATCTTAACACTGTGGCTGTGTTTGTACAATAAAACATGAACTGGGGTGCATGGTGGCTCAGTTGGTTAAGCCAACTGATTGATTTCTGCTCAGGTCATGATCTCACTGTTATGGGTTTGGGCCCCGCATTGGGCTCTGTGCTAACTGCGTGAAGCCTGCTTGGGATTCTGTCTCCTCTTCTCTGCCCCTCCCCCACTTGCTATGTCTCAAAATAAATACATAAACATGAAAAAATAATACACGAACTGACCTGCTTAGACGGTTCAGTGCCATCTTGCTCTGAGGTGTGTTATGGGAGACTGGGGGTCACCCTGGTGATGACCCCAGGTGACAGTGAAGCCAGAGCTGGGTGTGCCATCAGAAAGAAAGGGACAAAGAGGGTTGAGTCTAGATGGCTTCCTGCTCCTGCCATCACACTCTGCACCACACTGTACCACCACCATGCGCCCTGCAGAATTTGGCCCTAGGCTCAAACTAAACAATAATATCCCCCCCCCCACGCTTATCGGGGTTTTAAGCAAACCACACCACTCCCCCTACCTTGCCTTCTGAGGCATCGCCGAAGGACACTTGCAGCTCGAGGGCTCTCCCCTCCTCCGCCCTGTCGTGGGCATAGATGCAAGCAAGTGGCAATAGGTAGGAGTCAGCCAAATGGAAAGGGGCAGAGCGCGTCCCAAGCGCAGCGGGCATGGCCTCTTTGGGGGCTGACGGAGGCCGGGTCACAGTGTGAATGTGTGTTAAGGACTGGTGAGCAGGGAGGCTGAGCTGCGAGCCAGCTGCTGAAAGCAGGGAATTAAGCTGGGGGCAGACAGGAAGTGCTGCTGGGCCGCAGGCAGGAAGTAAGATGCTGGGGTCGGGGGCTCATCCGCTGGACCAGCCTCTGCTCTGCCTCTTAACTTGAGGAGAAGCCCTCCAGGCACTGCTCCCTGCGTTAACTGACCGCTGTGCTTGTCTCCTTCCTAGGCCAAGTGTACTCCTTCAGCCAGCAGCCCCAGGACCAGGCCGTGGTGTCGGGCCAGCCTGTGACACTGCTGTGCGCCATCCCCGAATATGATGGCTTCGTTCTGTGGATCAAAGACGGCTTGGCCCTGGGTGTGGGCAGGGACCTCTCAAGTGAGTACCGCCAAGAGCTCCCGGGAAGGCCTGGAACCCATCCCTGCATGACCCAGCCACCCTCGTGGGGAACCCCGTCTTCATTGGTATTCAGAGATCAAATCTCCAGCTTTTGTGGCATCTCCCCCCGGGGCAGAATCAGGTTAGGCACGCCCTGGGTCCAGGATCTTTGACTCCTGGTAAGGAATTATAATTAAACCCTCAATTCTGAACCTAATACAGTTTTGCCCCGGGAGGGTCTATTCTAAAGTCAGACACAACTCATGTAAAAAGTCACATTTCCAAAGGTAAAGTGTCCCTGTCTCTTGGTCCAAAGTGTATTCCCCACTTACACCACAACCTGGCTCTTCCTGACTTCCGTCTATTAGAGGGAGCCAAGTAAACTGAAAACTCACAAAGCAACCCAGTTGGTTTTAGGGGTTAGTGTGTGATGGGAAGAAAAGAAAAGAAGCCTTCAAAGTACGAACCTTGTTGAGCCGCCATTGTTGAGCCCCCACCCCCAGGCTGGCGTTGAGCAGAGATGTCCTCGTAGGCTTCTGTGGCTGGCATCTGACCTCTATGCTTGATGCCCCGGTCTATCATCTGCTAACGATTGTGAATGTCAGTCCTTAAGCTCATACAGATGTCTTTCCGATCCATCCTCTCCCTCGGGAGACAAAAGAATAGAATCATCTCATCCTCCTGGTCAGTCAGCCATCAGCAATTATCATTCTCCCTTGGGGAAGGTAAACATGTGACTGCTAGGCTTAGCATAACCTATAAAATTCACAACAAGAGATCTGGGTGTCCCTGCCACTGGGGAACCGCTGAGGGTGGAGGTGGAGAAAAACATACGTATTCTAGTGAGGAGTAGCTTTGCTTTTCTCGTGGTGTACAGCTGCAGGAAAATAAAAATCAAAGTGCACTCAGAAACATGATGGTTGGGAAATTAATATTTTAAAATGTGAGTTATGTCTTGCCAAAAATGTATATTGAAACATTATAGCCATGGTCAATAGCATCACTGGGTTTGAGTGCTGCAGCCCAGCTGAGCATGGGTAAAATATACAATAATATCTCCAAAATATACTGTGCTGCCATAAAATTTAAGTATTATGGGAACCAGCCAATTTCAGGGGCTCTGAACTTCCTTACCCTAGAGAAATCTGGGGAAATGATATCACCTTCCCAAACTAGAATCTCTCATGCTCTGCGTGGCTCTGAACTTGGTCCAGCATCATTGCTAGTTAAGGAGGTACTCTGGGTTCCTAGTCAGTGGTTTGCAGCCTTTGGTCAAGGCCTGGGGTCTTTTTGGGTTGGTGGCCAAGAGGAAGCCCCAGGTCACCACGGATGTTCATCACCTCATGGAAAATTGACCTTCGGGCATCCATTCCATGAATAACTTTCTGGGATCAGGATTGAGTCAATGGGGTTCTAAGGAACTGGGGTTTACTTCCTCTCTGATTTTACTTCACTTATGCAAAGAAGGCTGTCCATCTCCTTGCAGAACCGATACATTCAAATTCCTGGGAAAGTGTTTTCTGTGTTTGATCACCTGTCCCCCCAAAAAGTGTTATGATGATAATGACAGAAACTCACATGCTCGATAAATATTGTTTGTTCCCCAGACAAGAAAGTGAGACTAATGGATAGAAATTCAATTCAGCAAGTATTCGCAGAGCACTTAATATTGCACAGGTTTTCCTATGGGGAAACTGAGGCCCACGGTGGCAAGACTGCAACCTGCTAAAGTTCTGTCCTCTTCTGTTTTGACTGTGTGGCCTGGCCCCGTCTAGCAGCAATCACGCCCTAACTGAAGACCTAACTGTCTTTCTGGTCACAGAGGCTGGAAAAAACATTCAAAGGAAATGATTTATAAGCATATGCCCTCATACTGATAGAACATTCTTCTTCAAAGAAGCTCGAATAATTCTCAGACATTATGTCACAAATCTACAATTATCTACAGGGAGAAAAAGGAGGATTTCCCCCTTTTATTTGACAGATAAAGAAGGTCACAAGTCTAGAAAGAAACTGATTCAAACATATACCCAACCCCAATGTGTGGGGTCCTGTTCCTAACCCCCCAAAACTCCAACATCCTGTCTATTCTCACTTCTAAAGATAGGGACCTTTCTGGCTACTTTATCTGACTGTCATTTTCCTTTAAACCAGCATTTATACGGGCACCTGGGTGGCTCAATCAGTTGAGCACCTGACTCTTGACTTCGGCTCAGGTCATGATCCCAGGGGCATCCCACGCTCAGCACAGAGCCTGCTTGAGATTCTCTCTCTCTCTCTCTCTCTCTCTGTGTGTGTCTGTCCCCTCTGTCATTCTCCCCCACTCATGCTCTCACCCTCTTAAAATTGTTTTAATAAATAAATAAACCATCATTCATAGACTACTTACTATTTGCCACCCACTTAACATGGATTATACAAATTAATCTTCACCATGAGATAGTGGTGACAGCACAAAGAAGTTAAAGTAACTTACCCACGACATCAGAGCTAGGAAGTAATAGAGTTGCCTGAACCCAGACACTTTGACTGGAGAACCCAGACTCCCAGTAATCTTGCCTCCCCTGAGAGTAGCAGGAGAGAGTAATGATACTGTGGAAGGAGCTAGAACTTGCTCAGAATCTATGCTTCTGGGCCTGTGTTTTCCAAAGATGCTGCCAGTCCTTGCGAGAGCATCGCAGCTCGTTGCCTAATTAGGCAAATACAAACAAACCCATCACTGATGTTTTCAGCGGCTCATGAGAGCGAAATCCTGCTGCTGATAGCTTGCAAGACAACAAAAACACTAGCTCCAGCCAAGATGCCTGCAGGAGACCAGGGACTAATCAAGGACAGCAGGATCCAGAGGCTGGGCCGGAAGGGTTGGGGGCAGTGAGCCAGCTACATTGAGGGCAGCAGCGGGGAGAGGGCTGGACTGGAACCCATTTCTAGCCCCTCCTCCTGGCCCTGGGGAGAGCCAGCTTAACTTACCTGGGCTTCTTCCCAAAGCCCAGCAGAGGGCAGGAAGGGCGGGCTGGAGGGGAGGTGATGCTCTCGGGGGTAGAGCTGATTGCCCTGTGAGCATCTCAGGCCAGGCCAGAACAGCTGTGCAGGGCAGGGCCATTTGATTGCACGATGGGGACGATGGAGCCATGAAGACATGAGTCTGAAGGGCTCAGCCGCACAGGAGCTCCCAGAACACATACTGGGAAGGATCACATCTCCCTGAAGAGGAATGAATGCCTGTGGCCCCTGTACAGCTCACCTTTGGGGAGCCCTGTCCCATCCCTGCAAGACCCTTAGCTTATGATGGGAGGGGTCTTAGGGCTCCAATATTCCATCTAGAATAGAAATCTCTGCAGTGCCCCTGACAGGCGATCACCAGCCTCTGCTTGAATACAGCAACTGATGGGGACCTTACTACCACATGTGGCAGCCCAGATCCTTATTGACATTTCAAATTATATTAAGAATATTCCAAAGTAGTCCCCCATGTTAATTCTGTCCATTGCTGCTAGTGCAGTCCTTGGGAGCTAGCTGAAGACATCTAACCAGCACTTGGAGACTGAAATATTGCAGAGCTGCTGTGTATCCCTTGGTCTCTCTGATTCTGTCTCTCTCTCTCTCTCTCTCACTTGCTTAAGCCCTCATCTTCTCTTTAAAAGGCCAGATATGCTGTATCCCCTCCCATGGTACATTTCTGAGGATTCACACGGTCCTGGTGAAGGTCTTTCAGAAAGAGGAGCAGCTTGGGGCTGGGAGGATTGGGGGTAGAAGGAAGAGAACAGGACGAAGTACTCTGTAAGAGGCTGGTGGGGGTGGGGGGTGGGGAGGCAGATCTCGGGTAAGGGGACGATGGAAAAGAGACCCTTCTGGGAGAGAGTAAGGAGGTCTAGGGCCCAAGGCCCGGGACAGAGGATCTGCCAGCCATGACTTGTGTACTCATTAGTATTCATCCTACACAGCAGCAGGCAAGCTGATTGATGATTTTTCATTCTCAAATTTTTATTTATCCATGATGCATCACTGGTAGTGTAGGGGACCCCAAATTCCTAAGTGTCCTGAGTACCTCATAAGCACTTCATCAGGACCTGGGATCTGGGGTAGGTAGGAGGAGTGACCAGAAAAAGACCCTTTAGGGTTCAAAGTGGCCAGAGGACCGCAAGCATTGGTAGGGTGGACCTGGATGTCTACTTCCTGTCCATCCTGAACAAAACTTTCCCCCCAAAGTCATTCTTGATTCTTTTCCAGAGATTCCTGCTTTCTTCTCTCTTGTCTCTCTTACTCTCTCTACTCTCTGGGACTCTCAGGCTGGGTCTGTCTGTCTGTCTGTCTGTGTGTCTCCTTATCAGAATGCATGTCTGCCCGGTAAACCGCTGGGCTGAGCACACCGCCTTCCAGAGCAACGCGCCCGTGGTGTCTGCCCACACTTAGTGTTTCCAGCTCCGCTCTCTCTTTCCTCTCTGATAATAGCTTCTCCCACATTCCTAAACCTAAACACAAACACGCACGCACACACACATGCACTGCCCAGTAGCCAAGGGAAGCTCTCTTTTTTGTTCCTTACACCAAGATCCTCCCCTGCTCCAATGTCCCGCCACTGCCCTGTTAGTCAGGACTGCCTCCTCCACCCGGCCCCGCCCCCCTTGACCTGCCTGCTGTCTCCACAGGTTACCCACAGTACCTGGTGGTAGGGAACCACCTGTCAGGGGAGCATCACCTGAAGATACTGCGGGCAGAGCTGCAAGATGATGCCGTGTACGAGTGTCAGGCCATCCAGGCGGCCATACGGTCCCGTCCCGCCCGCCTCACCGTCCTGGGTAAGAACTGTTGATACTTGGGGCGAAGATGCTATGGGAAGCCCCGTGGGCTCTGTCCCAGAAGGGCCTCCCCATGGGGCAGGCCCCAACACGTTATCCCACGGGGCTCCGGCCACTGCCGACCCATTGTGTCAGTAGCCCCCCTTCCCTACCAGAACAGGGAAAAGGAAAGTTTCTCCTCTGGAAATCAGAAGGCCAATGCTAACTGACCTATGACCCTGTCCAACTCCAGTGTGTTTGACTCCAGCTCATGGGGCTCCTGAAGGCTTCTTTGTTCAATTGGGAAGTGCGTTCTGCATGCATGATGGGGGTCAGTCCCTGTGCTAGGCGACGGAGATACGGAGAATACGACACATCCTTGAGTCCGTTCTTCCTGGGCTGACCTCCCACCAGGCGCTCACACAGCGTGATTTCAGCATGACCACGCTGCACCTGTTCCTTCTCCACCCTTCGCTGCTCCCCGGGAACCCTGCCTCCTTCCCTAAGTCAGGCCTGGGAGATTTCGTTTCAGGCCCTTATCCTGCATCAGACCTCTGCTCCTTGGTCTTTCTTCATCTTGGCTTCCCAGGAGCCCAGTACCCCTGGAACTGGGCACTGCCTGAGAGGTCCCCACTCCCTCATTCGGGCAGACCTGCCTGAACACAAGGCAGTGAGCTCACCTGCCTCTTGAACTGCCTCATTCTGATTTCAAGTGCAGCCCCCATCGGCTCCCTCCTCCGGCCAGATGTTCCCAAGGACTGAGGCCCCTGGGAACCTAGCCGTGCACAGAAGGCATAATAGCAAACATATGCATACATTTTACAGCACCTCTCAGAGCTCTTCCCCTTGTGTTATTACCTCAGCTGTTCTGCGCAGGGCTACGGCACAGGGAGTGTGGCCCCAAATGAGAAACTGAGGCTCAGAAAAGCCAAGGGCCCGGCCCAGCATCTCCAGGCCAGGGCTCCCGCACCACCACATGGCCTCCGCGGTGAGTGTCCGCCAGGACAGGCGTGGGATAGAGCACACGCAGTGGGACAGGGAAGCCTGGGCTCCGCCCTGCCCGCCTCTTAGCTGCTGCGGTGGAAGTTTGACACCGGGCAGCTGGGATTCTATGTCCTCACCTGATAGATAAGGTGCATGGCTGCTCAGAGATGAAATATTTAAGAGCGTGTCCGGTCATCTTCAGATTTACACAGCAGCACGTGGGGCGGATTATCCCAAGCACTGCAGCAAGTCCCAGAGGAGCACTTAGTGGCGGAGGCCGGCTCCAGCAGGTCCGGGGGTCCCCGAAGGATGGACAGCGTCGGCGAGGAAGGGGTGAGAGAGCCCCGAGATTCTTTCTGGTCACCAGGCAGGCATCTCTGCTCTGACTGGGGCTCAACTTTATTTTATAATTGTTTGGGGGATGGCACAGAAGTGGCATTTGACTTAGACAATGATTTCTGATGACAAACTTCTTTGATACAGAAGACTCCTGCATAACCTTTATCAATAGATTGAGGTAGGTGATGTAGATGCTTATCCTATGGGGAAGAAAGGTATCTTTAGCACACAAGACAATGTTTTTAGCATAAAAAGGGTGAAGTTAGTTCTTTGTGTGCAGGGGTCAATAGCTCGTTTGCTTAAGGGGAAGTATTAAGAAAAACAGGTCTTTCAGGAAACACAATGTTTGCTCCCATAATCACAAAAGAAGAAGTTCCTCAATAGGTTCCTTCACTGGGTGCAATCAGCATAGGGATCACAAGATGCCTTGGGGGTCGGTGATCCGAGCAGAAACAATTGGGTAGGGGTGGATATGGGCCACCATCTGACCGGAAGAGTCCGTGCACCTTACCTTAACCCCACAGGGAGTTATTTCTCAACCTGTGAGCTCAGAAACGGCTCCCAACAACTTACCAAGCTTGGCTTCTTGAGTCAGGAGGTAGAGCTCAGGGCCAACCTCAGAAACCTCCCTCCACCTCGGAATCTCCTCTGGCCGGGGATGAAGGAAAGAGAAAACTCACTGGGCCCGGCAGCGTAAATACGCTGCGATAGCTTGGTCTTGAGTGAGGCTGCAGAAAAGTAACCGGGGATCTTAAAAGAGAGGCAGACGTCATCTTCTGTCCCAACATGGGGCGAAAAGGAGAATGGGTCTCCCGTTTGGTGTGGAGCCCGAGGGAGGAGAGCAGGAGGATTTAGTGCCTAAGAGATTTTCTGATTTGCTAAGTATGGCACAATGCCGGAACAGATTTGTTAGCACAGTTATAGGATCGTCCTCTCCGGAGGTTATTCAGCTCCCCATCCTTAGAAGAATCCGTGTTTTACTGCCTTGTACCCCTTCGAGAAGGCACCAAAGAATGCTAAGTTGAGAAGATTCTAAGCACTGCCCCCTGCTGACTTCACGTGTATTTAGGACCTACGCTAAATAGAGACGCCCCTCATCCTCAAGTTCTTGTCCTGGCCTCAGAGCTTTGGCCGCTCGCACCCCACCATTCACAGCCTCCCTCCTCTCTCCTATCTCGAGTCCAAATGATTCCCAGTGTTTTACAGATGAGGAAATTGAGACTCAGAAGGCAAAGCCACTCACGGATTCATTCCCACCCAAAACAGACCCCAGATTTTTCAACTCCAAACCAGTGCTGTCTGCCCTCCTAAATGCCAGCATAATCTCCTCTGTCTGACTACTTAAGAGCCTGGCTTCAGAGAGAGGGGCCTCGGAATCTGATCTGAACAGACTCGGTTTTGTCTTAGCTCACTCCCAAAAGGCACTCACTCCCCCGTCTTCCTCTCCCGTGGCCAGACCGGGTTGGCACTGCCTTCTGGGCACGGAGCTGGGCTGTGCGGGGGTGGGGAGGGATGTTTACAAGTCTGGAAGGCGGATGAAGAGGAAGAAGGAGGAGTTTCCGGGTGACCCCAGGAGACTAGCCTGGTGGGCTCCCGCAGAGCCCGAAAGGGGGCCTAAACAGGCATTTGTCCATCAGCCTTTCGTGCAGACTACTGACACCACTCACTCCTCCTAACAAACCAACCCAAGGCAACGAAGAGCTGCCCCAGGCTCTGCCTCCAGCCCTTCCTGACTACCCTGGGTCCCCACCCCTGAGCTGGTCCTCTGGTCCCCAACCCTAAACTGGATCTGCAGGTCCTTACCCCTCTAAGGGTCCAGCAGGCCCGTGGCTGAGTTCCTTTGCAGTGCATAGCCCCACCTACTGCCCTGAAGAGAGGCCTTTCATGCAGAAGCTGACCCAGCCTTCTGGAAAGGGAGCTCTGGTCTGCTCCCGGTGGTGAATAGACAGAGCAGCTGCAGAGAGAAGAGGGGTGTCTTTGCCCTGGCCAGGCAGCTTCCCAGCCAAGACCCCATCTGCTTTGCTGTGACATCTCAGCCAGGGAAAATGTCCCAGCCAGTTCCCCAAGATGGGGTGGGGGTGGCTGGGGCTGCCTTCCCTGTGTTCCAGGAATGAGAGAGCTTCCTAATTTAGTCTGTATTTGCCTGAGATAGATTTTTAATTAAATAAAGTAAGAGCCTGATTAGAACCTGCGGAAGATGTGAGAACAGAATCAGATGGTATTCCAGCAAAATTGCAAAGCAAACACTTTGGCTGGAACAGAGGGAGACCCCTGGGGGTCTTCCATCAAAGCACCAAGTGAGGAGGGCAAATATGAGAGGTTATATAGCCAACAGATGTGCATTGTTAAAATATGCATCTGCCGGCAGTCTCCTCAGAGAAGCCAGAGGGCCAGCTCACAGAGCCTGCTCCAGGGAGGACATGGGGACCCAGCCCCGGCAGCCAAGCCTAGAGTCACAGACACATTAATTAGCCTTGTGTTTCCTGCTCTCAGATGCAATCAGGCAAGGAGCAACTTTGAGCTGAGCATTTGCTACCCTGGGAGGTAGAGGGAGGGAGCTAGGGGACCAGGAGGGGAGGAGGGGAAAGGGGCAGAGCTCATGAAGTTGAGCAAGGCAGACTCCGGAGCCTCGGTGGAGATTAATAGCCGGCCTGCATTCCCTCTGTGGCAGAGGACCATGCCTTGACTCTGGCCAGGTGGAGACAGGCATCTTTCCATCTGCAGAACATCTCAAGGCTCCTGGTATCACAGAGCAGCAGACTTGGAGGCAGCAATCATGGTCTTGCCACTAACCGATTGTGTGATCTCGGCCCCGTTGCTCAACCTCTCTGGGCCTCGGTTTCCTCATCTGTAACGTGAAGGGGATGATGAATAAGATGGCTTCTAAGAACTGTCCAGCTCCCAGGGCGCCTGGGCGGCTCAGTGGGTTCAGCATCCTATCAGATCATGATCTAGTGTTTCATGAGTTCAAGCCCCACATCAGGCTCGCTGCTGTCAGTGCAGAGCCAACTTTGCATCCTTTGTCCTTCTCTCTCTGCCCCTGCCCCACTTGCGATCTCTCTCTCTCTCTCTCAAAAATAAATAAGCATTAAAAAAAAAAAAAAGAACTGTCCAGCTCCCCAAAAGCCTACAATAAGGAGTCAAGCTTGCTGTACCAACTAGTTTAGGAAAATGGCCCAGCCCCCCACTGGAACCAGAATTCAGGTGGTGAATGAGGCACAGTGTACAGCACTCACTTTGAGTCTGGAGAGGGGACCTCTCAGAGTCCTGCCCAGCCCTGGGATTCTGGACTCGATGGCACACCTTCACCCTAGAGTCCTCCCTGTGTGTCCGGCTTCCGCACGTACCAACCACGTCTGCAGGGACTCCGCTCAGGTGGACATCACAGGGCCGCCGTGCACTTGTGCAAAGCTGTGGTGTAGGAGGAAGTGCCGTGGGCCGAAAGCAGAACACCTGCACGCGGCTCACTGTGTGACCTTGGGCGAGGCCCTCGGCGCTCCTACCGGGCCTCTGGTTCAACTCTATAACCAGCACAGAGTATAGGGCAGGTCCTCAGTAATACTGGGTTTTTTTTAAATAAACGAATGAGGGAGGGAGGGAATGAATGCAGTTTCTCGTTCTTCATTTATAAAATGAGGATAAGAAAACTACCAATCTCGCAGAATTGCTGGAGCACCAATGTCATATGCTTGAAAGTCACACGCGTGTGCATGCAGGTGTGCATACACGCAGACTACTGCTTCTCCAACCTGCGGGAGCCCCCGGGTTGACAAATATCTAAACCGTTCCACGGCCAGAGCTGTAAGGATGATAGCTACCTTTGGTCTTTCTAACTGCCTGAAAATTTGAGAAGCAAGGACCCAGGGCAAGGAGGAAATGGAAGCCAAGGTTTTGATCAACAAGTATTTACGGAGCAGCTGTTCTGTGCCAAGCAGTGATTTAGACATGAAAGAGTCATCAGTCAGTGAGAGAGAAAGCCAGCCCTGCCCTGGTAGAGCTTGTGTTCTAGCAGAGAGAGAGAGACGGAGAGACAGTGAGAGAGTCAATAAATCACAAACAGAGTAAACAAGCACATTGTGTAGGTGTGTAGGATGTCAGATGGTAACGAATGCTTAGAAACAGAGAAAGTAGAGCAGGGTGAGGGGGACTGGAAGGGGAAGGGTGGTGGATGGCAGGTTAATTATTAAAAAGGGTATTTTCCCAGTCTTCCTCCCCATTTCCCTCATCATCCTGGCCCGTTCTAATATTAACTCTGCTGTCTTGTGGCTCCCATTAGAAACAAAGCTTTCTAAATCAACATGAATTATTTAATGATGAATACTAAGTCAATTCAAGTAAAGAGGGCGTCTTTAAAATGATGTCAAGCTCCAGACACCAAGGGGGCAAACAGATAAGCCCCAAAATGGGTCCCTGAGTTTGCAGAACTCTTCAGCACCTCTCCACCAGGGGAGGGGCAAGGCAGAGGTCTCCTAAATCTTCGATTGGCAGCATCCCCCGCCCCCCCAATTCCCAATCCCCTAATCTCCTAGGGAGGTGGGTCCAGAGAGAGACCATGAATAACTCGGGTCATACAGCAAGGGAAGACAGAGCTGGAACACGGCCCTAGAGCACCGGCTTCTAAAACTGCTCTTCCAAAAATGTGGCAAGAAACTTGGCCACAGTCATTGTCAGTAGGGGACAGACTGAGCTGTTCTTTAAGGGTGAGAAAGCACCCCCAGAGAACAAAGCCCAAGCCCCCTCCATGGCATGCAGGGGGCCTCTGAGGCCTGCCCTCTGCTTTCTCCCCAGCCCCCGCTCTGGCACCCCCTTTGCACCAGCGATGGCCACCAGCTTGCAGCTCCCTCCACTGCCCACACTCCTGTGCCTTCGCTCCTGTGTGCTTCTGACTGGACCGGCCTTCCTACCTTTCTTCCCTTGGTCAACTCTTGCTATTTGGTCAGGATTCACCTTAGACATCACCTCTTCCAGGAAGCCTTCCGTGAACCCCACAGGGCCTGGCCGTCCCACTCTGTGCTCCCTTAGCCTTCCATCCACACCTCAGTCACAACACTCAACACGTTACTATTTTCATATCTGTCTCCCCTTATTTCCGTGTCTGGGTCTCTCGGCATCCTGCATCTACCCTCCCCCGCCCCCCGAAGTATAGCCTGCAAGCATGTCCTAGGTAGCTGCTCAGTAATGTTCATCACATAACTGTAGCAACGGGGTTTGGGCCAAACCAGAGGGAGTTTGCACTGAACCTCATCGTGGAGGACAGTACCAGGCAGAGACCAAGCCGTACGCACGTGTAACCATTGCATCCCGTTGTTCCCTGTTGTGTTATGCTGTGTTTAGGGAGCAACATGGCTTCGCGGTAAGAGCCCCGCCCAGCTCTGAAAGCCAGATTACCTACTCTGGAAACCTAGCCCTGTCACTTTACCAGTGCTGTGACCTTGGACGAGTCACCTAGCCATTCTATGCCTCAGCTTCCTCATGTAAATGGGGGAATAATCATACCTGCCTTCTCAGGGTTATAGAGAGGATTTGATGGGATAATTTCTCAAAACAGGGCCTGGTGAGCAGCAAGGCATATAAGCACTGGCTGTATTCATCATACCTGTTGTGGCTGTTGTTACTCTTATTCTTTTTTTTTTTTTAATGTTTTATTTATTTTTGAGAGAGAGAGACAGCGTGAGCAGGGGAGGGTCAGAGAGAGAGGGAGTCACAGAATCCGAAGACAGCCTCCAGGCTCAGAGCTGTCAGCACAGAGCCCGACGTGGGGCTCGAACCCATGAACCGTGAGATCATGACCCAAACCGAAGTCAGAGGCTTAACCGACTGAGCCACCCAGGCGCCCCTGTTGTTACTATTATTCTTGCAATGCTGAGCGATGCCAGCAAGCGACTCTTCCTTCCTGGATGTCAGGCTCTGTGTCCTACAGAAGCTTCGCCATCCAGCCCGCAAGGCAGAAAGACACGATTCCTGCAGGCCCCTCCCGGGCTCGCACGCCTGAGAAGACAAGTAGAATTGATTTCCTTATCTCCTTATTAAGCGTGTTTTGCCTGGGCCCCGGCCTGGTCTTAGGTGCCGTATCTCATTTGTGCCGTGTGCCTGCTTCCTGCCACATTCATTACCCTGCAATCACCCCCAAATGGGGGCAGCAAACAAGCCAGAGATGGGAGAGACGAGCAACCAAAGCATCCTTATCTCCTGAAGTTCCAGATGGGAACTGGTGTCGGAGCTATTATGCACCTCGCCCCCTTCCCCCCAGCCAGCCACCCCCACCACCAGCTCCTTCCCACTCCCTTCCTGCTACTCCGCCCTTCTTGGGGACCCAGGCCACCTGCAGCATTTCCCAGGGCCAGAAGCAGATTCCCCTCCTCCTGATTTAACTCCGTGCTTACCTGCATGGGCAGTTTACTGGGTGCGCCTGGCTTGAGGTCCCTGAGCTGCCTTAGCTGACTAACAGTCTCTGTCTCCTCCATTATCTTATCAGCTCCTTGCGGGTAGGGAGCCATATACCCCCCTGAGTAACTGCCCATATCAGTTGTTGGTAGCAAGTGGAGGCTGGGGGTGCGGTGATGGAGGGTCTGTCTGGAGGTCCCTGTAGCCACCGGGTCAAGGGGTATTGACTTCAGAGGTCATTCTGGGTCACCCTGGACCCTCCCTCCTGCTGCCCTCCCCTACAGTCTCCCTGATTCTCTACCGTGGAAGGAATGGGGCCCCTGCCTGCCTCCCATGTCCCTGCTCTTCATTTCAAGCTCAGTGTCAGAACGGCCAGCAAGGCTCCAAAGGGCTTGAGGCCCATCAGCGATGGAAGCAAACTCAGTGCTTCCTTCTCAGCCATTTGTAGCAGGCAGATGGCAGGCAGGAAGTGCAGAGACCAGATGCACGGGCTGCCCTGCCTTACATACCCAGACTCAGCCAGGGGAAGAGAGCTAACCCATGTTGTTAAGGGCTGGAGTGGCCCAGAGGCCCAAGACTGCCCTGGGCTGGAGGCAGCATCTCAAATGGCCATCCCAGGGCCGGCCCCTCCCCTCCTGCTTCCAGCATCCCATGCTTTCAACACCAGCACCACAGGGAGGTGCTCTAGGGGCCCATCAGGTCCACTGCACACACAGGTGCTCAACCTCCTGCCCCTGCCCCCCCCGCCACCACTCCATTCATGTCCCCTCACTAAATGGCTCCCCAGGTAGCCCCGCACCCCTGAAGGGTGATCACACCTGGGGCACCGGCATTTCTCCGGGGTTGAGCAGGGCAAGAGCCCTCACCCAGAGGTTGGAAAACATGGTAGGCCCAGGTCTTAGCCCTGAGACTTGGGATGGTGATGCTCTGGACTCTCTCTCTCTCTCTCTCTCTGATGAAATCAGGAGCTGCAAAGATGAAGTGACAATCCACGCCATGATTTGACTGTGATTCACCTTCATTTTATCATGGTTTCGGGGGCGGGCCTGAGGCACCTTGTTCCTGGCTCTGAGGAAGAAGGATCATATGTTCTTCCACTGCCTTAAACAAGCATGACCCGGGATGCTGAACAGGCTCCGCTCCTCAGCCAAGTTGAGCGTGAGCTCAGACCAGGGAGATGTGCAGAGGTTAGGACCTTGATCCTCTGGCATCGCCATTTGCCATTCGGGATAGAACCAGCACCTCCGGGGCTGCCTGTGAAATTAGAGCCACTTTTCTATAACTTTCCAGATGCAGCTGCCTTGAGAGGGCCCTCACTCACTCTGCCGTCATGGAGCTATGTTCTCCGGCATGGCTTCCAACATGCCTGCATGCTCGCAAAAGCACAGGCAGGAGCCCACTTCCGTCCGGGAGCCTTACCAGAGGCCTCTGTCAGGAAACCCAGCTGGCCGTGGACAAGGCTCCCTGTTCATGCATTAGTCTTCTACACACACAGGACCCCTTGCCTCAAGAACAAATGCACTGGTGTGCACACACGTACACACACACAGAATTCAAAGCGTGGCCAAATCATGATGGAAAGACATGGGGACACTGTCGCTGTTGGGAATCTGTCACTGTTGGGAAATGGACAGATCTTGGTAACTCCACAAAAGTATTGACCTTCCCTCCCTGTCAGGCACAGAAATGAATGGAGTAGGTGGAGCATGATAGCCCCAGCATGAAGCCCCACTTCTCTATCGATTCCCCCTAATGAAAAATGAAGTGCAGGGGAAGAGAGTCACAGCCAACTGAGAATGAGGGGCCAGGACAAGCCAGGCCCCCCGACCCTGGGAATGAATTGCCTCTCTCCTGACTCTGGCCTCCTGGGCACTGTGGATGTCACACACACCCAGGACTGTGGCTGAGGCCAGCCCCAGGAAAGCCCAAAACCAGCTGAGCTGGGTAGGAAAACCTCCAAGGGTAAAAATAGCTCACCACTTCTCTGCTCCGACCTCAGCCCAGGCCTGAGACGAGGGTTTCATGGCAAATTATGGATTTAAAACCAGCAATGAATCTCCATTACAGCATGAAATGAGAAAGGAAAATGCAACTAAATGGAAGCCTTCCCCCGGCAGCCAATGGGGCAAGGGAGGGGTATCGTTTTAGGAGGGGGTTAGAGCTGAAGTCACATGCCCACAGTAGACTCACAGGAGCAGTCCCAGAGAGAGGGCCCAGGGAAAGTGGGTAGGCGCCTGAGCCCTGGGGAGACCCCTGCTGTCCCAGATCGACATAGGGACCACAGTAGTAGGGAATGCCCGGCTGCAGGCACTTTCCTGCAAAGGAAAGATGCACAGCTGTCTTAGCAGTGGGAGCAGCCAGAGTGTTGTTATTTTGGTGCTGTGTTAGGATGAGATCTACAGGGTAGGTCCAGCCGGAGAAGAGCACTTCGAGAACCTTGGGTAATCCACCCGGTGCCTGTATTTACCCTCTCACTGTCTCCCAGCATGTCTGCCAGCAGGCTCCACATCTCCTTGCACAGATGAGAGAGCTGGGGCACAGAGAGACCCATTAACTTGCCCAAGGTCATACAAGGAGAAAGAAAAACAGCTAGAATCTGGACTCAGGTCTTTCAGGCTCTAAAATTCTTGCTCTTTCTGCTAAGTCCTCCCTCTCCCCTTTTCCAAATTCTGCTCAGACTTTCTGCTGACTTCGCTTCAGATCCTAGATCACCATGATACAGGTCTCGTTCTGGCCTCACGAACTCCAGGAGTCCTGTCTGAACCCCGACACTGTCCCAGGACCCCTAGAGTCAGAGAGTGGCCTGCACCATGAGCTGAAGGTTTCTTGCCAGCCCCCATTCCCCCAATGCATCTTGGGAGCCAGGGCACCTAGTTTCCATCCCATTAAGTCTCATGATCAGAAGATGGCCCACTTCCCCTTTCCCCATCGCTCTGGGCCTCTACATTATTCCATCCATCCGGAGGAGGTTTACCTAACTGGGAGCTTCCTAAGGCACCCAGAAGCCCACACAGGTGCCTCCATTTCACAAAAATAAGTAGCTGAGCCCCACAGCCCAAGAAGGCTGGCTTCCAAAAGAGTGTCGCATTTTCACAAGTTGATCAAAGTGTTTGTAAATGTTTATAGAAAGGAGGAACTTCCCATATGTAAATATGTCAGGAACTGTGTTAGCAGCTGAAAAATCACCTGGTGCCTCCCAGGAACACCAGTGCAGCCGCAGTGGTGGACGGTGGCCACACAGCCATCCTGCCAGGTGAGCGGGTCGTGCTCGACCTCCCACCCTCTGCTCACTTCCCTCTATCCACACAGAGAGATAGACACACGCACGTTCCCTAGGACAATAGGAAGACCTCATTTTGGAGGTGGGTCAACTGAAGTTGGAAAGGAAAGGAAATATGCTGGAGGCTGCACAGTGCATGGAAGGGAAAACGAGTTATCTCTGACTCTAGAAGGCAGAGAGAGTTGGGTTCTGAAGAAGAGTCACCTAGGACTGCCCCCCCCTCCTCCAAGTCCCGGTCCCAGATACCAAGTTGGGTATCAGTTCTACTGAGACCAAACCTTGATTGGAGAACCAGAGCTGGAAGGAATCCACCAGTCAAGGGTTCTTCTTTCGTTCCATTTTCCAACATGGATCCATGCACCTTCCATGTGCCATGTACTGTTCTAGGCACTGTGAATAAACATCAGTGTACAGAGCTGATAGTCTATAAACAGAGTCAAATCTCCTGCCTTCCCTAGCCCAGGGAGTTAGACAATGAGCAATAAACATTTTTAAAAATGTTATCATCTCTTAGGAGGTGGTAAGTGCTATCAAATAAAGTAGAACAGAGTATACAGAGTTGAGTTTCTTAGCAAGAGGACAAGTAGAATAATCAGGGTAGACCTCCCAGGAGAGGTGAAGGGTTTTTTTTTCATCTTTTCCTTTACTTTTTAACAGCTTCATTGAGGCATGATTTATATACCATTAAATTCAGCCATTCGTTGTAAGTTTACAGCTCAATGATTTTTAGTAAATTTACAGAGTTGAGAGACTATCACCACAACCTTCTATTAGACCTTTTCCACCACCCTAAAAAGATCCCTTGTCAATCTCCATTCTGACCTGAGTTCACCCTCACTAATCCTCCTTCTGTGTCTATGGATTTGCCTTTTCTGGCCATTTCATATAAATAGAATCGAACAATATGCATCTTTTCCATCTGGCTCCTTTCATTCTCTGCAGTATTTTTGAAATTTGCCTGTGGCGTAGCATGTATCCATAGTTCATTTCTTGTTATTGCTGAGTAGGATTGTGTGGACAGACCACATATTGTTTATCCATTCATCCCTTGATGGACATTTGGACTGTTCCAGCTTTGGGCCGTTATGAATAATGCTGCTATGAACATTCCCGTACAAGTCTATGTGGGTGTGTGTTTTTATTTTTCGTGGGTAGAGTCCTAGGAGTGAAGCAACTAGCTCATGTAGAAAGTTCACGCTTAACTTTTTAAGGAAGTGCCAAACTCTTTTCCAAAGTGGTTGCGTCATTTTATTCCGTTCTTACTGACAATTTGTGAGAGTTCCAGTTTCTCTACATCCTTCCCAACACTCATTGTTGTTTGGCTTTTCTATTATGGTTATTCCAGTGAGTTTCAAGTCGTATCCCATTATGGTTCTGATTGCATTCGCCTAATGACTAATGATGTTGAGCATCTTTTGATGTGATAATTATCAATTCTTATGTTCTTTGGTGAAATGTCTATTCAGATCTTTTGCCCATTTTTAAATTGGATCATTTGCCTTATTATTATTGTGTTAGAAGAGTTCTTTATATATTCTGGGTACAAGTCTTTTATCAGATATATGATTTGCACATATTCTCTTCCAGTTTGTGGCTTCTCTCTTCATTTTCTTAAGCGTGCCTTTTAAAGTACAAAAGCTTTTCATTTTAATCAAGTCTAATTTTATAGGATTTTTTTTGTTCTGCTATGAATTGTGCTTTTGATATTATATCTAAGAACATTGTTTCACCCAAGATCACAAAGATTGACTCCTATATTTTCTTCTACAAGAAAGAAATTTGTATAAGTTCTACAAGTTTTAGCTCTTACATTGAGTCTATGACTCATTTTAAGTTAATTTCTGTGTAATTTGTTAGGTAAGGACCTAAATCCATCATTTTTGCATACAGCTGTCCAGTTGACCCAGCATCGCTTGATGAAAAAGCCTGTCTTTTCCTCCACTGAATTGCCTTCACATCTTTGTCAAACATCAACAGACCAGAAACGTAAGGGTTTATTTCCAGACTCTCAGTTCTGATGCATTGATCTATAAGTCTCTTCTTTATGCCAGTGCTACGCTGGTTTAATTACTATGTCTTTATAGCAAGTTTTGAAATCAGGAATGGTAACTCCTCCAATTCTTCTTCAAAGTGGTTTTAGCTAGTTTGGCTCCTTTGCCTTTCCATATAAATTCTAGGATCAACTTATCAATTTCTGCAAAAATCATTGCTGAAACTTTGACAGAAACTGTGTTAAAGCTATAGACCAATTTGAGAATTGCCATTTTAACAATACAGAGTCCTTTAATCCATGAACGTGGGATGTCACTCCATTTATTTAGATCATTAATTTTTCCCAGCAGTATTTGTAGTTCTCAGTGCATGCCCTGTACTTCTTTTGTTTTGTTCCTAAGTATCCTGTTCTTTGAGATGCTACCATGAATAAAATGGTTTTCTTAATTTCTTTCTCAGATTGTTCGTTGCTAATATATAGAAACACAGGTGATATTTGTATATGGATCTTGGATCCTGTAACCTTGCTGAAACCACATTTTTTAGATTTTAATATTTTGTGTATTCCTTAAGATTTTCTTCATATAGGATTTTTTTGTCTGAGAGTAAGGATAGTTTTACTTCTTTTCCAATATGATGCCTTTTTTCCCTTATTGAAATCACTAGGACTTCCAGAACAAAGTTGAATACAAGTGGTGAGAGCAGACATCTTGGCTTTACTTCCAGTCTCTTTCTTGCCAGCTGTCAAGTTTTACATAGATATCCTATATCAGGTTGAAGAAGTTTCTATCTGTTCCTGGTTTGTTGGGAGATTTTACCATGAAAGATACTGGGTTTTATGAAATACCCTTACTGTATCTATTGCAATGATCATGTGGTTTTTGTTCTTTATTCTATTAATGTGGTATATTACAGTAATTGATTTTCAAATATCAAACCAACCATGCATTCCTGGGATAAATTTTAGTTAGTCATGGGGTATGATCTTTTTTATATGTTTCTAGATTCAGTTTGCTAATTTTTGGCTGAGGGATTTTCCTCTGTATTCATGAGGGACCACGGTCTGTAGTTCCCTCTTTTGTGATATGTTTCTCTGGCTTTAGTGTCAGGGCAATACTGGTCTTGTAGAATGAATTGGGACAAGTTCCTTCCTCTATAGTCCGGAATGTTTTGCAAAAGATTGATATTATATCTTCTTTAAACGTTTGATAGAATTTATCATTTCTTTAGTTGATTTAGCTCTACTCAGGTTTTCCCTCTAGAAGGTGGCTTTCGAACAAAGACTTGAAGAGGTGAAGGAGTTAGCTGTGAATCGTGGAGCAAGATTTTATGTTAAGTGAAAAAACAATCACTGAAATGTTCTTAATCGAGAAGTGGATGATCCAAGTTCTATTTTGAAAGGATCACCCTGGCTGCCGAATTGAGTACAAACTACAACAGGACAGAGGAAGGAGACCCGTTAAGAGGCTCCTGTAGTAACACAGGTGAAAGGTGCATGGATTCACACCAGGATGGTGGCAGTGGAGGTAGGTGACAACAGGTGTGAAAGAACTAGAGGAGTGAAGCACAGAGCCAACTGTAAACTTGGATGCAAAATTCTGAATGTAGATGTGCATTTCTCGGGGAATGTTCCACATTCTTATAGGAGCTCAGTCAGTAAGCTCCCAAAAACTTAATAACTAATATAGACCAACTTCTTTATTTTTAGGAAACTATAGGCCAGAAGGGTTGGGTTACTTACTTCCCCAAGGCCACTCAGCTAACTAGCAGTAAAGCTTGGACTATCCCAAATGCTTTCCCCTTTGCGTTGAGGGCTTGCATAAGGGTGTGCGTGATCGGACCCTTCTCCCCAAGTTTAATGAGACTCACTCACCCCTGCCTAGGAGCACCTAGGGGAGAGGGCAGGTATGCTGAGATGGCCTGACCTCTACTTCCAGCTTCTAGTGCCCACCTGCCTCCCAGACCAGGGTGGCCCACATCTACCTTCACAGTAGCCTGCCCTCCTTTCCCATTGCCCTTGGTCCATGTGGGGTGAGCAGGCTCTGAAGCCTCCCGAGGCAGATCTGGGAGAAAGCCTTTCTGCCATCCCCAGCTCCCTTTCCACACAGAATGGCAGAAAAGCAAAAGCTTATCTGTTTAAAAGAATGAGAGCCCTTGGCTTTTATCTGTGCGGGAATCTTATCTAAACAGGTTCAGGTAGCAAGAGTGAGAGAGAAAAATAATTAAGGGAAAAGCAGGTGAAACGTTGACATTATTATTACTTAAGTGCCACAAAGCTTTTAGTTCTTGTTTTTATACCAATGACACCCAGTGAGGGGAAATCAGTTTGGCCCATTATCTGAGCCACACACCCGCTCACCCCACCTCCCCACCACCTATAAATCTTATCCAATGGCTTCCATTGGAAAGACAGAAAAATAATTAAGGCGAAGGTGGGTGAAATGTTGGTGGTATTACTGTAATGCAACAGCCTGTTTAGTTTCTACACCAATGAAATGCAACCGAGGGAAATCAGTTTTCAAGATTACCTTTCTGAGATGCAAATCAGAGAGCCGGAACCAGGCGTAGAGGAGGCAGGCGCCAAACCAGAAAATATTTCCAAGTCTGTGGCAGTCTCTCAGGGGCTTTTAAGCCCACAATTTACCTTTCGACTGCATCCTATTTTCTCTCAAATCCTTTATTTCCCACTTATTTATTGACTAGAGACACAGCACCAAAAGGGGAAAAAAAGAGAGAGAAAGCGTGATTCTCCAACCGCTGGTCTTAAAAATCCATCGCCGGAAATGGTTCTCCAGAGGGGAGGGTTTCAACACTCGCTGCGAACCAGCTCTTAATTGAATCGCTCTCCTCCAAGATGTGTCCACCTGGAGGGATGGCTTCTCCTGAAACTACTCCTGGACAGAGGAGCTGTCCCATAGCATCCTGCCCAGATGGGGGCTGGGGGAGCTGGGGGCGCCTCTGGGCCCTGCACACGCAGCCAGCCAGGGACTCTGCCTTCCCTGCAGACATGTTTCCACAAGGTGTTTCAAGTGCTTGCCCTGTCCTAGGGGGTAGCACAGGCCCTGACAAAGAATGAGGGACCAGCAGAGCGGACAGAGTTCGCACAGATCCCTAATCCCAGGTTCGCGAGCCGCACCCGGCAACCGCCAGGCCAGACTGGGCACACAGACATGTCTGCTTAGCTCCCAGGGTATCTTTAGAGTTTTTTAAAATTCCTTGACAACGTTTAAGATTCTGAAGGGTCTTGTATTAAAAATTCAGATTTCTGGGGGCTCTTGGGTGGCTCTGTCGGTTAAGTGTCTGACTTCAGCTCAGGTTGTGATCTCACAGTTTGTGGGATCGAGCCCCGCATTGGGCTCTGTGCTGACAGCTAGCTCAGAGCCTGGAGCCTGTTTCAGATTCTGTGTCTCCCTCTCTCTCTGCCCCTCCCCTCCCCACACTCTGTCTTTCTCTCTCTCTCTCAAAAATAAACAAACATTTAAAAAATTTTTAATAAAAATGCAGATTTTTGGCTTCTTTTGCAACGATCTGGCAAGTCAGGCCCATATGCCTGCTTGACATACAAGGGTGTGGCGTCTGCCCCCTTCAGTGCATGGTGGCCCTCTGGTCCCCACTCGTGGTCGCCACCCTCAGCCATTTGGTGCATTCACATTACACTGAAATCTGCTGTCCCTGATCTCACCAACCCCGGTGCCAACCAGCCTTCAGGGAACGCACAGCGTGCACCTGGCCTGGTAACAGAAACGGAATCAGGATGAGGAGGGAAAGAGAGGTAGGAGGCAGCACCCAGTGGCACCCGCAGAGTCACTGAGGGCCGGCTCCAAGGATGGATTGAGGTGAGGTTTGAGGCATAAGTGGAATTTGGACAAATTAATCAATTTGTCACAGATGAGTGGACAGCGTGTTCCTTCCCTGCTAACAGCTGCTCTATTGTGAGGAGCCCAGAACTGGTGACTGAGCTCTCTCCTGCCGCTCGCTGCCTGGTCTGAAAATGCTCCGTCTGGAGCCTGCCACATAAACAGGACCGTGACAGGCTGGAGCGGAAGAATCTGCCCGACAGGCAGTGAATTAAGTAAAATTACACCCACATTGGCCACCAGGGTCGGGGAGTGGCATTTCCCTAGTGAATCTTGTATTCTGGTTAATAGAGAGTTATCAGATCAACATCAGACCCGTATCAGCACTGAAAAATATAAGAATGCATTAAAAATATATCCCATTTTCCAACGGAAACTAATACGAGTCTCCAGAATAACTTGTGGCCAGCCTTGTTTGACACAAAATAGCCTTTGGTTCCAGGCCCTTTGAGCCCCGCTGTATAATATGTCCTCTGAGGACCCAGAGTGGAGCCTCTAGAGCTGAGCTGTCTGATACGGCAGCTGCTGGCCACAAGTGGCTATTTGATTCTATTTCGAGTTAATTAAGATCAAATAAAACTAAAAATATAGCTCCTCAGTCACACTAGCCTCACTGCAAGTGTTTGGTAGCCACGTGTGGCTTCCAGAAAGCTGGTCTAAACAGGATGCGGGCATTCCTGGATCCTCTCACCGAATTCCATCTCAGCATAGTCCAACAGCCCAACAGCATCCCGTAGCAAGGACCATCTCAAAGGCTTGGACCTGGAGATGTAGAGGTTGGCTTCCCGGAAGCGCTAGCATGAACACCACAATGCAGTCACTGAGTAGAAGCTTCCTGTTAATTCATTTGCTCCTTTATTCAGCAAATCTTTATTAAATTCCTACTCTGTGTAAAAGTATCAGGTACCAAGGGAAGAGGCAAAAATAGTAAAACATCCTCTGTACCCTGGAGGAGTTTATGGCCACAGGATAGAAAAAAACATATAAACCACTTACTGTTCTGTGAGGCAGAATGAGAGAGGTGTTTGAATATATAGGCAAAATTCAGAGAAAGGATTCATTTCCACTGAGAAGATCTGGGAAGACTTCACAAAGGAAGTGGCCCTTGAGCTCTCCCTTGATAGAATCAATTGGATTTTAGTAGAAGGGGCATGAAAAAATAATCATAAGAACACAAGCAAAAGCACGGAGATATCTAAGAATAGCACACTCTGAATGAAGAGCCAGGGCTCAGGGATGATTGGAGCAGATAAGGAAGGAATGGAGTGAGTTGAAGTGAGTGATGGAGTGGAAGAGGAAGTGATGGAATAGATGAGTAAAAGTGGAATAGGGAGGTGATGGAGTAGATGAATGGAGGTGAGGGAGTAGGTGAGGAAGTGATGGAGTAGACAAATGGAAGTGATGGAGTAGATGAGTTGAAGTGATGGAGTGAATGAGGAAGTGATGGAGTAGAACAAGAAGTGATGGACGAGATGAGCAGAAGTGAAATGGATGAGGAAGTGATGGAGTGGATGAAGAAGTGTAATGGGAGGTGGGCTCCATAGGAAAGGGCCTTGAGCCATGCCACAGAGCTTGAACCTTGGCTTATGAGCAGTGGGGACCACTGTAGGTGTTAGAGAAAGTTCATCTGAGCTGGTGGTGCCTAGAAGATAGCCATGTAGTATATGGGGCCTGGATCTGAAGGCAGGAAAATGCTGGTTAATCAGACACTGGTTAACAGAAGGTAGGACAACCAAGAGTTTGCTGAAGCACTTGCTAGAGACTAGAAAGGGGAAGTGCTGTGGCAGGGGTACTATAATGGAGAGTCAGTCCACCCAATTTTTATTGGCCAGGGGACTCCTATGTAATGCCTTGAATCCCATTCAATTGAACAATGATTCTAGCAGCAAATATCCCATGATGCCTGAGCAGTGCTCAGTTTCTCTAATAATCAGAAGTTTTCATACCTCGGGATCCTAAACCATTTAATAATTGGTGTTTGCTGAAGGCCCACTGTGGGCGGCTCTGCAGAGTAAGGGACCTGAACCCCAGACACATGTGAGGAAAGTGCAGGCCACATGAGCCAGGAGACTGGAGGGCCGGCCCAGCTCCACCCCTGTAGACCCACCCTTGAGCCTCCAGTACTCGCTAGGAGGTCAGAGGATGAACATCATGGGTGTGAGGTCGCCTGCACCCCTACAAGCCCCTTCTCCCTGTGTCTGAGGCACACAGCATGCCCCGGAGACTATTAGCACCTCTCTGGGAATATTTAACTGAAAACAATTTCTAGTTGGGATCTGTTATAATTACTAATTAGATCTGATTATAATTATCTCTCGCTGCCATCCCTTACCTGACACACAGGATAGCACAAGGCCTGGTGACAATTAGCAGTGAGTCTTTCCTGATACACTGGCTGATTAGGAACACAATTGCAGGGTCGGGGGGAAGAGCCCGCCTTATTAAAGGAGGCTGCTGTTTACTGAGGAATGTTGTGATCAAATTAGATTAAAATTAATGAGGGGGAAACTCAGAATGTGGAAATGTGCATTTTTTCCCCTCAAATATCTACTTTCTGTGTCAGCTGATGACATCATTTGGGGAAAGAAGCTGACCCCCCCTTTGTGCACCTCGGGCTTTTGTGGTTTGATGGCCACCCTGTCTTGCTGCCTTCCATTCACCAGCCCATTCGAGCCCAGAGTGAGGCAGTGGATCTGATTAACGGACTCTGGGCAAGTCGCTTGAACTCTCTGAGCCTCAGCTTCCTCAGCTGTAATATGGGGAAGACACTTGCCTGTGAGCCAGACACCTGTCCCAATTACCTGCAGGGGACTGGGAAGGGCTATGTGCACAACGGGGGCCCAGGGGCGCCGGGAGCCAGAGGCCACGGCTTAGTCATCTGGGAATCGCGGGGCCCAGCCCCAGGCTGGACTCTGAGAAAGTGCTGGTAACCGAAGGAGGAACTGCACTAGACCCCACCCAGCACCCGTACAGGACCTTCCCCGCCCCCAAGAGCAGCAGGCCCCACGTGGGGAAGAGATGCCAGCCGGCTGAGATGCAGCCACCCTTCCCCGCACACTCACGTGGGTGCACTCGCCATGGTTTCCTCACTGAGCAAACAAGTGGGTAACTTCTCCATCAGAATGGTTCACCACGGAGAGAGGAGACCTGAGAGCCACTTGTGCCACGTGGGGCAAGACAACTTCCTCCTCCCTAGAGAGTGCTCTAGGCAACCGGAGCTGATTCTGAAGAGCAGAGGCAAGCTTGGGACACATGCAGTGCTCCATTATGTGATCCATCTGGTACCTGCGGGCTGGGGCACGGGGGCGACGCGAATGATATATCTGAAACCCCCTTGACATGCTGCCTACTGGTGGGAGACTGCAGAGATGCCGGGCACACAGGAAATGGCTCTTCTCGGTCATTTTGGTGAAGAGAGGACACACAAACACACACACACACGCACACACACAAATGCACATGCATGAGCAGACATAACCACCAAACAGGCCCTTAGGCCAGGCACCTGCAGGGAGTACACTCCCCTGTATAAAGTATGCTAATTTATGCACCTGCTCTGGCAAAGTACTTGACCTGCTATCTGAAAGTATTCTCGGAGGGATCCAGGAGTAAATTTTCCTCTGCTCTGACCCCCCCTTCAAGAGTGGGCCGCCCCTCCCTCCACCGATTGGTTCCTCCCCAGCAGGTCCCTCCCATCCTCCTGGGCCTCTGAGAAGCAGTTCTGGGTGATTGTAGCACTAGTGGGGTGGGGGTAGGGGGCAGCCCCAGCTCCTGGGGGTCCAGAGAGAAGTTTCTGGGACTTAGGATCTGTGTCTGTCCCAGTGGGCCAAACCCTGCTTCCCAAGCCCTGGCTCCCTGCCTAGCCCACCTGACACCGAGGCTTCATATTTGCCCCCCACACAACCTTTCTGGAGGCTTCTGTTCAGAGTTCTGATCTGGTAAGAAATCAAGCCAGGGCTAGGCCCCAGTGCTTGGCAATCTACCCTGGACTTAACCTACTTTTCCAGGAATCCCCACCCTCCCCTACCTCCCTTGAGGCCTTCCTTCCTGTTGCCTCCATCATACCCACCCCTCACTCTGAACTAGAGAATCCTAGACTTGGGTGCTCGTGCAGTTGAGAAGTGCATTGGCAAGGAGCCATGGTGTGATAGAGAAGGCACTGGACTCAGTCAAATTCCTAGGCCCTAGTGCTGTGTGACCTTGTCCAAATCACTTAGCCTCTCTGACCCTCTGTTTCTTCTTCTATAAAAGTTAAGCATACCTGCCTTACCAGTGCTCGTGACTATTATAAAAAGAAAGATGGGGCGCCGGGATGGCTCAGTTGGTTATAAGCCCAACATTGGCTCAGGTCATAATCTCACAGTTTGTGAGTTCAAGCCCCACATGGGGCTCTCTGCTCTCAGAACGGAGCCCACTTCAGATCCTCTGCCTCCCTCTCTCTCTGCTCCTCCCCCGCTTGCTCTTTCTCTCTCAAAAATAAATAAAAACATTTAAAAAAAAAAAAAGAAAGAAAGATGAATATGTATAGGAAAGCCTGTTACAGACAGCACAGGGCCTCACAATGTTCTGAGCACAGGTACCTTTGAGAATTGACTGTCCATTTCTGCAAAACTCTGTTCCGGTTGTCTATTGCTGTGTAACAAATCACCCCACACCCAAGGGCTTTAAACAACGTTAATCATTTATTAGCTCTCGCAGTTTGTGCAGGTCAAGGAGCTAAAACCAGCCCAGCAGGACGGCTCCAGCTCAGCGAGTCTCGAGTCTGAGTCTCGTTGCAATCAGACGCAGGAGGGGCTACGTAGGAGAGGCTAGGGCCATGTCAAAGCCTCCGTTCTTCATGTACCTGAAGCCTGGGGGACTGGAGTGTGGAGCTCCCCGAGCACCTCTCTCCATCTGTGCACGGTCTCTCCTCACGGTGTCTCAGCATGGTGGCTTCAGGGTCGTGAACTTCTTACATGGCTGCGTAGGGCTCCAAATCGCGTGTCCAGCCCCCACTGGCAAATGCACCAGAAGTGTCCCGTTGCCCCTGGAGCACCCCGAGCTGAGTGAGGCCTCGCCCACCTGGCCCTTTGTTTGCTATCTGCGTGTGGGAGCCCCCGGTCTTCCTCTCTCCCTGATGCACGGCCTCCCCTGCTGGCTCCCACCAGCCCTGGTGTCTTGTGGCCAGAATCCACGTGTGGATCCACCCCCACCCCGTGTGAATGTGCCCTGTGTCCGGGGGCGGGAGGGCAAGGCAAGCATAGCAGCACTGAGCTGCTGGAGAGCCAGGGATTTAGACCAGCAAACAGGAGGTCAGTTTGCCAGGATTCTGAGTCCAAATGTGGCTTTGACTAACTCTGGCCAGGCTGCCATCGGCGTCAGGGCACTCCAGATCCTCAGATTCCAGCAAAGTCGTAGAGAACGGGCACTCTTGGAATATCAGGCCGTAGAGTGTCAGAGCCGGAAAGGCACTGGGGACTGGCACAGAACCAGAGGCCCTGGGTGGGAAGCGCCTGACTTAGAGCCCAGCTCCCTCCGGCCTCAGCTTCTCCCCACTGCCCCCTCCTCACTCATCTCCTCGGGGGCTTTGCTCACATGACTGTCTCTCACCTCGCTCTGCATGAGACTCCTTTCCCTCGACACCCCCACCCTGCATGCTTCAGAGGCCCCTCAGGCCTCCGCCTTCCCTGCGCTCCCCAGTCTGGGTTAGATCCCTCCCACATTCTCTGGCACCTGCATCTCCTCATGGCAGCACTTAACACACAGTCCTGCCCCGGGTGGGTCCCTCCGAGACCTGGGCTATATGTCCCCTGGTCAGGGACCAGGTGTCCTTGCTGTTTGCACCCAGCACCTAGCACAGGCCCAACAGGTAGCAGCCCTCAGTAAGGTCCATGGAACAAACCCATGACCATCAGGGTCACCTGCAAGGTCAGGCGGCTTTACCTTCAGCAGCAACCGTCCAGTGCGTTCGGGACCCCAAGGCCTGCTCTGATTGATGGAGGAGCACCTGGACCCAGGCTGGGCGTCCCTTGCTCCTCCCCTGTCCCGGTTGCATTCGCAGCAAGAGAGCAGAGCCCTCCCCTCCCACCTTCAGCAAATTGGTTCATCTTTCAGCCCCTATTTTCTCATCTGATAAATGGACGTAATAATTGCCTTTCCAAAAGGCCATTGGGGCACCTGCGTGGCTCAGTTGGTTAACGCCCAACTCTTGGTTTTGGCTCAGGTCATGATCTAATGATTCGTAGGTTCAAGCCTCGCGTTGGGCTCTGCGCTGACAGGATGGGGCCCGCTTGGGATTCTCTCTCTCTCTCTCTCTCTCTCTCTCTCCCCCCCCTTCTCTCTCTCTCCCTCTGTCCCTCCCCCTTCTCACATGCTTTCTCTCTCAAAATAAATAAACTTTAAAAAATAAATAAATAAATAAATAAAAGGGCTGTTAAGAAAATCAGGAGAGTGCTGCATGTCAGAGTGTTTCACCGACTGTGAGGTTCTGAAGGGAGGTTAGAAGCTGTGGCGCAGGCCCGGGGGCGGCTGGAGGTGGCTGGTACCACTGTAGCCTGTACGTGGCCATCATGGGAGTGTTCACACCAGAGCAGTCGCCAAACACTACAGTCAGGCTTCCGTTTGGGGTGGCACAGTGCTGCGTTTGAGGAGCTGGTTGACTGGCACCTATGGCTCCAGAACCCCCCACCCCTCCGACCGAACCTGAGACCCAAGGCAAGTGATTGCACCTCTCTGAGGTCCCGTTTCCCTGACTGTAAAATAGGGATGAGTATTCCTGGAGGTCCCCGCTATCCGGAAAGGCTGTTGGAAATGAACGCAAGCACACCGAGCTGTGTAGCAAAACCAGGCTGAAGAACTCCCAAGTGTGAGGCATCAGTCCCTGTGATTAATGGCCTTTATCATAATCACCCTTCATCGTGAAACAAGCGAGAGCAGTGACTAAGCAGTGACTCACAACTGGAGCTGGGCCCAGACGGGAAGAGACTAGGGATTTGCTCAACAGCCTCCCAAGGAGCTGGCCTGGGCACAGACACCGTAAGGGCACCCATGAGTCAGGCCATGGGGCCACCCTGGAAAAAAGGAATGATAAGGCTGGGCTCCACGGCCTGAGCTCTGACCCAGGTGCTACCCTTAACTCACAGGTGACCTCAGGCTTCTCACTTCACCAAGGTGAGCCTCCAGGGCTCGCCAAGGAGGTGAAATAAGATCCTGTACGTGAAAGCTATTGGAAAAGTACAGAGTGCTCAGCTAATGCAAAGTAGGGACCATGGGCTGCAGAGGGGGCCTTCACCCGAGCACGAGACCTGGAATGTGGTCCATCCACCCATATGCAGATGGGAGAACTTGGGCCCCCATTAGGCAGCCAGAAGCCATTCATATTAAGCAACTACTGTGTGCCCTTGCTATTCTAGGCACTAAGGATACAACAGTGAACCAAACAGGAAAAGTCACTGCTCTCATAGAGCTTCTACCAGTGGAGGGAGACCGATGATAAACAACTGTGTCATGTCGTGAGTGCCATAAAGCAACACAAAATAGGGTGAGGAGGTAGAAGGGAGAGGGGTGGAGAGGGAGAGGCGTGGTGCAGAGGTGCCATTTTATCTAGATAACCAGGGAAGGCCTCTTTGAGTAAGCAATGTATAACCAAAGATCTGAGGTGAGGGAGAGAACGAGCCAAGCAAACATTTAGAGAAAGAACATTCCAGACAGGGAGCACAGCACATGCAAAGGCCCTGGGGCAGGAGTGTTCTTGTCGTTTTCCAGAAACAGCAAAGAGATCTATGTGGCTGACACAGAGTACATAAAGGAGAGACTGATGGAAATTAGGTTAGCGGGAACAAGGGACCAGATCTTATAGGATCGTGTAGCCCACAGTAACTCAGATTTTACTTTGATTGAGATAGGGAGGCACCATAAGTTTTGAGCAGCGGAGAGACATACTGTGAAAATGTTTTCCCCGGGGGTGTGGGAGAGGCAGGGCAAGTATGATTGCAGGAACCATTTAGGAAGCCACTGCCAAGTTAGGTCATGGTGACCTGCCTGGGGTAGCAGTAGCACAGGCGTGAAAAGAGCTGAGATGTTTATGCGGTAAAGCCACAGCAATAGGGGTGTGAGAGGCAGAACAAAGTCAAGGGCACACCAAAGAGACTGGCCTGAGCTGCTGAGATATCAGGACTAGAACTCCTGTGTCCCAAGGCGAGGGCACCCACACGTGCTCCAGGAGGGACCAGATGTGATCTCTGAGCTCCCCTCCTGCTCCATGATCTTGACTGTGACACTGACAGAGCCCCTTCCTCCGGCAGCCACCCCTGCCTCCCACCCTCCACTCAACTTGGAGAGCCATAGATCTGAGAGCACCCACAGGCTCACCTCATTCCTCGGGCATTGCAGCCAGCATGGCGCCAGGCTCCGAGGAGGAAACCCAGGTATAAGCAGTCATGTAGGCATTCAAAGGATCGGTCAGCCTGGGGAGCTGAGTTACAAACATACGAGATGGTTCCGTATGGACACTTGGCCAGAAAGAATAAGTGGGACAGGGACAGATGTGGACAGTCAGGGAGGGCTTTGGGGAGGAAGCAGAATTTGGATCTGGAGGATGAACCACTTGGGGCAGCCAGGGAAGGTGGAGGGCCCTGGAGGTAGGGGAGAGGTGGGCGGTTCATATGGAGAAACTCTGGTGGGTCAGAGGGCAAGAGAGGCTGGGGCCAGTCACAGAGGCCTTGAACCCTCAAGCTGAGGGTTCAGACTCCATTCTGCAGACGGGGGAAGCCACTGAGAAGATGAAGGAGAGCAAGCTTGTAGGCCCGCCCCTGAGCCGTCCCCTCTATCTGCTTCCATTCCCCCACTGCCTTGCTGCAGTCCCCTCCCAGCCCAGCCCGGGGTCTGAGCAGCTGAGCTGGGTCTCGCCTGCAGGACAGGAGCTACAGCAGACCAGCTAAGCGTAGGGCCCTCCCCAGAATTGGTCAGTGCACAGCCTGGCCACCCTGGCTGTGCCTTACCCCTTCTAGGCACTAGCGCAAAGCATGCAGGTGCCTCTGGCTTCTCCCTACCTCCCCGTCTCTGAGGCCCAGGGTCCTCCTGGCCTGATTAAGGTGTGTCATCGCACTGAGAACTTGATGGATGGCCTCAGGAATGGCTGCCCCTCTCTATCCGTAGAGCCTCGAGAGCCCATCTATCTTCCCTTGGCAGTCTGCTCCCACCCCAGTGCTCACGTCCCCCTAGAATATTTCTAGGCCCGAACGTGCCCCAGGTGGATCCCAAGAGCCTGAGGAGTCGGCCTGCATTTTGTCCCTACCAGGGGAGGTATTTGAAGAGGGACCAAGGTTGAGGTGAGGCACCATTTAAGGGCTTTCAAAAAGCTCAGGGAATCTAGATGATATTTTAATGCAAAATTTTTCAAAATCAGAAGTAATGCAAAAAATCATTAATTTCAGAATAAAATGTCAAAATAGAGACAGGATTAGTAATAGCACCAAGCCAAGCCATCCTGGAGCCTGAGGTAAAAGAAAATGTGTACCCCTACATACATTATTTTACATAAGTTTTTAAAAATGTTTTAATGTTTATTTATTTTGAGGGAGAGAAAGAGACAGTGCAAGCAGGGGAGGGGCAGCGAGAGAGAGAGAGACACACACACGCACACAGAATCTGAAACAGGCTCCAGGCTCTGAGCTGTTAGCACAGAGCCCGATATGGGGCTCAAACTCACCAACCATGAGATCATGACCTGAGCCAAAGTCGGATGCTCAACCAACTGAGCCATCCCGACGCCCCAATTTTATGTAATTTTTTAATGGTTAATTTTCTTTTAAGAATGTTAAAGTACTTGAAAAACTATTGAAACATTTAAAAGTGGGCTTCTTAAAACACAATATTATGTTCAGCCTTAAATATTTTATTTACAACAAAGATACAGTTTATGATCATTGTACTTCCTTGGCTTTGCTGGGAGCAAATGAGTAATTATATCATCTCTTTGCTTACCTCATTTCAGTTCAGAGAATTGCCACATTTGATCAACCTCTCTCAACCAGGTGATCACCTTAAAATCATTTTAAATGGATTTCAGCTTAATTAATCATATCTTTATTTAAAACTGTGATATTTTGTTCACAACGGATGTTTTTGTATTAGTTGTGATTTTTTTTTAATGTTTATTTTTTGAGAGAGAGAGAGAGAGAGTGAGTGCAAGCAAGGGAGGAGCAGAGAGTGGGAGACACAGAATCTGAAACAGGCTCCAGGCTCCGAGCTGTCAGCACAGAGCCCGATGAGGGGCTCAAACTCACAGAGTGCAAGATCATGACCTGAGCTGAAGTTGGACCCTCAACTGACTGAGCCACCCAGGCGCCCCTTAAATTTTTATTCAAGCATTATTTCTCTCCATGACAGAGGTTTGGGGTGGGGGGCTGGGGCACATCCTTACATTTTGTACCTGGCCTTGAGCTGGAGCAGAGTGCTGGACCACTGGCCCCCAGCCTGCACCAGGAAAGGGTCCCTGGACCGAGGGCTGGAAGGAGGAGCAGGAGGAATAAGCCAGCTCTGGGTCAGCGACTGAGCACCACATGGCGGGCCAGCTGGGGATGGTGAGCCCAAGATGCAGGTGGCGGTGAGTTGGGTGCTGTGGGGAAACCACTGACCTGAAGTTCAGCTTCCAGCTCAAATCCCACTGTGTGATCCCTGATGGGCTTTTTCCTCCTGAGTCCAGGAGGGCTAATCAGCCCCCCACCCCCACCCTGCCCACCTCATTGGGTCATAGGCAAACAACCCACAGGAAGGCTCCACAACCTTGGACGTGAAGGACCGCCCCTTGCTGATGAGCCAGTACCTGAGGCTATTCCACAGCCTTCCTGGTCACTCAATGCAGCATCAGAAAGTTCTGCTTCATGTCGAACTTAATTCCTCCACCCTCACTCCCTGATCCGTCTTTCCGGAAGACCAGTCTCTTTGTCCCGCCAAGAAGTCTCTATTTAGTCCTATGGCCACTGGCTCCCAGCCAGGGCTCTGGGGCTGCATCTTGACATCTCTCTCCCGAGCATCAGAAAGGCAGGGAGGAGCTGGGGGTTCAGAGCAGCTAAGAAGACAAAATCTTCCCCTGCACAGCCCACCTCTGAGCCCCCTTCAGCATCTTGATATTTCACCGTTAATGGCTGTCGAGGCATGAGCCGTTGGCAAGAAAAAGCCCTTTCAGAGTTAAGTGATCAGAGTTTGATAGGAAGCTGTAAAAACGGCAGGGTGGTTGTGTTCCTGCAGCAGCAGGAGCCAGCTAGGAGCAGCGGCTTGTTGCCTGACGGGAAGTCAGTAGGCTCACCCTCCCCTGCGCCCCAGCCCCTGCACTCTTCTCCCCTCCCCGACAAGTAGAAACACCTCTCAGAGAACTGGATAGACAGAGGCTAATTGGGAGCACGGAAGAAACTGCAGGAAAACTAATGAGCAAGTGTGTAAGCGGGCATGAGCTGAGATGGGCTTTGAGAAGCCATCATATCCGTCTCCCTGCCTCAGGGTCATGTCCTACCTCAGGGTCATGTCTCCACATCATGCTCAACTCATCCCTGACCTGGGGGCCAGGGGACTTTGGAAAAAAGAGACAGGACATCTCTCCCCTCGCTGTGTCTCTAATGACAGTGCTTCCTAACGTCTAACCTCAATCCCTCATGCTGCAACTTGAGCCCATCTTCCCCTTTCAGTGCAGAAGGAGACTGTCTATCGACCTTTCTCCATATATCGGTGGCCTCTGCTACTGGATGTCTATCTGTAAATTATCCTTGTACTTTATGAGTCCTGAGGAAACAGGCAAGCAAGGAAGGCTGGCTCATTGAAGACAAGAAACTAAAGTCTGGATTCTGAAATCATCTTTTCTTTAAAAAAATAAAAAATCTGTGCTGTGTCACACCCAGAGAGGTAATAACTTGCTGTTTTGCCTGGAGCACCTCACTCGCCTTCTCTGGGCCAGCTCCCTCATCGGTCAAATAAGGGAAGTGTATGGGACGAGAACAGCTCTGAGGGCCTTCCACCCTGACCGCCTCCGTGCGGCCCATGCTCACACACCTGGGTCTTTGCTCTGGGGACGGATGTAAGCAGGTGCTCCTGACACAGCCTCCTTACCTGCCACAGACCTTGACTGGAGAGGCAAACGACACAGGAGCCAAACAGCTGAGCCCCGAGCAGAGCAGGAAACCATGCGGTGGCCTTGAGCCAGAGTCCTATGGTCTTGAATTAGTTCTCAGCCAGCCTCACAGGAAGAGAGGGCTTTCTTTTCCCCCATAGAGAAATGGGAGAAGTGAAAAAGTGGGCCCCCGCCACCCACACAGAGCCAGCAGCATCCCTTTCTCAGCCCTGGCCATAATTCTGCCGTCAGCCCAGAGGCCTGTGTTCACAAGTTCTCTCATCTTCTCTTGACCTTCAGGACCCTCTGACAATATTTATCATTATGCCCACTGTACAGATGTGAACACTGAGGACTGGAGAGATGAAACTCGCCCAGGTAAATGCATCTAGAAAGCTGTGGCCCTGAGACTCAAGTCTCATCTTTGGAACTCCAGCTTCACGATGACCTGAAGACCTCCTTTCTCTCCACGTAGGCCTCCTCTCACCACAGAGTGGACACAGAATCCAGACAGAGCCCCATCCCCATTCTACAAGGAGAGGCCATGCCCTCCTTGTCTCTAAAACTTCTCCCTGGGAAGGGGGGCTGTGAATGACTCAGTTTTCTGCACCCCCTGCTTCCTTAAGAGCAAATGGCCATCTCTGCCCAACCTCTGACTCCAAGGGTCTTCCTGTCTGGCCCCAAGGACTCATCTTGACTTTGCTTGGCCTCTCGGAGCCCCAGACTGCCACCTGGCAGAGGATGGAGGAGGCAGAACCACACTTTGGGAGATGAGGTTGGGGAAGAGAGAAGACAGGCTCATAGAATTCCGCCTCACAGAATCAGCCCACCAACCATTCAGAGTGGGTAGTATTACCTCTCCTGCTTTATGATGAAGACACAGGCTCAGGGAGCTAATTAAATGGCCCAAGGCCACACAGCCAGTAAGCGGGGAGGCCGCGGAGCAGCCCCAGGTCTGCCTCCAAACACAGCACGGCGTCCCTGGCCGGACGACACGGAGACAGCATGTCGGTCCCCAGGAATTCCGAGTCCCTGGGGCCTGCCGCATGGACGAGTATAGGCTGAGGAATGATTCACGCAGAGTCAACTCTGGCGCCCTCTCCCCGCCGTCGTGTCCAGTAAATGCAAATTAACCCTAACGGGAGCCTGAAATAAACCTACCAGAAAGTACAGCTGCCTTTCCTCCCCGCCCTCGGCGCGCGTGCACACACAGTGCGCGCCAAAGTCAAATGCAAATGATATTTTCAATTACAGACCAGATTTGGATGATCCATGCCTCTGGCAAGCAACATCAGTGCCCATCAGAGGGAGCTGACTGGCGTGAAGACACATCCAATACATTTCACCTCAAACAAGCAATGACGACCTCACCCCCATCCACTCCTCAGAGCAGCTAATGGGCTACTCCTGAGCTACCCATTTGCATGTGGACCAATACATGCAGCTCTGACACCCCCAGACTACCATGGATCACCATGACAGTAATATAGATGTGAGCTGAAACCCATATTTTCTGACTTGGGCTGATGCCAGGACACTCACAGCAACTCAGTGCCACCCCATCTTTTTTTACAGAGCATCCACCATGCAGAGAAGACTTTGTACAGAAAGTCAAGCGCTAATCAAAGGGGATGGGAAGCCTTGAGGAGAGATCGCAAAAAGAAGGGAGGTGATTAAGAATCCAAGGGTTGCTAGGGGCGCCTGGGTGGCTTAGTCGGTTGAGCGTCCGACTTTTGCTTAGGTCATGATCTCGCGGTTTGTGGGTTCGAGCCCCGTGTCGGGCTCTGTGCTGACTGCCAGCTCAGAGCCTGGAGCCTATTTCAGAGTCTGTATCTCCCTCTCTCTCTGACCCTCCCCTGCTCACGCTGTCTCTCTCTCTCTCCTAGAAATAAATAAAAATATTAAAAAAAAAAAAGAATCCAAGGGTCGCTAGTCTAGCTGACGGGTCCCAGAGAAAGGGGTGGTTGAAAGTGGACAGTGGGGAACACAGAGAGTAAGAGACTTGTCCGAGGGCTCAGGAAAACCAAGGGACACCGGCTGTCCTGGGTCCCAAACTCAGTGATTCAAATGCCTACAGCTATCTCCAATGTCCTTATAAAGCCCCAAATCCCAGTATCTCCCCAACATGGAGTGCCAGTGAGACCATACGGGACCTTCTGGAATATAGTATGTACTCAATACATCTGGGTGTTTACTAGTGTTTTCTAGACTTACCCCCTCACAAAGCATCCCCATCTGGAAGCTTAGTTTTTCCTGCCCATAACCGCTTTCACATAGGCATTTCTTTGAACTCTTCTCTTCTTTATTCAGCGCTCATCTGTTGAGCACCAGCTCTAGGCAAGCTCTCAGCTGGGACAGGAGAGACAAAGAGGAATGTGACAGGGCTGCTCCCCTCTGGAAGTGACCCCCCAGCTAGGCGCCTCCACCCAGCCCTCCACAAACTCTGCAGGATCGAAGGGGAGGCTCCCCGCCCCCAGCTCAGCCCCACAGCATTGGCTGAGGCCCCGGGCCGGACACCGGGACGCACAGAGACAAAACTGCTCCTTGCCCTGCGGACATTCAGTCATAGTCCAGAGGAGGTGCTTCAGCAAAACCTGAAGGTCACAGAGGTGTCCACAAAGCCAGAAAGGAAGGGACAGGCTTCCAGGCAGACAGAGCCGCCTCTCCTCACCTGCCTAGCACGGTGCCTCGAACCTGGAAGCATCGTAATCATCTATATTGTTAAGCAGGAAGTTAGTAAAGAGATGAGAAGTCTGAGGAGCAACCTTCTCCATCCCAGGCCATTCCCCCAACCCAGTTCTGCACCTGTCATAGCCTAACCTGTCCCCGTATGGCACTCTGGGCGGATCTGATAAAGTCATCCGCTGTGGCATGAGACCCTGGGGCTCTTTCTGTGTTGTTTCTCCTACATTGTACCTTAGCATCTGACTTGAGCTTTTTTCTCCCCAGCTTTATGGAGATATAAGTGACCTAATGCTGTGTTAGTTTAAGGTGTACAATGTATTGATTTAATACATTTAGTATTACTATGAAATGATATTACCATTTCATTAGCTAACACCTCAATCCAATCACGTAATTACCATTTCCTTTTTGTAGTGAGAATGTATAAGATTTTTCTCTTAGCAACATTCAAATATATAATATAGTATTATTAGTCATAATCACCATGCTGTACATGAGATCCCCAGAACTTCTTAATAACTGGAAGTTCGGGGGCACCTGGATGACTCAGTCGGTTAAGCATCTGACTCTTGGTTTCGGCTTGGGTCATGATCTCGCAGTTTGTCAGTTCGAGCCCCACATCAGGGTCCATGCTGACATCCAAGCAGACTTTGCTTAGGATTCTATGTCTCCCTTGCTCTCTGCCCCTCCCCCACTTTCTCTCTCTGTCTCTCAAAAATAAAATAAACGTAAACAAATTTTAATGAAAAAATTTTTTTTAAATTACTGGAAGGGGGTACCTGGGTGGCTCAGTCAGTTGAGCTTCTGACTTCAGCTCAGGTCATGATCTCGTGGTTCATGAGTTCAAGCCCCACATCAGGCTCTGTGCTAATAGCTAGGAACCTGTAGCCTGTTTAAATTCTGAGTCTCCCTCTCTCTCTGCCCCTCCCACATTCACATTCTGTCTCTCTCAAAAAAAAAAGAAAAATACATAAGTGTTTTTAAAATTTTTTTTAAAAAGAAAGAAAAAAATAACTGGAAGTTCATACCCTGTGACCAATATCTCTCCCATTTCCCCAGATGTCTCTGGATTTCTTCTTTCTCAGGATTGCTTTGGCTATCCAGGGTGTTTTATGGTTCCATAGAAACATTAGGATTTCCTTTGATCCTGGTATAAAAAGAGACACATAGATCAGTGGAACAGAAATAAACCCATGCATACACAGTCAACTAATACTTCATAGGGGAGCCTAGGAAAATCAGTAGGGAAAGGACCTTTTGTTCAGTAAGCGGTGCTAGGAAAAATTGATAAACACAGGCAGAAAAATGAAATTGGACCCGCATTTACACCACTCACAAAAATAAACTCAAAATGCACTAAATACTTAAACACAATACTTGAAACTTTTCCTAAAACTCCTAGAAGAAAACACAAGGGAAAAGCTCCTTAGCATGACCTTGACAGTGATTTCCCGAATATAACACCAAAAGCACAAGGAGCAAGAGCAAAATTACCAAGTGGGGCCGTATCAAACAAAAAAGCTCTTTCACAGCAGAGGATGCCATCAACAACATGAAAAGGCAACTTAGAGGATGGGAGAATGTATTTGCAAGTCATACACTTGATTTCTTGACACTCTGCCTTGACCCATGGGAGCAGCCCATTTAACAGGAGAGATAGTTGTAGACCTTCAGGCACGATTCACCTTAGCACAGACCCGGCTCGCGGCTACCCCTGAGAGCACCTGCTACGTCCCCGCACCGTTCCCGCATTCCCTCATTGGGTCCTGCACCGTGCGAGGCCCGTTTAGCTCCACATTACAGATGAGGTAACTGAAGCTCAGGAAGGTTTAGAGACTTGTCCAAGGTCACCCCATAACGCGGTTTCCAGCTCTGTCTGCGAACGAAGACTGTGCTCTTTCCTTACCCCACACACATTGCTTCCCTGGGGCTAGAGATGCAAGGGCTTGGGTGGCCCCAAACACCAGCTGTTTGGGATAACCAGAGGCAGGCGGAAAGTCCTCCCTGCCCTCGTGACAGGACCACACCACACAGTAGGGGTCATCGTCTCCTCCTTGCCAACTCCCTAAGCGCCTCCCTGAGGGGCTGTGTTCTGATACGGGGCACTCTGGTGCCAACACTCCCCCACCTCAATAGTGATGAGAAAAAGGGGACACTCAGAGAAGAGGCCATACCCCCACCTCCCACGGGTCCCACCCCTGCCCCGGATGCCATGATGAACCACTGAGATTCTCTTCCCTCATCAGGACAGGAGGACAGAAGGACTCATTCCCTAGCGGCCAGAGTGTCAGAGATGGCCAGCTCTGCTGAGTCCCTCTCTGGGGACTACCTGTGGCTAAAGGAAGGAAGCCCCCTTCCAATGATGGGCCCCCACAGAGGAGAAGGCCAGCCCCGTGCCCCGGAATGGGAAGACCCTAAGATCCGCCCCAGATTCACAGCTCCCGTAGGATCTGCTGAGATCTTCACGGTGCTGCCATCACAGTTCAGGTGGCCCTCCCTGTCCAGTCTCGCTTCCCTCGCTCCTATCAGGAGGTGGTCCGGAGAGGTTTCCACACTAGACCTCTTCAGGAGCCCAGCCCGCAACAAGCCCACCCAAGGCCTCTGCAGGCAGGACATAACTGGATTTCTCCCAGGGAAATCTGCCTTCCCTTGCAGCATCCTAGAAGACGGTGACGAGGACACAGTGGCCCATAAAATGTACCCTCTCTATAGAATATGCAATGCAATGCTTGCCAGCTTCTGGGGAGAAGTGTGGTCTCTTCTCTGTGAAAAATGAGTAAGACAGGAGATTTAAAAAATGTCTATAATGCTAAACTACAAATGAGCATGAAAACACTTTTTTTTTATAATGAATTCCAGAAGTGTTGCCCTTTTTCACATTTAGAGGCACGTACCTTTTCAAAAACAGGCTCAGATCAGAAAAAGACCTTGACTTTTTTTCCTTTAGGATTCTGGCACATTGTGGATTTGGTAAATTTGCATAAAGTTGAAAGGTGCATTTAGTGGTTTTCTGGGATTCCCTGAAATGAATTTCTGTGGCAAGAGGCCTGGAGAAAGCACTTTGCTTTTCTCCTGACTTGGCACGCTGCCATCTGGTTTCACGGTCCTCTGTTGCAAGGTACAGTGTATTTTCTCTCCTCACATTCATCTCTTTCCTGAGCAGGTGGCTTGCACGTCTCCGCTCTGTCTCTTTTGCTCTTTCCCTGTCTTTCCCTATTTGTCCCCCTCCCTGGACTTCTCTGTCCCTGTCACTTCTCGTCTCCTCCCCCAGCCTTCCCCTCGCTGCTCCAGCCAACGGTGACAGGGAACATATGCACATTTTCATAATGCAAAGGCAGCGTTCCGAATCTCTCATTTGAAAAGCCAATTATTGGAATTTCTTATGTCGATTTTGTAAATCCCTTAATGAGGTGACCCTTTCTCCTGCACCCCTCTGTTTCTGCAGTTCCTTCTGAGGCTCCAGTTTCAGGTAGAGAAGGTTTCCTCCCGGCCTCATTTCCCTCCCTCGCGAAAGCCACACAGCAAAACTTGAGGAGGCTGATTTGCCAGATGGGAATCCATGGCAAAACCAACCATATCAGTTCTGCTTTCTATTTATGGGACCTGAGTCCCACCAGCCTTTTGCTGGGGCGAGACGGCTGCCTTGAAGCTGTGAATGCAGCAGAGGCTCAGAGACGGTTTCTCATTCATAAACAGCCACACAGCACTGAGGTTAGGAGTGGGCCGCTGGCCTCACAGGAGCCTCAACCGGATTCCTGGTTCCCCACTGTGAGTTGTGTAACTTGTCCCAAGTGCATTGGCCTCAGTTTCCCCATCTGTACAATAAGGACTCGAGGGCTCACAGCATGGGGCTACTGTGAGATTTAAACCTGTAAACAGCAGCCTGTGCCACCACGATAGGTTTCTCCCCCAGACCCAGCCGTGTTGACCGGGTGAACCCCAAAGTCAAGGCAAGGTCAGAACTAGCTGGAGAGATTTGCCAGGTACCGCGAGGCAGCCACATGCCCCGTGTCTCCCGCAAACAGTGCCGAGAAGCATTCTCACGTTGCCCTGTGGCCATCTGCACAGGAGCTGAGCTGGGGAAGGAGCAGGTCCCTTCCTCAGCAGGATAGCCCCCATCCCAGGTCACCCAAGGAGGACACCCACACCCTCGGCTTGCTTTCCCCTCCTGCCGCTGCCTGTGCCCACGCACACATACACCCTTCTGTTTGCATGGAGCCTGCTGTGTGCTGCCCTCCCCCTCCCCACCCCCGCCTTCCCTGCCTCTGCTCTGCATACATCCTGTGACTTCTTTTTCTGCTCAGTATTAATGAAACATCCGTCTGCTTGCAAACAGCCCCTTGCTGATGAGATGGCTCAGACCTTCTTTCAGGGTTTAATTCGAAATAAACAGAAGGCTCGCCCTTCCTAACG
>NW_027528872.1:6862717-6864660 GCF_008692635.1 Crocuta crocuta
GTCTGACTTGTCCTCTGTCAGCCTGTCTCCCTGCCCCCACCACTGTAGCCCCCTCCTCCCTGGAGGATCCCCCGCCCATCCTATCTCTGTCTCTGTGCTGCCTTTCGGCCTCTGGCCCCCTCCTCATTTTGTGGAGAGGCAAGGTGCTGATCTCCAGGAAGGCTGAGGCAGGGGGCACAGAACAAGTGCAGAACAAAGGATTGAAACAAACTGTCTCATGTGCAATATGTTGCCCTGTTTCCACGTGGAGGTACTTATTGAACAGACAATATGAAGAGCTAGCATGTACGGAGTTCTTCCTCCAGTGCCAAGCTTTGAAACAGGCACTTGCAGGAATCATTCCACCTGCACAACAGCCCAGTGAAATAGATACCACCATATCTATGACATAAATAACTTCTTGCCCAGAGAATTCGGTAATTCGTCCCCAGTGATGCAGCCAAGAGCTGGGAGCCAGGAGCCGAGCCAGGCACCCTGCCTGCCGTCTTAGCTCCTGCACACCCGACGCTCCACGGGAGTGGTGGGCTTCCCAGTGTCCTGAACCTTCGCAGGTCACTGGAGTCAGGGGACCTCTAAGATGAGCTAATGCCTCAGTTTCCACATTTCTGAAATATGCATAACTGTATCTGCCTTATTTGGGGCTGTTGCAAAGACTGGATGATTACCTTCAGAGTACGAGAAGAGTTCTAGGACTACTGTAAGTTCTGCAAGTATGGTAAACCCTAGATCAATGAACGTAATGAGTACTCATTATTTTTTATTGCTTTCTTATGATGGTGTCCAAGGCAACGTGCTAGGTGTGTGGAAAATGCAAAAGGCATCAAGACTCCTACCCTGGAGTGGTAGGGAGCTGTTGAAACTGGTCCACAATAAATGCAGGCTGTGGTGAGCAGCAGTGTAAAAGGTACAGGCACAGGGTTAGGGAAGAAGGAGAAGTTTGCTTCAACACAGCTGGGCCAGGCAAGGCACCAGTCCACAAATATTGACTAAGCTCTCGCTGCAGGCTGGATGCTAAACCCTGGTATGGAAAAAAGAACCTGGCAAGAACTGAGCCTCAAAAACCTCACAGCTACAATGCAGCCAAGAGCCACGGTTCATGGAGGTGGCATATGGCCTTAGGACAGTGTAAGGCAGGGGCCAAGATCAGGAGGGGACTTCTTAGAGAAGGTGACAATAACTTGAGACTTAAAGAATGACCAAGAGTTGGGGGCGCCTGGGTGGCTTAGTCGGTTAAGCGTCCGACTTTCGCTTAGGTCATGATCTCGCGGTTCGTGGGTTCGAGCCCCACGTCGGGCTCTGTGCTGACTGCCAGCTCAGAGCCTGGAGCCTGTTTCAGTCTGTGACTCCCTCTCTCTCTGACCCTCCCCTGCTCACGCTGTCTCTCTCTCTCTCTCTCCTAGAAATAAATAAAACATTAAAAAAAAAAAAAAAAAAAAGAATGACCAAGAGTTAACAAGGCAAAGGTAGGCTTTGAGCTGACTAGAGAGAGGCTGGGATTCCAGGCAGTTAAGACTCAGAGTAAGGACATTTCTGGAAGAGAGAACTTCACAAGCGAAAGCATGTAGTTCTAAAAGGGCAGGCTGTCCTTGCAGAGGGGTGAACAGACTGGTCCAGCTAGAGCATGAGAGAAAGAGCTGGAGAGACAAGGTGTAACCATAGAGAACCTTGAATGTGCTCCAGGCTGAGAAGTTGGTTTTTATCCTGGAGCAGTGGGGAGCCAGTGGACATTGTGAGTAGTAGAGGCTGGGCTTCCAGAAGAGTTACCTGGTTGTAACAGTGTAGAAAGGAGTGGAGTGGAGAGAGTCAGTGCAGAGGGCCCAGTTCTGAGATTACTACAGGAGCCCAGAGATTCGGACAGTCTTCCAGGAGCAAATCACATAGTAGGTTACTACTGAATGTATCAGTCAGCTTCTGCTGTGTAACAACCTCCCCCACCCCCCACT
>NW_027528872.1:6864727-6907248 GCF_008692635.1 Crocuta crocuta
CCCCCCCCCCCCCCCAACTTCAGGATTTAGTGAGTCAGCAGTGTGGCTGAGCTCAGCTGAGATGGCACACCTCTGCTGCACGTGGGGTCAGCTGGGCTCATACACACCTCTGTAGTCAACTAGCAGTAATGGCTTCACCTTTATGGGCACAGAATGTGGGGGCACTGGAGGAAGGAGAAACCAAGCCACGTAGAGCAGCATAGGGTTACCCCGTGGGAGTGGGCATCAGGGTCTTCACCCAGTGCCTGCCGAGGACCAGGCAGCAGAAAACGAGAGCGACCTCTACTTTCGCAAAGAGACAGAGCATCAGACTTCTAAGCCCCAGGCCCCCTGCCCATCATCTTTCAAGGGAATGAGCCCTGTCTGCTTGGAGAACCAATAACATCCCACATCTGTACAAGGTCAGACCGTTGACAAAGTGCTCTCCCACACGGCAGCTCACTTGATCCTGGCAATTACACAGCAATTCTGGTTTTATTATATCCTCGACTTTACACATAAGGACACTGAGGTACAGAGAGGCTAAGCAACATGCCCATGACCACAGGCTAATAAATAAAGGACAGAGGATTTGAACCCAAGCTGCTTGACCTTCAAGTTAGCCAAACAAAGGGAGAGAGACAATTGGGGAAGAGTGACTTATTCCAAGAATTACAGGTCATTCTTATCCACAAAAGGAATTTGTGTTAAAAAGGGGTGAAAAAAATGAGGCTGGAAAGGTTGGTAGAAGCCAACAAGTTCAGACTTCATCCAGATGGTAGTGGGGGACCTTTGAATGATTTTTTAATTAATTTTTTAAATTTACATCCAAGTTAGTTAGCATATAGTGCAACAATGATTTCAGGAGTAGATTCCTTAATGCCCCTTACCCATTTAGCCAGTGCCTTCTCCCACAACCCCTCCAGCAACCCTCTGTTTGTTCTCCGTATTTAAGAGTCTCTTATGTTTGGTCCCCCTCCCTGTTTTTATATTATTTTTGCTTCCCTTCCCTTATGTCCATCTGTTTTGTATCTTAAAGTCCTCATATGAGTGAAGTCATTGTCTTTCTCTGACTAATTTTGCTTCTCATGATACCCTGTAGTTCCATCCACATAGTTACAAATGACAAGATTTCATTCTTGTTGATTGCTGAGTAATACTCCATCATGTATATATACCACATCTTCTTTATCCATTCATCAGTAGACATTTGGGCTCTTTCCATACTTTGGCTATTGTTGATAGCACTGCCATAAACATTGGGGGGCATGTGTCCCTTTGATACAGCACACCTGTATCCCTAGGATGCATACCTAGTAGTGCAATTGCTGGGTCATAGGGTAGTTCTATTTTTAATTTTTTGAGGAACCTCCACACTGTTTTCCAGAATGGCCGTACCAATTTGCATTCTCACCAGCAGTGCAAAAGAGCTCCTCTTTCTCCACATCCTCACCAACATATGTTGTTGACTAACTTGATTTAGCCATTCTGATGGGTGTGAGGTGTTATCTCATTGTGGTTTTGATTTGTATTTTCCTGATATTGAGTGGTGTTGAGCATCATTTCATATGTCTGTTGGCCAACTGGATGTCTTCTTTGGAGAAGTGTCTGTCCATGTCTTTAGCTCATTTCTTCACTGGATTATTTGTTTTTTGGGTGTTGAGCTTGATAAGTTCATTATAGATTTTGGATACCAATCCTTCATCTGATATGTCACTTGCAAATGTCTTCTCCCATTCCTTTGGTTGCCTTTTAGTTGAATTTTAAACAAAGGAATGCTAGATATTCGGCAAATGGTAAGGGAATGGGGGGATAAATGGATGGATAACCAGACATTTGTAAAGATCACTGTGGGACAGTGTGGGGGATGGGAGAGAGGGGGTTAAGTATTATAATGCAAGCAAGAAATGCTGAGCGCCTGAGCCAGGAAGACTATTCAGAATGAAAAAGGAGAAATATATTTGAAAGATATTTCAGAGAATTAACCAGGATGGTTAGCAATACAGGATAAAAGAGAGTACAGTCCAGAAAGATTTGCAGATTTCTGGCTTCGCTAAAAATGATGGTGTCATTCCCTGAAATGGGAAGCATGCATGTTTGGGATTTATCTACATACAGATGCTGGCCGAGTTCACAGGAAAGCGATGCGCTTCTCCATAAATAGTGTGTGGAATGACATGGGCCAGGAAAGGGCAAACCCTTGACAAGGCCTATGGTTAAGGGAAGACAGAAAATAACATCCAAGAAGGACAGGAAAAGGCCAGAAGAGAATCCTGGAGCCAACTTAGGATCCCCACCTGGTCTTATTTTCTTCTTAGTACTTAATAGCATTATATTATATCAACCCAACATTATATTATGCTCTCACACTAGAATGTAAACCCCACTAGGGTTGGAGCTCTGCATCCCCAGAGCTTCAAACCAGGCTTGGCACAAAGTGGGTGCTCAATCCAGATTTTCCAAATGACAGTTGAACTCGCCTTGAGAAGCAGTTCTGAAAAAACAGGTGCATCCTCAGTCCTGTCTTGACATTCTGCGGTTCTGTACTTTGGCCATTAGGTGGCGCATCCATGCGAGTGAGGAAACGGGAGGCTGGGATTACCCGTGGCCCAGAACCTGACAACAGGGCAGAATGACAAAAGTGAGCACTGGGTGGCTCTGAAGAGCAAAAATCACTCATCCACACCCTTAGTCAACATCTCTCAAGCACCAGCTGCAAGCCAGGCCTGTGCTTTCTAAAGCCCTCTGAAATTGGGTTGTGGAGGGGAGCCCACCGGCATAGTCAGAGCCTGTCGGGCATCCGTGTGGGGATATGTGATCATGAGTGATCATGATGAGGGCAGGAGGGTTGATGGAAAGGACAGGGAAGGGCTGCTACAGCTTTACAGACAGGCCTGTGGGTGGCTCTGACCCTTGCAGAAATTATGATAGGGTCAAACAAACCTGGATCTAAATTCCAACTGTACCACTTATCTGCTGTGTTACCTTCACCAAGCTATTTGCCCTCTCTGAGCGTGTATCCTACTCTACAATATGGAAGATGCCAGTAGTACCTATTTGCAAGGATAATGAGGATAAAACAACAGGGCCCTTGGCACAGTGTCTTTCGCATAGCGCACCCAAACTAGATATTATTCTTAAGAACTGGACATAATAACCAGTATTTGCATAAGCCTTTACAAAGCTCTTTCTGCATTCTTCATATCATAAAAGTAATCCTCATAATAATCCTGCAGGTATCTTTATTACCCCACTTTTCAGATAAGAGGGTGAGGGCTGGCAGATTATGTAACTTGTCCACAATCATACAGCTTGTAAAGTGCTGGACTCAAGCCAGGTTCAGCTCAGCAAACATATATGGTGGATCCCAAGAGGCAGGCGCTATGCCAGGTGCTGGGGATCCAGGATGAATCAGGGTGCAGTCTGGGCAAGAGACAAACACCTGCAGATCACGTCCACAGACTAGGTTAGCTACCGAGATAGAAGAATGCCCAGGATCCTTTGGGATCACAGACAAAAGTCACTTGGCCCAACCAGGAGATTCTGAAAAGGCCTAGAGACTGGGAAATCCCTTAGCTATGTCTGAAGGCTGGTCACAGTGACTCAGGAGAAGACAGGGAATGAGAACTCTAGCATTCCAAGTTAAAGACATGCCTTGGGCAAAGGAAACTGTTTCGAAACAGGCTTATGCTGGGCTCTGACTTCAAATCCAGGATCCAGCAAGCAGCAGACACCCTCTCTCTGACGGAAGTGCCAAGAAGTCGTGGAAGGAGCGGGGCACTAACCAAGGGACAACCACACCCTGTGTGCTCTCATTGGCCAATAAGCCCTTGCTTCAAAGTGTTCATCAGTCTGTAATTATTGTAGGAGCCCTCCAGAGCAGTGCTCCTCAAACACTGAGGTCCAAACAAATTAGCTGGTGTTTTTTCTCAATGCCGGTTCTGATTCGGGAGGTCCTGAGGTAGAGCCCAAGCATCTGCCTTTCTTTTTTTTTTTTTTAATGTTTTATTTATTTCTAGGAGAGAGAGAGAGAGACAGCGTGAACAGGGGAGGGTCAGAGAGAGAGCGAGTCACAGATTGAAACAGGCTCCAGGCTCTGAGCTGGCAGTCAGCACAGAGCCCGACGTGGGGCCCGAACCCACAAACCGAGAGATCATGACCTAAGCGAAAGTCGGACGCTTAACCGACTAAGCCACCCAGGCGCCCCGCATCTGCCTTTCTAAACAAGCTCCCAGGGGAGGCAGTGGCTACTGGTCCATCCTGGGCACATGCTTTGAGTAATAAAGTTCTCCCCAACAGCTTCAAGAGGGCAGGCTGTGTCTGGTATGACTCAAACATTTGATGCTCAGATTGCGACATGGAAGAAGCTGAAGGAACAAAAGGGAAGGATAAAGGGCAGAGGGTAGAAGGGAATAAGGCTGATTGCTGGTTGGCCTGCAGGCCTGAAGCTAGAGACAGAGGTGTGCCTGGGATTCTCCCTCCGTGGGGTCAGTTCTGGCACTCCCAGCACGGACTAAGCTCACATCATACAGCATCTGGGTCCCTTAGGGCTGAATACCGAGGCCTCAAAACAAAGAGCAGTGACAGCAGCAAACCTCATCCTGCTCTCGGCCAAGTGTCTCTGATCTGTCACCATGCTTAGCTTGCAGCCTTCTCCCCAGCCTGTGATCCAAATCGGGCTGGTGCCGCTCTCACCAGAAGGCATGGTGCTACCTCGAAAACGGGCTGAGAACCACCCCCACTCCCACCCCCAAGCCATCCCAGCCCACACTCCCCTCTCCAGAAATGACAGGAAGCAGCCAGTCCCCCAGCCTCATACCACAGTTTCCGCACAGCTGTCCCCGGAAGGGCTAGCAGGCGCCCCCTCTTTGCTACCCCCCCAACACTCACTCATCCACCACCCCAACTCTACCCCCACCACACACACACACACACACACACATAGGCACAGACTGTAAAAAGTGCTGACCGCAAAAGTCAACGCCCCTGACAGACCTCCCAGCCAACAACCTTCAGTTTATTAACTCAACAAATTCTTAAGCTCCTACTGTATGCCAGGCACTGATCCAGACACGGATCAGTGCAATAACCTGGACAGATAAGGTCTTTCTTTGGTGTCAGGAAGCCACCTTTGTAATATGGGAAGACAGACAATAAATGAACCTGGTGATAAAGAAAATAAAGTGGGGGGAGGGGGGTTCTAACAGAGAATAATGGAGGGGCTATTGTATGGGGTGGCCAGGCCCTGCTGAGGATATGACATTTAAGCTGTGTCCTCATTGACAGGAAGAAGCTGGCAGGACAAGAATACAGAAAAGAGATTGCAGAGAAGAGCAAGGGCAAAGCCTGGGCCAGGGGTGAGCTGGGCTTGTTCGGCAAACAGAAAGGTGGTGGGCAGGGTAGAGTGGGCGAGGAGTGGAATGAAGGCAGTCTCAGATGCAGCCCACGGCTGAAGGTGTGGGTGCTTGTAGACAACAGAGAGGAGTTCAAACTACGTTCTAGGTAGAGTGCGAGCCACTGGCAGGTGTGAAACCCAGAAGGGACACAACCGGATTCATGTTCTTAATAGACCACTTGTGGAGAATGCACTGTGTGTGTGTGAATGAGACCCAGAATTGGCCTCCAAAGAGCTTAGCGTCTGCAAGGTGCACCACCATGCCGTTGGGGGCAGGAAGGTGGCCTGGCTGACCTCCCACTCTTCCTTGTCCAGAAGTCACTGGGCAGCCTAACCCTCCACACCCCTGCTGCTGGCCTCTGTCGGCTGACGGGCCCCATCTGGGCTGACGGAGCCTCCGAGGAATATCGGAAGCCTGGCTGGGGGCCTACTTAGGGACCACCTGGATTTTGGAGGGTGCCCCCACAGTGCTGCCCTTGGCCTGGCGCCAAGGGCATTTTCCCAGCCTGTCCCCATAAGGTTGGCCAACCGGGCAAACCAAGACCAGTGAGCCAAGTGAGCTTGATGCTATAAAGTCGCTGGGCAGGGGCAGTGAGCAATTCCAGAAATCGTAGAAACCCACTGACCCCAGCACCATTTTGCCCTCTGTCCAGCTGGTGGCCAGTGGGAAGAACAGGCAGGTGGTCACCCGTAGCATATGCTCTAGTCCCAAAGCTCAAGGCCTTCTGATCATGGGATCCGTTCTTAGAGACAGCTGTGGGGCTGCATCAGCTTTTAGCTGTGGCTTTTAGCCACAGAATCTCTTGTTTACTAAGACAGTACAAAGAGCCTTAATATATAAAACAGATGAAAGCTTTACCTCCCTGGTGGAACCAAGAGGCACTTCCCAAGCCCATTCCCGTGCTTCTGCGCCCTCCTTAACTGGTAACTTTGGGCAACAGTTGTGCTCTCTGGCTCCAGTCTCCTTCTATATCAATGCAGAACTCAACCACATCTCCCTGCAACACCTCGCCACACAAGCCCCCTCGCCCTTGGCAGCAGAGCTCTGAGAAAAGTCCTCAAGGGCCCCCTCTGGTGCAGCGAGAGAGATGGGTGCTCCACACTGCCCACCCACATGTGTGGTCCAGTCTGCAGGGCGAAGGGGAGACGCCCCCAGCTGCCTGCCCCAATCCTGGATGATAGGAGAGCAAAGTGCAAGGGCCAAGCACCCCTACAATGGTACAGCTGTAATTGGCATGATCCATTCCTTCCACAAGCAGCCCCTGCCTGAGGCAGGGTTGTGGCCCTTCCTGGCCTACACCCAACTCTGGAGACCGGCTCTGCCTGGGGTGCACCCGGGCCTTCCCCGGGCCTCAGTCACCCAACAGTTAACGCATTTCTTCATGACTGACAACCAGCATAACACCAAAACAGTCAACTATTTTTATCTCCGGATTAATCACAAAAGGCTAACGCTTCCACCTTCCCTGTGATTAAAAATTAGGAGACCAAACTCTATAGTGGTTCAGGATAATAACCAATCCTGTGAGGGCGAGGTATGAATAATGCATCTCCAGGCTCAGGCTGCTGGCGCCTTCCCCCCAGCCCCAACCTGGCAGCCCCAGCTCCGGGCCCCAAGCCTGAATGGAGACGTAATGAGTTGCCCCCTTCCTTCGGAGCAACAGCTGCCAAGAGCAACTATTGATTTCTATTCAGCCTTGTGGCCCCCAAACATCCTCCCTCCTCACCCACTCCCACCCCACACACCCCGGCCCCATCCGCACCCCCTCCTACCCCATCTGGTGTGCAGCGAGGCGAAGGCCAATCAATAATGCATAGCTACATGAATAACCGCATGATAACCACTTATTTGGGAAGATATAATCAGGACCCATTCTGCGGCTTGGGGGGTGTGTGTGAGTGTGTGTGTGTGTGCCTGGGTACTCACGAAAGTGTCCTCCTCCCCCCTTCCCGCCTCTGCGCACCCTCTAATCCAATATTCCAGAACACAAGGCTAGGCAGCAAGAAGGAAGCCTGGCCCCTTTGGTTTTGAGAAAGTCCTCCCTCCTTGGGCTCCACACTGTGATCACAGTGTGCGGTGCACCTGAGCAAAGGCCCAGAGAGGGTCCTCAAACTTGGCCCCGCACCAGACTCTTCCAGGGAGCTCTAAAACCTCCTGATGCCTGGGGTCCACCTCCAGAGACTGGGAGTCTGCCAACAGGAGTTTTTTAAATCGCCCCCAGGAGACGGCAATACGCAACCAAGGTTGAGAAGTACTGTCTCAGACCCAAGAAATGTCGGCGCCAGAAAGAACTTTCCAGATCTCCTGGTGTCCTTTCGTATGCTGTATCTGGTGAAATAAAGCCAGGAGGAGGGACAGCCTTCCCCGATTTGCCCTCCAACTTCGGGCACCTTCCACAAGACCACCCCCCTTGGCTCATCCACGGAGACCAGGATGGCCAGGTGTTTCTTCTATTATTCCCAGAGCTCCCCATGGTTCTTTCCAACGCCCCTGGCTCTCCTCAGGCTCAGCTAGAGCGCTCCATCCTGGGCACCTAATGGAGAGAAAGCTGCCACCGCAGAAGAAAGTCCCAGCCCGTTGCCTAGAGACAAAACCCCATCATCAGCAGCTGTCACACCCACCCCCCATTTGTGGAAAGCCCTCATTAGCCCCCACTTTTGCTCTCTGGTCACACCAGCACCAAGGAGGCCATTGGCACTAATGAGGGAGTTTGGGGCTCGCAGGGGGCGGGGGGTTGTCCTTATCACCCAGCCCACAACCAACCTCTGCCTGAGCCCTGAGCCCCCTGGGGAGGCCATGCTGGTTGGACGAGGCCAACTTCCTCCCTGGGCCAGCACCGCGGGGGGAGTCCTGGATGCTGGTAGCGTCTTGGAAGCCCTGATGGTTTGTTTTTCCTCAGAAAATCGAAACTTGGGGGTGGGCACCCACTGGGCTACAGTTCTGAGCTGGGCTTCCTCCGGGCTGGGAGGGCACAGGGCAGGGCCCCTAGCTGAAGGTGTGCTGCTCTGGGCATTTACCTGGAGTTTCCTCAGGAGCCTGAGTGCATGGGGAGAGTGGCAGATGGGGGGAGGCCCTGGGCAGGGGAGAGAGGAAGGGGGGAGGCCCTGGGCAGGGAAGGGAGGCCAGGAGGGTTGTGGGAGCGTGCCCTGAGGGGCCGAGGCTGGACCCTGCTGTCTGGCTTTGCCTCGTCTGTCTTCCCAGAGCCCATATTGCAGAAACTTGCACAGGACCTGGGGGGAGGGATGGACCTCCTCTGGCAACGGTGCAAAGGTCTTTTGTGCGAGGACCCCATCTCCTCACCCAGTTTCCTCTGAGAAGAGGTTCTATGCCCTTAGGCCAGCCACTTCATTTCTCTGGACCTCCTCTCCAAGTGATGGTGGTGTATCATCATACCTGCCCATCCTCCGTCCCATGGTCGTCATGGGGATCAAAGGGGCGACTCCAAGGGACTTGGCAAATGTTTATGGAGTTTGTGCCACCAGGCCCTGGGCCCTGTGCCGGGCAGGGTGGGAGCCGCAGCCCCTGCCCTGGAAGTCCTGCCCCTGGGCACTCCTGTCTCAAGAGCCCCGCATCTCCCACCACCCTGTTATAAAATGCAGCCGGGAAAGTGGGCAGCAGAGACTCCTGACTGCGGGATGAGGCCGTTGGAGCCACTCTGGAAGAATCCAGCACTAAGGAGATACCAGGGGTCATACAGCCCCTCTGAAACACTGCCTCAGCCTTCCGAGGAGTCCCCTCCCCTGTCACCTGCCCCACGCAAGGGAAGGGGCTGGCTGGGAGCTGCAGGTGTGTCCGAGGCCCCTGCTCGCAGCCCCGGCTCTGGTGCTCATTCGGCTCATTCCCGGAGCGACCCTGAGCAAGCCATTTAATCCTGCTGAGCCTCGATTTCCGGATCTGTGTAATTGGGATAATAATAATGTTTACCTTGCAAGACTATTGTGAGGATTAAATCAGGCAACAGATGTACCAGTGCTTTGTTTAAAAAAGAGACAGAAGTTAAAAAGAAGGAAAGTACAGATATTATCTAGGCAGCGGCGTTTTGCTTCCCGATCTGTGAAATGAGGCTAATGATGCCTGTCCTGTCCCCTCACAGGCCCGTCGTGAGTGTCGGATGAGATTATGGCATGAACATTGTCTGCAAATAAACATGCACTGCATATGTCAGGGATTATTGCCGTTGTTGCTATTATTGTTATAATACAAGGGGATTATACATTTTATTAAAGTATGATAATTACTGTTTGTCATGGGTTCCATAAAATCCAGCCAGCCCAGCCTGCCTGCCCTGCCCGTGGCGAGGGGCGCCCTCAGCCTGACCTCTGCGCTCCTCTCCCCGCAGTGCCGCCTGACGACCCGGTCATCCTGGGGGGCCCTGTGATCAGCCTGAGGGCCGGGGACCCACTCAACCTCACCTGCCACGCAGACAATGCCAAGCCTGCAGCCTCCATCATCTGGTTGCGGAAGGGAGAGGTCATCAATGGGGCCACCTACTCCAAGGTGAGGCCTGGGGGCAGGAGGGAGGGCGGGGCTTCGCGGGGATGGGGCGGGGCCTCGTGGGCGCGGGGCGGGGCTGTGTGGGGAGAGCAAGCACTCCCCAACTCTATCCTTGCTCCCTCTGCGTGTGCTTTCTTCTCTCACTCTTTGTTCTCTCTGTGTCTTTCTCTCTCGACCGTATGTCACTTTTCTCCTCTCATGTTGTGTTTCTATTTATCTGACCTTTTTTCTCTCCCCGACTCTGTAACTCCGCCTTCTCTCTTCTTTCCTGGAGTAATTACTGGGCTTGGTCAAGACCCTAAGAACAAAGTATGGTGGAAGGAGGAGACTCGGGGACAGAAGTGGCCAGGGCCTAGGGTTGCCAGATAAAATACAGGACCCCAGTTACAAATAAGTATGTCCCAGATATTGCGTGAGGCATAATTATGCACCATACTTCTACTAAAACAATTATTCATGGTGTATCTGAAATTCAGATTTAATTGAGCGTCCGATATTTTATTTGCTAAATCTGGCCACCTTTCCAGGGCTACTGGGGAAGGCTGTTTAGGTTTTCCCCTGCCCCAGTTGCCTGACTCAGGGGCCAGGCAGAGAAGGCTGGAACCTAGCCCATAATCCCTTACCGCGCCCTGCACCCTGCTCTATCCACCTGCAGGGGTGCCTTTCTGTCATTTACATGAGGCACCATGAGCGGGAAATGTCCTGAATGGGCCCCTTATTAGTTAAGTCTTTCATTTTCCATATTTTTTCTGATGCCTTGACACCTCAAAGCCTTGTAGATGAGGAGAGACTGCCCCTCCCAAGGTTAGCTAATTCCTGGAGATGGCAAACCAAGGTGCTGAGAACAGGCCTTTGCTATGCAAACCTAACAATCCCGCTGTCCATACCCTCACCACCTCCTTTATCAGGCTGGCAGCCCCAGGTGCTAGTCCTCCTACCCTAAATCCTCAGGGCTGGGTACTGGATAACTGGAGATCACTCCTAGAGCCTGTGAAAATTGTTCAAACCACCCAATCCTAAACCGTTTCAGCTGCCCCCCCCTCCCCCCGCCGCCACCTTGGCCATTCTTCCCCACAAAACTACAACAAAGACTTACACCGTGTTTTCCCCTTGCTCCCTCTGTCTCCTGACGACCCTTCCGCCCTCCGTGGGTAGAAAACCGAGGCCTGACAAGAGAAGTAACTGCCCTTCTCAGTTGGCGAGTGGCCGGAAGGCCAGTCTCACGATGTCAGGGGCTTCACTTCTTGCTGTGTTCCTCTCAGTGCTGCCTCACAGAGGGCGGCTGCTGAGAGTGGCAGGCCCCGGGGCCAGCCAGCATGCCCTGGCCCTGAAGCTAGACGTCTCTCCTCTCCCTGTGGCTCTCCGTGGCTTCAGAAAGTGGGGAGATGCATGACCTGTGCCACACTCCCACCCAGCCACCAGCTCCTCTCCCTGGGTCTTGAAAAGATAAGGAAGGGGCACCTGGGTGGCTCAGGTGCTTAAGCTTCTGACTTCAGCTCAGGTCATGATCTCATGGTTTGAGTTCAAGCCCTGCGTCGGTCTCTGTGCTGACAGCTCAGACCCTGGAGCCTGCTTCTGATTTTGTGTCTCCCTCTCTCTCTGCCCCTCCTCCGCTTAGGCTCTGTCTCTGTCTCTGTCTCTCTCAAAAATAAATAAACATTAAAAAAATTGTTTAAAGAAAATATAAGCACGGCTTTCACCATCAGTGGAGGGTATGAGGCAGGACTGATGCTTCTCTGAGGGTGTGTCCTTCCTATCTGAAGCTGACCACCCCACCTTAGAGTCAGCCCCAGGGCTGCCCATCAAGGCCCCACTCTGAGCCTGATGCCAGAACCCAGGACAAAATGCACAAGTCCACGCAGGGGGAAGCTGCCCATTGAGAAATAAATTCCTCCCTCATCCTGGGCTGGAGCCAACCCATTGTGTTATGAAATACAAAACTATGGCACAGAGAGTATATCACCCAGATAAGGACGAAGGTGAGGAGTGTTCCTTCCTCTGTGCAGTGCTAGTCTGGCCCGTGCCAAAGTTTACTTCCAGCAGAGGACGCACCCCCATCTGGTAAAGAGAAAGGTCAGAGCCACCCTGCTGAACCTATCCAGGGGCCACCCTGCCCCCAGCATGTTGCCCTCATGCGTGTGCCTTCGGCCCCTCTGAGAGCTTGGCAGCCCCTCTGCCCCACCCAATCTCGTTCACACTCCTGCAGGCCCATGACCCGAGTGACAGCACTGGGCAGCGAGCGGCCAGCGTTCCAGACACTTTTCTGTGAACCTCTTCCTTAGGCGTCAGTTTCCTCTCCCATGAAAAACAAGGGGGTTGGATCGGACCCTCTGAATTAGCAGGCTTGGGCCACCATAACAAAATACCACAGACCAGTAGCCTCAACAACACGCATTTGTTTCTCCCAAGTCTGGAGACTGGAGGTCCAAGATCAAGGTGCCGGCAGGGCTGCTTTCTGGTGAGATCTCTCTGCTTGGCAGATGGCGCACGCTCTCTCTGTGTCTTCACATGCCCTTTCTTTTGTGTGTACAGAGAGACAGATCTCTGGTGTCTCTTCCTCTCCTTATAAGGACACCAGTGCTATTGGGTCAGGCCCCCACCTTAGGACCTCATTTAACCTCAGTTACCTCCTTAAAGGCCCCGTAGCCTGATATAGTCACATTGGGGGGCAGAGCTTTTCCGTATGAATTCTGGGGGGACATAGCTGGGTCCGTAACAGGTGCCTGCCAGCTCTGACAAGGTGTAAACATACGACTTGGAGCACACGGAGAGGGTGAGTGACCAGCAGTGTTCGTATGGAATCGGCTCTGCGGGCTATCAGAGCCCACCCCTCTGCCTTCCCGCTTCTTCCGGGACTGCAGGGACCATTAACACAGGCACTTCCGACACCTTGCGGGTAGAGCAGCCCCAGACAAGCTATGCATGAGGGGCCGGGGCCATGAGCAGCTGAAACAGACAGGGCCGAGAGAGAGATGGACGGACAGAGAGAGAGAGAGAGAGAGAGGTTGAGAGAGCACACAAGTGCACACACAATCAAACTACACCCAACGTCTGCAGAAGGGAACTCCCCCCAGCCCCGGGCAGCCCCAACAGCCCTCAGGTCTCATGCCCTCGGTATTTGTCACATGGGGGTGGGTCAGCCCCTGGAACCGGGAGCTGGGCAGCCTCACTTTGAATCCAGACTCCACCACCTTCCAGCTACCTAACCATGCCGTGCCTCAGTGTCCCCATCTATACAGTGGGAGCCAGCGCAGCCCACACCAAAAAGATGGCTGTGAGGCTTGAATGAGAAGCATGCCTGGCTGTTAGCATCCCTGCCCGGCCCTCACTTGATCCCCCACGGGCCCCAGGGCTCACCTTGCTATCCGCTTTCCTAGATGAGAATGCTCACATCTTGGTAGGGCTCCGTCGCATGTTATGGTAACTTAATCTCTCTGCCTCAGTTTGCCCAGCTGCAAAACAGGATGCTATTAACCATGGACACCCATGAGGATGGCTGAGAGACCTAAAAGGAATTATGCACTGAAGGCCCCTGGCATAGAGTCAGAGCATCAGGAGTGTTAGAGCCTCCTCTCGGAGCTCTGGCTCACCCACCCCAGCTCTCCCTGCTCAGGGGTCACACAGCTGCCCTGGTTTCCTACGACCTTCTTTCTGCTGTCCCGCAGCAGGGAAACAGGGGAAGGGTGAACTGGTGGCGTGGAAGAGAGTGTGGCTGAGGATGGCCAAGCCCCTTGCCCTGGGAGGTCAATCGGGAAAAAGAAGCACCGTCTGGCCCACCCGCCAGCACAGGCTGCGGTGCGCTCCTTAAACATGCTGTCACCAGACCCCTCCCGGCCAGGTCGCTTGGGTGCGCGTGCCTGGGACTCCCGGCGGGTGTCTGACTGCAGCAGCATGGGAGCTGGCAGCAGGGCCTCTCTTCACGGTCCTCTCCTCCCGGATGCCCAGCCTCAGGCTGCCTTCTCTGGGCCGGGCACCAGCGGGGAGGCCACATGGCATTCATCCGGGAAGCCAGCAGATACACAAGCCAGGCAAGGCACGACAGGTTAGGGGGAAGGGGGAACGACAAGATGGGCTGAGCCCAGAGAGAAATCTTCCTGGAGAGCCAGCTTCTGGCTCCATCTGCTACTTCCCCAACAATGGCCAGGTGGCAGGATGCAGCCTTGACCCCGATGGGGGAGGGGGAGCAGGAAGGAAGGCTGCTTGGTCTTAGGACACCCCCCACCCCAGTAATGTATGTATCTACCTTGAAGCCTGTTATTCCTCAACCCTACCTCTCTGCTCCCTCCTCTCCAGGGAGCCACCACCCACCCACCATCAGGACCAGGAGCCTCCTTAGGGCCCATGCTAAGAGGAACCCTGGCAAAACATTCCTTAAGGCCTTCACTGGGACCAGCTTCCTCCACGAGCCCCCTCCACGGTGCATTCTCTCCCCACTAGTCTGCCCCCATCTCCCCTCTGTTTATCTTAAGGGCTTAGAGTCTCTACCCAGCATGGCCACTGCCACTCATTTTGGCCTCCTTTGTGAAGGGTATCCGTTCTCACCGAAGGCACAAGACTGGGGTCCCTGAGGGTGTGGGGTCTGGGGCAAACGACACTGTGGTTCTCCACCTTCCTTTCAAGCCACGTGACCGCAGGCCCTAATGGATTCCCCCTGGCAGCTATAAAAAAAGGAAGCAGAGAGTAGATTTAAAAAAAAAAAAAAAGGACACAGCAGGTGGGGGAGGTGAGTGAGGAAGGGAGAAGAGAGGAGGCCTTGTTGCCAGGCAATCAGGCCTCACTCAAGGGCTTTCCAGGCTGTTTGCATATCAATGAGTTTCCCATATTTAGTGTCAGGGTTGAGGCGCCCACCCCTGCATTCCTTCCAAACCTCAAATATCCACCCCACTCCACCCATCAAGTCACCTGTGGTTCCCACCAAGACATCACCAGGCCTCCCATCTGTCGTGGCGCAGCCTGGCTGAGGCCCTGGGGCTTTGGGAAAAGCAGAGCAGCCGCTGTTGGACTACTGCACACAGGGTGCGCTCTGTCCCCCAGCCCCTCCTCCAGGACACTGCCAACTGAATGCCAAGTGCCTGCCCTTAAGGACGGCGCAGTGGGGCTGGGTCCACAGGAAGCTGCAAGGGGCAAGCAGTTTATGAGACACCCCACACAACCTCTGGGACAGTCTGGAAAGCTCTTTGGAAGTCCTTAGTGGATGGAGACCAACAGACACAGATAGAAGAGTGGACGCCCACGCACGAAGGCTTCTACCCTGACACTCCTGCGCACCTGCCCTGCTCCGTATCTACGCACGTGGATGGGCTGGGTCCAGGTAGAGCCGCGGGAGCTGCCATCAGAGTCCCATGAGGCAGGCCGGGTGACTGAGGCTGGAGTTCGGCAGCACACTCATGCCCACCAGGCTGGAGGGAGGGCTGACCCTGGCCTTGGAGGTGGTGGCCCCAGAAACAAAGTGACTTGCCATTAATCATCCACTTACACTCCCTGAGCTGATCTGCATCTTAATGAAGGGTTCTGGAGCAGGAGCTGGTAGGCTGGAGCCCAAGGTGTGTCCCCAGAGCCAAGTTCAGTGAAGGGAAGACCGGGAGAAGGAACAGCGAGGGGAGGGGAAGCTGGCTGTGATAAGAACCAAATGATAGAATGTTCCACTTGGCCTGTACCTTCAAGGCTACCAACTCCAGAGGCTTCATTTGCATGTGAGTTAAGGGGAGACTGGAGAGATCTGTAAGAGGGAAATGTAGGAAAAGAAGAGAGAAAAGAGAAAGAAGAGGAGGGAAGATGAGGAAGAAATGAGGAAGGAAGAAAAATTGGATTGAGAACTGGGCCTGAGGCCAAGCACGGTCCGCCAAGCAGACGGGCCACGGGGCCAGACAGGGTTCAGTTTTACACCTGCGGGGTGGCCCACCTCCCTGGCCTACTCCCCAGGAACAGCCTACTCCACGCCTGCGCACGGGGCTTCTCCTCTGCCCAGGGTCTGGATCCCCAGGAGCTGGGGCTCAGGGTGAGATTCTGGGAGCCTCCCAGGGGGCGCCAGCTCCTAGGGCCCTGCCTTCCCCTCGCTCTCCCCTTGGCTAATGAACACATCTCCCTTTTCTCTAATTAGGTGGAACAAACAACTTGAACCAGAATTTTTATTTCCCAGAAAAGCACATGCCCACACACAGTAAATATGTCATTAATCATCATTCTGAGGCCCAGGAGCACCCTGGGTGCTGGGAGGAAGGGGAGCAGTCAGAGGGCCTAATTAGGANTTTCCATCCAGGAAATTGTTATTATCGCTTGGCTATTTATAGACGCATAAAGTCTGCCAAAGAGTCCGGAACTGTTACTGTGGTGCGGCCGCAGCTCCCCTTGCTCCGATTTGGCTTGGGGCTAAACTGTCCTCCCCGCACCCCTGTTTTGCTGGCCTCCAGTCTATCGCCCTGGCCCTGAGGCTGATCTGCAGACCTTTATCCCACTGGCTACCTACACTGGCCCCTTGGCTTGCTGGGACTGACCATACCACTCCCCTCAGCCCTGCTCCAGAGCCCCTCTGCCCGGGGCTGAGGCCACCACCCCACGTCGCGGGTAAGAATGTGCTGTGAGGCCTCAAGCCACGGGAGCCTGCCCAGGCCCGGGTGGTTCTAGAACATGCCGGAGAAATAATCCAGACCACTGCCCTGCTGTGGATCTCTCTGGCATCTCAGAACCTGGCTTTGTCTAAAGCTGGATGTGCTGTTCTAGACAGAGGCTCAGGTCATGTTCTCCCAGTGCTAGAGGCCACAAACTATGCCCCATGCCGAGAAGGACCCCCCAGAACTGAGGACCCAGAGTGTGGGTTCCAGCAGCCTATGTGCTGTTAAAAAACAAAATTCAACTAAGTAAATTTGAAGATCGAATTGTCTTTAGTAAACAATTCATGAATCAGGAGGCATCTCATCTAGGAAGTGGAAAGGAGTTCCAAGGAGATCTACAAAATGGGAGGTTTTTAAAGGCAAAGAAGGGGCAGAGAAAAAGGGAATTATTAGCAAAGAATGCATTATTTCAGGCAAGGTCACTCTGGGGCAGGGGGGCGGGGGGGAGGTGGGGAGGTGTACAGAGGGATGACCGCGTCCTGCTAACCAAGAATTTCTAGGTTGGCTGGTTAAATGTCACATTCTCCGGGAGGGGAGGCAGGGCTGAGGTTTGAACCTGCGTTAGGTTAGGTGTTAAGTCCTTGCTGATGTGGAGCCTTTAACATGAGTGACTCCATTTTGGGCCTGTTTTCTCCTTTTCAACACTGCTGAGTAGCTCAATGAACTTAAAAGTCTGCTTAAGCCCTAGAACTGTTCCCACCTTTAAGTGAAGATCATAGTAACCACCATCTAGCTTTCAGGGAGCTGTGGCGTGAGGGTTCTGGGCTCAAGGGAGTCACCATTCTCAAGTGCAAATCCCAGCCCTGCCCGGCAAGTCCCTGACTCACTTTGAACTAAGTTTTCTACTAAATGGAGATAATGCCCGCTTCCTTTCAGGGTCCGGTGAGAACAGTGCCAGTGTTATCTTAAGGGAGGTGAGGTTTTGAGAAGTAACGTCTATTCATCTATCCTGTGGCCCTAAGCAAGCCAATATAAGATGGCGTCCAGCACCCTTGTCTGGAGGGAGTTAAGGAGCTTCCCAGGATCAGAAGTCTCTAGTACTGAGCAAGTCCAGTCGCACCTTGGAAGTGGCTCCCCTCCCTGACATAGCTCCCCAGCACCTGACCTTAGTGTATCACCATGAGCTCAGGGTGCATGGCACCAAACTGATGGTGAGGTGGCTGGAAAGGGACGCAGCAGTGATGGCAGAGCTAGCTAGAACACGAGACCCTGGAAACAAAGGAATGGAAGGCAGGAGACTAAAAGGCTTTCAGTCTTTGCCTTTGTTCCCGAGGACTTTCCTAACGAAGTATCTCAGCTGGTGTTTAAAACAACCAAAATGTATTGTCTCCGGGTTGTGGAGGCCAAGAAATCTGAAAGCGAGGTGTTGGCGGGCAATGGTCCCTCCCGGGAGACTCCTTCCCTGCCTCATCCACTCCTGGTGGTTTCCAGGGTTCCTTGGCTTGTGGCCACATCGCTCCGGGCTCTGCCTGTCTTCAGGTGACCTTCTTCCTTGTTCTTTTCTGTGTCCTCTCCTCTTGGCCTAAGGACATTAGTCATTGAATTTACCCTCCCCTCAAATGCAAGATGATCTCATCTCAAGATCTTAACTAATTGCCGATTACTGAGCTTATCTCTGAAGACCCTATTTTCAAATAAGGTGACATTTTGAAGTTCCATGAGGACACAGATTTGGGGGTGGGGACATTCTTTAGCCCACTGTAGGACCCTCTTACTTATCTCAACCCCAACTTGAAGCGTCAGTTCAGTGGAATTCCATAGATTTTCCCAAGTTCACCTGTTTTCTCATTTGTCACGTGTAAGAAAGTGGCCTCTGTCCTGCTTGGGATTGGTTGGGCTCTAACGAGGTCAGGAAGTGAAATGACTTGAAACCTTGGAAGGGTTTACATGGATAAAGTAATAAAATAGTCAATGTGCACAGCTTCTACCTGATCCCGACTCCGGCCCTGCCTTACCCCCATGCACCCCCATCTACAAGTGACATCACTGCCTCTGCTGCCACCGCACCGTCCACTGCTGGACACATCTCGGTGCTGCCTGCAGACCCAGAGGCTCCCCCCAGATACCAGAGGAGACCTGCAGCCTGATTTCCTTTGGGCCCAGCCTGGTTTCTTTTATGCTTTGGGGTATACAAGTCCAGGCTGATTTTCCCACACGATAGAAACCGTCTAGTTTCTTTTTCCTTCTGCAACCCTGGGTGTCCTGACCTGAGGGCTCTTTCTTCTTCAGTGAGGCTGGAGCACATCTTCCCCCACCAGTCCAGGGCATCCCAGCCAAGTGACATATGGCCTTCTTTCCCTGTCCACCACCCCCCCAGACCCTGCTTCGAGATGGCAAGCGTGAGAGCATTGTGAGCACCCTCTTCATCTCCCCTGGCGATGTGGAGAATGGGCAGAGTATCGTGTGCAGAGCCACCAACAAAGCCATCCCCGGAGGGAAGGAGACTACAGTCACCATTGACATCCAGCGTGAGTACCGACTGGACCCACCCTGCCGGGCCGGGCCTGGGGCAGTAACCACCCAGCACTACTCCCTGCCTGGAGCACGGACTTGGGGGGGCGGGGGGAGCCAGGCCTGGGTAACCAGCTCCCCGGAGCCACACCCCAGCTTCTTCCTGCGCCCTCCCTGGGAGGGGTCTGAAGACAGGAACTGGGTCAGACAGCTTCCAGGACTGGCCGGGTTTGTATTTATGGGCACCCAAAGGTCTTGTCCTTCTTATTGTCACATGAAGTAACAACATCAGATGAGGATCTTTGGCAAATGACATGTCGAAGCCACATGTCCCAACCTGTATCAAGCAGAACTTCCACATGAGTAAATATCCTAGTCAGTACCTGGCCCTCCTTTTACCAGGCAGCCCCACACCCTCTCTTGGAGAGGAAACCAGAGCAGAGATACTGGGGGCCGCAAGGTACTCAGGGCCCTGGAGTGGGTGAGCAGCACATACCTTACAGGAGGTAGGGACCCAGGACCCCTCTTCTGGAAGGGGAGGTCAAGGAGAGAAGAAGAGTAGTTATTCAGGCAGCTTATACTTCCAGCGTATACTTTCATCTTTACAACAGCCATTTGAGTAGGTGTGACAGTGGCCCCTGTGTGGGGAAACTGAGGCACCCAAAGGTTGATCAGCTTGCCCAAGGCCGCATAACTGTCAAACATAGAGAGCCTAGCTTTCCAGAGCCTGCACTGCTAACGCCTCTTCTACACTTCCACAGAGCGGGCCCTCAGTGAGCGTCTGTCGTCACAATTAATGTTAACAGGATCGATGCGTTAAAGCTCCACCAACCTCATATTCCAAAAGTCACCTAAAAAGACTCCTAACAGTCTCCTAAAATCTGCCTAACATGCCTGTCAGCCCCAGAGAACACACAAACAAACAAACAAAAACGTTCCACAAGGTGGTCCAACGGCCTGATTCCCAGCACGGGACTAGTTTAGGTCTGAGGTATCAGCTCTCAAAAGTTGACTCTTCTCTTAAATCCCCGCCCCTGCCAGGGAGCGTGAGGCCACCATGTGCCGGGGGCTGTTTTGGTTCGAGGATAGCGCTGCAGGCTGGCATTCATTTCCTTCTTATTTCGTTCATTTTATATCAAATTCATTTAAAAACCCTTCCCAACAGCCCAGCTCATCTAAGCCTTCTGGATTCTGTGCTCCACGCGGCTCCGCAGAAAGGGATCCGGAGTCCCGAGGGGCGGTGCCCTTGCGTTTCCAGGGCCCATCTTGGGGCCAGCGAGCCAAAGTCCCTACTCTGTCTAGAATCCTGGCCCTGCCACTTAGATCCCAGAAGGCCAAAGAAACAGTTGTAACCCTCAGAGAGGCGCGCTCTAGAAACCCAGCCACTGCGGAGTTCTTGGAGAAGCTTTATCTTCTCTACCTCCACTGGCTAGTAACCCCTACTCCCTCATCACCACCAACTATTCTGTTCCTCATTTAATGAGAGCCAAGAACAGCAGGGCTCTTGCCAGTCCTGGGACCGGGCTGATGCGACAAAGAAGCTCCCTCGGAGGATCCCTTACATACAGGGTCTCCCACCCCAGCCCTGGCTGTCCACACCCGCCTGCTTCTTCCTAGCAGAAGCTATAGGCCCAGCTCTTGAAAACAAACAAGATGCTCTGGGGATCAGGTGGTCCAGCATCCAAAACCACCCCACCACCCATGGGCTGTGCAGGCATAAGCTTGTCCCTTTACTCCGGGGATACCAGTTCCTTGTCCTTTGACCAAATGATGTCCAGAGTTTCTTCTTGCTCTTGGATTGACTGTGATCAGAGCTCTCTTCGAACGCAAGCCAGATCTGGGAGGAACGAGGGTGGGGGACACGAGACATCCAAGCCTCCTGCTGCTGGGCTGCCGGGTGTGCCCCCACCAACCCCCAGCCTGCTCAGGAGGCCCGTGCCAGCTACGGAACCCCGCTCAAAAGGAGCCGGCCGGCAGCCCCCCACAGCAGCACCTGGGCCTGGCAGGGAGACCCCCAGCAGCAGCCACACTCCCCTCCAGACCGTTATCCATCAAGCCAGGAGAAGCTCTCTTGTCAATAAGAAAGTCGTAATCCTAACAACAGCCCACCAACTATTACTAATGCACTCTAATGAAACGATCAATTCACCGGGACACACAGATGACAGTCTGCATCAGAGGCGGACACCAGCCTTGCTGGGTCTCTGCGCCCTGGCTGGCTCTCTTTCCAAGGACGCCTCAGCCACATGAGGTGGGAGGCATCAGGAATGAGATTGGAGGTTCTTAGGTGGGCCCCGTCTGAGGGCAGGGAAGTGGTAAAGGCCACAGCATTCTTCCTGGTTTGAATTCTGGCTCCTGCCACTTACTGAGTGATGTCGGCCTGGTTAGTTAACTTCTTTGTGCCTCAATTTCCTCATCTGTATGTGGTGATGGCAATGCGGACTTCATATCGTGGCCGTGAGGATCAAATTAAGTCCTTCAGGTGACATTTGGAGCACAGATCCAGGCATAGATCCAGGCACCTGGGGAGTTGTTCCCATGCACGGGGCCCCTCCCACGGTGACAGGGGAGAGGCCTCCATCCACTCATGCCCTCTCCTAAGGTGTCTGCATGTGCCTGCCCAGCCAAAGCACACGCTCTCTCTGCCACCACCCCCTGACTCCTTCCTCTTCCATTTATCCATTTGTTCGTTCAGTAAGCGTCCAGCTGTTTGCTGTGGACACCATGGGCTGGATCAGAGCCGCCTTTGCAAACCTGCTCATTTTCTCACTCAACCAAGAAGCATCCAAACTCAGCAAAAGCGCATTTGTTGTTTGTTTCCCTTGGTCTTTATATGTTACCCAACGGAAGACAAAGCCCCCAGATTGAGTAATGGGAGAGAAAGCTTAACACCCCTAAAGCCTCGCTACATCTGGACGCTGCATCCAGCTGCCAAGTTTCAAATGAATGTGCTATAAAATCACTGAGTCATGGAGTTTCTCTCTTTTCCACCCCCTCCTCAATGTAATACATCCCCCGAACACACACACACACACACACACACACTCACGCATGCACGCACGCACACACTCGTGCACACAGGTTGCTGATGGAAACACTAACAGACTCTCAGCTGTAACATCTGTTCAATATGATCTCAGTTCCACCAGCTACATCAAAGCTGCCCTCCTGCAAGTTAATGCAGCCGACATCACAAGTGGGATTAAAATCGTGTTTAATAGTTGGATATGACATAAACTATTTATATCTCTGGAGCCTACTAGACTCCTGAAAATTCATATCCTGCACAGCCAGAGGAGAGGGGTGGACAGAGGGACACAGGCACCTCAGGGTCTGGGGTGGAGGTGCAGGTGAGACTGGCCAGTGCCCAGGGACCTGTTCTCTCGGGGCCCTTCAAGAAAGTGGGGGTGGGTGCTGAGGATTGTGCAGAGGTAAGGAAGCTGCAGGAGAGAGGCACACACAGGATGAGCTCAGAATGGCAGGCGTGTGATGGAGAAGGGGAGTGGGCAGCAGGAAGGGTCCCACCATACGTATGTGCTCCATTGCCCTGCCCCCGGGACTTATCACTCTATAAAGGACATCCAGGTGGGGAGGGGCATCCTGGATCTACCCCCCAAGTCCTGTGGCAGATAGATTCTAGATTCTAGATTCCACCCACCTAGCACCATCGCCTCCTCAAACGAGAGTTGGATTGAGGGAACTCCACTCTACCTCCCAGGATTGACTTTCATAATGTGTGGACATGGGCCAGCGATGCATTTGGCTCCACATGGTGAGCGCCAGATCCCTCTGCCTCAGGACATGCTTCTCCAACACATAGCAAGATGCAAGCTCCTCCCTGGGTCTCCACATCTCTAGGATGGCACCGTCAGAGCTTTGGGGTGCCCAGGTTAGCTGGCCAGCCCTGCACTGAAAGAGGGCCCCTGACTGCCATGGCACGGGAAGATGGCGGCCCTCAGCCCAGGGTCGGGGGAGTGACATGGGTAGAAGCTACAGGGTTCTGGGGGGGGGGGGTCGTAGCTCCCCTAGGAGATAGGAGGAGAGCTATCACGGCTACGTCCCTGTCACACTCATCACTACTTGAATTATGCTTTAAAAACGAAGGTTGAGATCATTGAAATACCTGTCACTTGGCTTGCAATTCTCCGTGAAAATTCTCCCCTGTTGCAATAGCGGATGCTCTCAGGATTGTGGTTAGCCTCTGGAACTGGGGGCTCGTGGGGAGAGATCAGGGTCCCCAGAACAGTCAGCCACCTGCTGCTCAGGCACCAGAGTTCTCTCCCCACCCCCGCCGCATGTTTCAAGCCAGCTGCCGATTCCAGGGTAGTCCTGTGGGCAGCCTCCCTGGCCCCAGCCCTGCACAGGGAGGCCGGACCCCGCGTGAGCACCAGCAGGGCAAAGAGGGGCCCTGTGCTGAAATGATTCCCAACTCTGGGGTGGGCTAGGTTCAGTTCCAGCCAGGTGACTGTGCATGTGACTCTCTGAGGGTCTCAGAATCCCAGCTGTGATCTCAAACAGAGGCTCAGGCCAGGCGGGTGGGAGCCCTGCTCCCCACTGTGGTGCCCTTCACATGCGCCCTAGAGGGGTCAGCATTTTTCTCAATGGTCTCTGAGAAATTCCTTTCTTCTTTTCCTGAAAATGGGCTGGACTGAACCCCTAGTAAGTCCACATGCCCCTCCAGCAGTTTGCTATGCTCATGGGTGAGGACCAGCCCCAAGATGCAGCCCAGGATGCTGGCTGGGTGGCGGGGCCCAAGGTGCCCTCCTCACCCAGCCCGGAGTTGGACCCCGTACACCATGACAAGAAGAAGAGTGGGTGCTCGTCTCTGTGTCCACCCTTCCATCTCTCCACGTCTTTCTCCCTCTCCCATTTCCCTAGTTCTCATTGCCGTGTGGCTTTCTCCCCAGCCTGTCTGTCTGCTTCGTCTCCTCTGGTCTTTTCACTTTTAGTCTGAAGTCTTTGTCTGATTATGTGCCCGTGTGTACACATCCATCTCTCTCCGTGTCTCTCTCCATCTCTCTGCTCTCTGCTTCTGCTTGTCTCTTTTTCTTCTTCTTCCTCTGCATTTATCAATCTTTCTCCGCCTCTCTCATCTCTTCTGTGCTCTCTTCTATGTTAGTACCCTGCCTACCTCCCATCCCTTCTGTCTCTGTCTCTGTTTCCTAGCCCTCCCCACTCTCTACCTCCCCCCTCCCTCCCTCCCTCGCTTNCCCCCTACCCTCCCCTTCCCTTCCCCTCCCCCCTCTCTCTCCCACCCTTCCTCTCCCTCCCACCTTCTCTTTTCTCTCTCCCTCCCTCCACCTCCTACCATTTAGCACATCAGAGCCTGGCTTCCCCTCACATTGAAGCAGAAAGACTGGCCCCAGCGGAGGGGAGCTGAAGGCTGGGTGACACCAGTCAGGGCCCAGCAGAGATGATTAGGCTGATGAAAGGGTGTAAATGCCACTTTCAAGTTAACAGATACCCCAGAACCTTTACACAAACAGATATGAAACAGACATTTCAAAGACAAGAAAAAAATGACTATGTAAATGGGGCTTAGTGTCCACCACTCCCCCATGCACCCCCCTGCACCCTCTTTTCCCACCTCAGCTACGCTTCCTGGCTGGCTGTTCATTTAAGCACCAGGCCTTGATCCACAGTGGGGGCCCAGATCCCACTCCCAGGGCTGCTGGAGCAGACACCTCCAGGGAGTAAGCGAGCCCCCTGCTCAGGGCCCCAACTTTCTGGGTGGGGCCTGTCAGGGTGGTGGCCGCTCACTAGACTCTCTGGTCTTTATCCGCCATGTCACCCTGGGAAACTTCCTGCCCCATTTCTTTCCCAAAAACCGTGGGCACAGTTCCCCAGCCTGCAAGGGAATCTCTTCTCTTTACAGACCCCCCACTCGTCAACCTGTCGGTGGAGCCACAGCCCGTGCTGGAGGACAACGTCGTCACGTTCCACTGCTCTGCAAAGGCCAACCCAGCTGTCACCCAGTACAGGTAAGAGCCCTGCTGAGAAAGCACCCTGAGGAAGCAGGGGCCCCCTGGGCCCCTCCACACCCCTGCTGCCCATCACAGGGGTGTCGATTGTGGCCCTGGGCATGCAGCACAGCGCTTGGCTCACTGCAGGTGCCCAGATCCTCTCCCTTCACCGCACACCCATCCCTCCCTGGCCAGGTACAATTCTTTCTTTCATGCACATACCTTTCCTGGAAACAGGAGGTATGACTCCTTCTGTCTGGAGAGCTTGTTTGTCCCTTCTTTCTGAAAAGAGGCAGAAAAGCTCAGGGAGGGGGGAAGTTAAAACAACCAAGAGAAGCAGGAAGATTAGAACCTGGATTCTAGCCATGTGCTTACGCAGCTGTTCACCTGCATGGGTAAGATTTCTGGAGCAGCTGGTCCCATCCAGCAGGCACCTAGGATAGTCTGTACCCGTAGCCCCTGCACATCCCTTGCTCACAAGACTGATAAAAGCACCACTGGTTTTTACACGCTTTTTTTTCCCTGTTGAGGGAGCGTCTTGAAGGCAAGAACTGCAATTTAGCTGCTCGTGGTGCTCAGCATGGAGCGCAGCATGGCATGTACCAGACACTTCATAACGCAGGCTGACTCGTCAGGGCACCTTCCTGCCTGTGCGCCGCCACCACACAAGATTTCAAGAGATGCCATGGCCTCGGAGATGCTCAAGGGCTGACACTCACCTCCTTTAGATGCCTTGTGGGACTCACCGTGACCCTAACTCTGTCCGGTCCTTCCCCACCAGCTCAGACCTGATGGTCGAGCCCAGAGTGTCGCCTCTGCCACGGAGATAGGTTATTAAGCTGCAGCATCAGCTGGTGCCAGGGATGCTAATGGTCCCGGACTAGATAATCAGCGGGCCAGTGGGAGTGGAGGATGGGGAAGACAAAAGGCAGTGCAGCCCAGAGGGCACAATAAGAGGAAATGGGCCAAAGAGGCAGCCAGAGATTTGGGCTGGACGGAAGGAGGAGCTCCCTGTGGTGCAGATAATTAAACGACACTGGAACCAAAAACCAGGAAAGGCGTGGAGTCTTTATCCTTGAGGATATGTTAAAAGAGCCTGGAAACCCATCTGTCCTGTCCAATTTAACCATTCACTGGGCTAGAGGCAGGAGAAGGATCCCTGGGGTTGTGTGCCCCTGGAGGTCCAGGGGCAGGTCTGGTTTGGCTAGGGCCTGGCATCTGTCCAGAAGTAACTTCAGAAACAAAACAAAGACCCAAAGAGATTCCCGTTCTCTGGGCTTCCACCCTGCCCCTGCGGTGCCTGGGCTCCTTTCTACAGGGTGGGCTTCTCCCTGCCGTCCGCTCCAGCTATGTGCCTGCAATCCCTGAACACTGGGCTCCATGAATGCCCATTCCCCTGGGCAGCCTTTGACCCCCACATCCAACCCTCACAGCCATCCCAAGGAGGCCTATGGGAGCCAGGAGACCAGAGCAGACAACTTCCATTTCTCTTCGCTGCCAGGCTCCAGGTCATCTGCCAGGTTACAGAAGGGCTGGGCAGAGGGCAGGGCCATGCCCTAGGACCCAGAGATGCCCCCCCTACTCCACCCCTGCTTTCTGACCAGGATGGGGTGAGCAAACACCCAAGAGACCAGGCTGCTGGGCCTGATTCTCAGGGGCACCACTCTCTAAAGGCAGAACACCAGTGATGAGGACGATAAGGTTCAAATCTCCGTATGGAGACATGATCATAAAGAAATGTGACAAGATATTAACAACGAGTGAATCCAAGTGGAGGGAATATCGCAGTCGATTGGTCTATTCTTGCAACTTTGCTAAAAATTTCAAAGTGTTTTTTTTGTGTGTCTTTTTTGTTCTCATTTTTATTTATTTTGAGAAAGTATGAAGGGGGGAAAGGCACAGAGAGAGGGAGACAGAGAGAATCCCAAGCAGGCTCCCCACCAACAGGCAGCTTAGAGCCCAACTGGAGGCTTGAACTCATGAACCGGAAGATCATGACCTGAGCCAAAACCAAGAGTCAGACAATTAACTGACTGAGCCACCCAGCACCCCTCAAAGTGTTTTTTTTTTTAAACTAAAAGGTCAATAAACAAATAAGCACAGAGTATGCAGGTTCCCTCCACCTGCGTCCTACCCTGCAGCCCCAGGATCACAGGAGACCCCTGTTTACAGATTGGCAGCTGTGTGGTGCAGGGAGGGGCAGGCCTCTCTGCAGATGTTCACGCCCCCTCACGGCCCTCTGATTAGCCAAAAACCCTGAAAACACTTCAGTGTGGACCACACTCCCTTTGGGACTCCAGAGATTTTGAGGGAACCCCTCTGGCCACTAGGAAGATTCAGGAGAGAAAGGGAGAGGAGGAGAGGACAGGCGGCCCCGCCCTGCGCCCCCCCATCTGGCCCCGCCCCCTGAGAGAGGGCTCCCCCAGCAGGTAGATGGTCCCTCTAGATATGGTGCTGGGATCCAAGAGGCAAAGCCTTAAACAAATCTCCTCACATAAGTACATTGATTTTTCCCAACTGACTTTGACAAGACTGCAGGGATCTGTGTTTCTTTACTTCCCATTCATCTTGATTGCTTCCTCCTGTTCCTCTAAGAGGCTGTGATCTCAGAAATTAGACAGAGCCTTCCTCCCTCCCCAGCATCCAGAAAGGGGACACGGGTGGGCATGGGATCAGGTGCAGCTGTCTCCCCTACCCCCCGCCAGGACCAGGAGCCCAAGGCAGCAGAACAAGCCCGAGCTCACCAGGAAGTGGGCTCCCCAACTGCTTCTGGTGCTGTCCTCCGGGCTCTCCCGTGCCCCCCATGCCCCCAGCANTAGCATGAAACTCAGGGCTATTTAAGGACAGCCTGTCAGCTGTGACAGCCAGGCCTCCTGATTCTGTGATATAAATAATTAATCCTCTTACATTTACTCCGGCCAAATTAGACATTGATTGGGAAAGGCTTAATCTGACTCCTTCTCAGAGGGGCTGGGGAGGCGGTGGGAACAACAGTGGAGGCAGGAGTGGGGCGGAGGGGGGTGCACAGGATCCAACTGGGGGGAGGAGGAGGAGAAAGCAAAGCCAAAGAAGAGAGAGGAAAGGGGAGGGCTGAGAGCTGTGGCCTTGCTCCTGGGTCACCCTTGACCCTGTGCTTGAAGGAGTGCTTCCTTGAAGGAGTAGTTTGAGCTTCTGGAAAAAAAATCCCTACAGAGGATTTTATTGGTGTGGGGGAGGAATATAGAGGAAGGGAGGAAAAAGACTGAGAGATAGGAGCAGGAGACTCCTGGGATGTCCCCAGAAGGCCTTGGTTTGGGGCTCCAAAGGGCCCAGCCCCCAGAGCCAGCTCCTGCACCCACTCTACCTCTGAGGTAGGGCCAGGGCCTAGGGGGCTAAGGGCAGCCGCTGCACGGGGCTCCCACAGCACCGCCCAGCTGGGGACAAGAAAGCCCGGTCCCCCGCCGTCCGGCTGGTCTCCAGGCCTGTGGGAGTCCCAGCAGCTCTGAGCTCCTCCGGGCTAAGCAGGTGGAGCTTTCTCCCTCAGTGACTTACCCCCTGAAGGGCCCCAGAGAAGAAGAGAAAGCCCCATCTTCTCCAGGAGTCCAGTGACAGAAGAGAATGGCCCAGCCTTCCCAGCTGGCCTGGGCCCCAGCCCAGCTACCCCNGGGGAGGCTCACGCTCCCCTCCTCCAGGTCCGGCCAGCTGCAGCCGCCCTCAGCCTCCCACCGCCTGCCCCCATGCTTCATTCAGCAGGGCGGAAGGAGCAAGTGCTTGGACATCGATCCCCAACCGTGTGTCTGGGACTGGATTCATCTGCCTCAGGCAGGGGCTGTGCCTGACTGTTAAGTCTGGTCATTAAATTAAAGTTAGAAATGGAAATGATTCATGAATAACTCATAATGGTTTGTTGGGAAGCTCCTTAAGCTCTCGGGGAGCTATGGTTTGCTCTGTTGTTAAACTATAATTGTTATTATTAATCATGTTCTTAATAATTATGTGATATTAACTCACGATAATAACCACATGGTGCCAGCCTGGGCGCTCCGTGCGTTGCCAAGACGTGGCCGTCTCTCGGGGCTGGCTGGGCGGACTGAGCATGAAGCCCAGGGAGGGAAGGCAAGAGACGGCCCTCTGTGGTACCAGCAAAGGCTCCAGGAAGGAGAGAAAGGGAAGGAGACGGCAGGCAGGCTGTGGTTACTGGGAGTCACGATCATGGGGGAACAAAGAAAAACACCCCCAAAATAGGCTTGGAATAAAAAGAGCCTGGTTGGAGGTTCTGAGATTTAAGAAGTAAGTGTGGTCCACAATGGGGTTAAACCAGGGAAAGCTATGAACTCTCTCCCTGGGAGGGGCACCTGGGTGGCTCAGTCAGTTAAGCTTCCAACTTCAGCTCAGGTCATGATCTCGGGGTTCGTGGGTTCCAGCCCTGCATCGGGCTCTGTGCTGACAGCTCAGAGCCTGGAGCCTGTCTTCGGATTCTGTATCTCCCTCTCTCTGACCCTCCCTTGCTCGCGCTGTCTCTCTCTTACTCGCAAAAATAAATAAAAAACATTAAAAAAATATTTTAAAAAAAAGAAAGAACTCTCTCCCTGAGAGCCTGTAAAGAAAGGCCCACCCTCACATGCACACACACACACACACACACACACACACACACAAACGCACGCACACGTACCCCTGGGGACTCCGAGCACTGCCTTGGCTTCCCAGTCACTGGTCCAATGCAGTGATCACCGCCCCAGGCCCTGGACCGAGTCAAGCCCAGGGCTTTTCAGTCTTTCCCCTCCAGTGGGACCGATTGGCCGATGACAGATGTCAGCACAGCCTTCTTCCCGCCTCTCTGACCAAACTTGGATGGAGCTGAGGCCCTGAGGATCAAAGCCAGGGTGGGCGGGTAGAGACTGGGCAGGAAAAAGAGCAAGTGACTTCCGTCCCTGGTAGGGGAGAGAGGGCACAATGAGGGGACCCACTCTGGGGACAGGAGTCAAGGTGGGAGAGGTAGAGAGCTGGCTAAGTGCCAGAAAAGGCTATCAGGACCCCAGACTCATACCCCTCCCATAACTCCTTACCTTGTCTGGAAATCAAGTTTCTGTGTGTGTGTGTGTGCGTGCGCGAGTGTGCATGCAGGTGTGCATGCCTGTATGGACACTTGCCATTAGACCTGAGCCTCCTTCTTTTCCAGTGTGGATCCCAATAGACAGGGCCCTCAACAGAGCTCAGAGCAGGATGGCCAAGCTGTCAGGGGACCCATAGGGGGTTATCCATTTCCTAGCCAGCCAGATGGGCTGACCCACTGAGTAGCCCATCCCCTCCCTCCAGAATCCCTCTGTGGAGATTCCTATCCCCCCCCCACTACGGCACCTCTGGGGGGGCCACACCTCACTTTCCTGAGGGATGGGGGCATCCAGCTCCCTGGGTGGGAGGAACCCCCTGGCCATTGGAGGTCCACAGCCATGTGCGGGGCCTGTGTTGCAGGTGGGCCAAGAGGGGCCAAATCATCAAGGAAGCATCCGGAGAAGTGTACCGGACCGCTGTGGACTACACGTACTTCTCAGAGCCTGTCTCGTGCGAGGTGACCAATGCCCTGGGCAGCACCAACATCAGCCGCACGGTGGACGTCTACTGTGAGTGCCACAGCTGGGGCTTCCCCAGGCCACATGGCCCTGGGGTAGCTCTGCTTAGGGCCGGAGGGACTGTGGCTAGACTCCATGCACACAACATGACAGCCCCTCACAAGTTCATAGTCCTCCCCGCTTTAAGAAAAGCTTCCTCATGCTGTTTTTCGGGTTTACCTTGACCCTCGTAGTAACCTAGGGAGGAAGGAATTATCATTCCCATGAGTCAGATGCGGGGATGGAGGCCCAAGGTCACTCAGTGAGTACGTGGCAGAAGGAGAACTCAGGCCAGGCTCCCTGGGAATCCGCTGCCAGCCACAGACCCCGCTGCCTCCCTTTAGAGAGTCGAATACACATGCCTTCTGATGGCCTGGCCGGGACCCCCGGGGAACCAGCTCATCACTGATGGGCAAGCCGATGTGATCACAGCAGGAAGTGTTAGCTCACCTACAGCACTTTATAGTTTTAAAGGCACTTTTACAAACTTTCTTATATCTGACCCCTCCCCTTCCCCCAGTGGCCCCAACAAGAAGTGTTATGACTCCCTTTTTAAATTAAGGGACTAATCTGGGGCTTTTTGACCCTGGATTTCATGCTCTTCTGCTCTCAAAGCAGCTAAGTGGCTCCCTGCACACTGTGGGGAGAGTGTGCGTTCACTGTGCCTACAGTTCCACCATTGCACCCAGTCTGGGGACCAAGGCTTGGTCTGCAGAAGGCTCTGGTTATGGGTGTTTTGCACAGGGGGAGTGGAGAGCAACCTCCATGAATGCTCACCAGCACTCAGCAGGGGCCTGAGAAACTGGACCAGGCCCAGCTACTCCCCAGAAACAGGATAAGCTGAAGGCCTGGGCGAGCCGAGAATATGGGGGGCTGGGAGTGGCCTGGCTTCCTCTACCCTGTGCTCCTTATCTCAAAGCCCCTTGGAGGACCCTGGGGGGCTCTGGGAGCTGGGCCCGGTGCACAGGGTAACTCAACTCCAGGCCACAAAACTGAAGCATGGAGGAGGTGGGCAATTGACTGAAGGCAGACACACAGAGGCCCTAAGGCCCAGGGCTTCTGGGGCAGGAGGAGGTCCCCTCTGCCTATGCGCTGGGGCCAGGGCAGAGGGCAGGACTTCCCAGAACCAGGACAAAGGGCAGGAGATGGGAGAGCCCTGGAGGCAAATCGTGGCAGAAATGGGGCTGTTGCTGCCCGTGGGTGGGCCCAGAGAAGGCCAGGCTGGAGACAGGGGTCTCTTTCTTACTTGGAGTGACCCTCTCTCAGACCCTTCTCCTCAAGCTCCCAGCCCATCAAGAGCCCTATCTCCCCCTTGTTCCCTCACAGTTGGGCCCAGGATGACCACAGAGCCCCAATCCCTGCTCGTGGATCTGGGCTCTGATGCCGTCTTCAGCTGTGCCTGGACAGGCAACCCCTCCCTGACCATCGTCTGGATGAAGCGGGGCTCCGGTGTGGTAAGTCCTCAAACTCAGACCCCACGGGGCCTCTGACCATGGGAACTGCCTTCTGGGGCCCCTCACACTCCCTTAGATTGGGGACATCAGTCGCCAGGGTGAGCTGAAGGGAGAAGGAGCCCAGAAGGAGCCCAATACCCACATGTACCCCTTCAGCCCTAAACACATTGGACCATTGCAGTTTTGCCCTATCACAGTCTCTATTAAAAAAAAAAAAAAAAAGCAGGTGGGGGCGCCTGGGTGGATCAATCAGCTGAGCATCCAACTCTTGATTTTGGCTCCGGTCATGATCTCACAGTTCGCACATTCAAGCCCTGCATTCAGCTCCGCACTGACAGTGTCCTGCCTGGGATTCTCTCTCTCCCTCTCTCTCTCTGATCCTCCCCCCCCCCCCAAATAAATACACTTAAAAAAAAAAACTGGTGGCCACCAATATGCTGGGAGTAAAAGTCTCTAGAAAGGCTTTTCAACTTTCCCCAAATAGTTAAGTAACCCTTTAGTTTTTGAGTTAAGTTTTGCCTTCTTCCTGTGTTTCTCTTTTAAAATATATGTGTTCTTTAGTGTGTGTAAGTTTATCAGATATCCCTTCCCTCAGGAGGACCAGCAAGAGCCTTGGGGAGGGAGGTGAAGGGAGAGGCAGACAGAAACTGACCTCTATGTGGCCTACTATGTGCCAGACACTGTACCATCTTGTGAGCATGACGCCCCCACCCATTACAGAAATAAGGAAGGGGTCGCCTGGGTGGCTCAGTCGGTTAAGTCTCCGATTTCAGCTCAGGTCATGATCTCACAGTTCGTGAGTTCAAGCCCCATGTCACTCTGTTAGCACAGAGCCCACTTGGGATTCTGTGTTTCCCTCTCTCTCTGCCCCTCCCCAGCTCACACTCTGTGTCTCTGTCTCTCAAAAATAAATAAGCATTAAAAATTTTTATTAAAAAAAAAAGAAATAAGGAAAGAGCATCAGAACAGATATGTAGCTGCTGAAAGCCACCCCCGTGGTCACTGCCAAAGTCAGGATTCGAACTCAGATCTAGCTAATGCCAAAGTCTTTGGGTCGCCCCAAACTCTATCTCAAAAGAATACTGGAAATGACTCAGAAAAGACAGGTCCAGGCACCCCCAGACAAGTTCAGTGGGACTAGCACGGTACAGGCTGGTGGGCAGCCCTGCCTGTGTGAGAAAGCCTCGGGACTCAGCCAGGAAGTGCCCCTCCCCCTTCCACACTCACCTCTCCCCCATGTGCCCTCCTTCGGAGCTGCCAGCTGGTGTCTAATATCCACAGCGACCCCAACACCGAGGCTCCATGCTGTGGACCTCTTCTGGACAGCTCAGTGGGCACCCTGCCTCCTAGCCCACTCCCAGTTCTCACTGAGATGCTGGAGACCGTGTCATGTACAGCAGGCCTGCCTCTCAGCCCTTCTGGTTCTGGGACACAGAGACAACCTGGCTCCATTCTCTGGGTCTGATCCTCCCTCAACTCTCGTAGGTCCTGAGCAATGAAAAGACACTGACCCTCAAAAACGTCCGTCAAGAGGATGCTGGGAAATACGTGTGCAGAGCCGTGGTGCCCCGGGTGGGAGCTGGAGAGCGAGAGGTGACCCTGACAGTCAATGGTAAGACCCCTACTCATGCCAGGGGGGTGGGAGCAAGCAGAGAGGGACCCAAGGCATCTTGGTCCCAGGCATTGCCTCAGGGGCCGTCGCTGGTTCTGGACCTTGTTTCCACCACTGACCCTGGACCCATAGCAATTCTGTCCACCTCTTCGAGTCTGTGTCAAAGCCCAGCTCTGAGATGAGGAAGGACCTGGCTCGTTGGGTCAACTTCCTCCTTCTTTGTTACTCCTAAGGGGTCCCAGCCCTAAGAGTGGTAGCTGATGAATTTCACCCTGGCCAAGCAGAGAGGGTCAGAGGATCACGAGGCAGTCAATTTAGATCCCGTGTCTGCCCTTTGACCTTGACCTTGGCCCTGTCTTGGGAATTTAAGGGAGCATCTCTGTGACTCCTGATTGGCGCCTTCCCATTCCATTATAGCTGCGGAGGCAGAAACCTGTCACAATTTCCACAAGACCAAGCATCCAGGGGGTCATCTTGGAGGCAAAGAACGTTTCTTACTGCACATAATAAAACCATTCCAGCCTGGTTTTCCTATCTCCCTAAGATGCAGTTCGGGTTACTGGATGACAGCTAAATGACACATTTAGGGGACAGCAATGTCAGGCCAAAGTCCTGAGGCTCTGAGCCCCAGCCCCACACTTGTGGGGCCTCAGGTCCTGGCCCCAGATCAGGGTCCTGAGGAGGGGCTGAGCCATGTTCTAGAAATCTGCCCCATTGGCTTCATCTCGACCCAGGAAGCTGCCCACAGGCAGCCTCATCTACTCTCCCCCTTTGCTGGCACACTAAAGCCAGCTTGGTGTCTCTGCAGCCGTCCCCGTTTGGCTTCCTCATTAGCCAGCCCCCTTCCACCTATTTCTTTTCCTCATCTCCTCCCCAAGAGCCAGGGCAGCCCCAGAGGGAGGGTGAATTTGCTCAGACTCTGGGGGCACTCACAGGCCACCTGTCCTGGGCAGAACCCTGACTCAGGAGTCTTCCTGCCTTCCTTCTGTGTCCCCAGGACGCCACCAATAAATTGGCACTGCAGGGCTAAAAATAACAGCCTCTGATCGCGCCTCCATATATCCATGGCAACACAGGCTGCAGCCTTTTCCTGCTGCTCTGGTGTCTGACACTCAGCTCAGGCACCAGCCCCGGTAAAAGCAGCAGCGTCTCCCACTGCCCTGCCCACTCTGAGTCCCGGCCCATGACTGTGGCCAGCAGCATGAGGACCCTCAGACCCCCACATGGCCTCCAGGGTCCCCAAGCCTATAGCTTTTAAAGGAACATCCTCACTTCCAAGGAAAACGAGGTGGATAAAGGAGGGTCTGACATCCCATGGTCCCTTTACACATTCAGGCATTTTCCAACTGGGATTCAAAGTGGTTTCTTGAGGAGGAGGGGACGCACACCCTGGAGGGTCATTTCTCTTGGAAGGGACACCCCTGCCTGGACCCTGGCATCTGCCTGGGGTTTAATCTGCACCTGCCAGGGATCATGTTTACACCCCCTCCTCTGCCTCCAGCCCTGGCACCAGCTCCCCCAGGTCTCCATGAAGAGAAGTGCCCAGGGGATCAGAGTGAAGCAAGGAGGCTATTCGTTTGTTCCTACTGGACGAAGGTCATCTCACCCTGATGCCCGGGGAAGGATTAAGTGGCTCAGGGGGAAGAGCCTGCCAACTTGGCACAGGGGAGAGGAGCTGTCCAGAGAACAGGTGCAGGGGTGGCAGAGCCCTTTGGAAAGGAGCCTGGACTGGGCTCAAGAGACTGGACACTATGAAAGGATCCAAAACGAGCAGACGTTCTCTTCACCTCAGACCCCGGCTAGTGGGCGACTGCCCTCCCATCGCCCTTTGGGGAGCAAACTGGCTCAAACCTGGGATCTACGGGAAAGGGCAGATAAACCGCGCTCCCGCTAAGCTTTGACTACCCAACCCCATCTACTTTTATTCCGATTTCTTCTTTCTTCTAAAAAGCCCTTAAACACATGTATTTGCCTGATGGCTTTTAGAATGCCTGAGGACCACCCCCAGAGAATTCCCAGTTCCTGGGAGGTGAAGGGGAAATGGTTTTGTGGTATTATTGCTTTCAGCCACCGCGAAACAAAGTACCATCCAAGCTCCTGAAACATCAAGCCCTCTTGCCTTTTTGGCCGAAGACTTCTTGGAGCACAAAGATCTAAGAGAGAAACTCGGCTCACCCACCTTCGGAGGCACCCCGGGGTGGAAGCCCTTATCTGGAGGGTCTCCAGCAGGCAGCTGCCACAAGGGCTCTGAGCTGTTAGCCATCCAGAACTCGGTAGCAGTCACCTGAGTGTCTCCCAGTACCTTTCCCCCCCATTGGCTGAGAGCTACTCATAGAAATGCAAATCTGTTTTAATTAAGGTGGCTAATAAACAGCAATTATGTTTGCAGCAATTTTTGTTTTGTTCCCAGCATAAATTTGCCTGTCCTCCAGATCCCTTGCTCTAGCTCTTTCTCCTCGCTTTTCGGCCACCAAAGCTCCAACCTTTGCCCCAGGGTGGGAAGGGAGCATGAAGGTCTCCATCCTTACACCCCCTTGTTCAGCCACCCAACCCAGCCAGGAAGTTAGCCGAACAGATGGCCGAATTAGCCTCTCCTCCCTCCTCCTCCTCCCTGCCAGGTGGGCTATGCGCACGAAAGACTTAGGTTAGATAAAAGGCAGAACTGGACAGGAAGCACTCTCCGATTTCAGGTTGCAGGTGGACTCTCTAGGCTGTGGGATGAGGTAGATAAGACAGGTACTCCTGGAGACACGGATAAACATTTCTCCACCCCCCACCCCCCACCCCCCCCCACACACAATGAGATGTCAGGATCAGCTTTGCAGCCGTGGTCTCACCTAAGTGGAGGCAGGCAAAGCAATGAACTACAGGACCTCCTGAGACATATATAAGATGAGGGCTGTGAGCATGCCCGGCCATTCCACCTACCCAGGGTGATCCCCCCACCCCAGGTACAGGAACATCGCCCTTTATTTCTCTTCCTCCCTGGCTTGCCCAACTTTGCAAGGACACCCAGTTTGTTAGGCAAGGCCGCCCTCTACTGGCGATGAAGGAGAATGGCTTGAAAATGGAACAGCTGGGTAAGGCGGAGGCGACATTAGAGGTAACATTACTTAGCGTCCTTCCTCCCGGACACTTCCCCTACTCCCTTCCTAGTTTCCCACCTCCTTCATAAAGCTTTCCCCATCCACCAGGCAGAATTATTCTCTCTCCTCTGAAGTCGGGCAGCACTTGATCCGTACTGCTCTGTGGTACAAACACTCACCACCTTTTATTACAGTTATTTATGTCTTCTGGGTATTCAGACTTAGAAGCGTTCACTCGTCATCCCTTGAGAGGTTTATGACTGAAGGCTTAATTTATCTTTAAGTCTCCTGCCTTGCACTTTACCTTACACATACAGGCCTTCGGTAAATGTTTGCTGAATGATTGAATGAATGGATCACTTTCTGAACACGCCCAAGAAGGGTCCAGCCAGGGAACCTGCCTTTCCTGAATCCCTGATGTGATGCTCTCTCCCCAACAGGACCCCCCATCATCTCCAGCACCCAGACCCAGCATGCCCTCCACGGAGAAAAGGGCCAGATCAAGTGCTTTATCCGGAGCACGCCGCCACCTGACAGAATCGTAAGTGCGCTGCGGCCAGGAGGGAGGGCTTGGGGCTCTGCGAAAACAGCCAGAAGCCTGGCGGGTCACCTCAGCCCGGCAGCTTGTAACCACTGGGCCAGTCAGTGCATGCCCCTGAGCTCCGTGCCTTTTGTAGGGGAAATTATACCCACCTTGTGTCTCTTGGAAAGGCGTCAGGAAGACAGGGTACTCCCAGGTTTCATTCATCTGCAAGTGCATTTCACTCTGCTCTGCTGTCCACCTGTGCCCTACCACTCGGGCTTCCCACCACCCTGCATCCTGGGAGCAGAGGCAAGCGAGGTTGGCCAGAAGAAATGATAAGTGATTTCTTCCCTTTCCTGGCTTCAAGGCAAACTTTGGCAAAATCCTAAACAGAGTATGGTTTATAGTCTGCTGACCCCCTTTCTGCACCCTCAGGAGTCCTTCCATACTGGCCTCCACTGCCCTAATGGCCACGGAGAACCCTACCCCACTTATCAAGGTTTCCCCTCTAAAAGTATCATTCCATTTCCCCTCCCTTCCTCAAAACTCATGCCCACGGTGCAGCTAAGGCAGCCTGAAGGGTTCACACTTTGGCCCCACTGGGTGTTTGCATTTGCAAAAGCAAGGGTCTTCACCCAAGTCCCTGGGAAACTGACACGAGCCCAAGCATGAAAACAGAGAGAGATGGGCATTTCCCAGCGTTAGTGGGAGTCAGATATTTTTAGTAACCCCCGGTGCCTAGGATAGGCATCTACCTTCTATCAGGAGAGAGACTTCCCCCGCTCCCCAAGGGTCAGCACCGCAGGGCTGTTGGACCCTCCCACAGCGCGGTGGTGCCCAGAGAGGGTGTAGGGGACACACACTGAGCAACAGGTCCCGTGCCTGCCAGAGGCTGGGATGTTAAAGGTGTCGTGCTGTAAACTCCAGTTATCATCAGAGCATTATTGCTGTTACATACTTTCTCAGGCATTCAATTCACTCACCATCTGAAAAATTCACACAACAATTGCAAGAATTCACACACAGAACTAGTACCTGCACCTTCCCTTTCACTTCACTCTTTAATATTTTTTAGAATGAGGGGCACCTGGGTGGCTCAGTCAGTTAAGCACGTGACTCCAGGTTTCAACTCTCAGTCCCTGAGATCAAGCCCCCCATCAGGCTCTGTGCTGGCAGCGTGGAGCCTGCTTAGCATTCTCTCTTTCCCTCCCTGCCCCTCCCCCCATTCTTCCAAACACTCTCTCTCTTTCAAAATAAATACATATTTTTTAAAATTTAAAATAACTGTAACACATGCCCGTCGCAGAATAATCCATTCACTCTTAATTGTATTCACACAATCTCTCTCTTCATAGAGCTCTGCCTCTTGGCCGGTGGTTCTCAACCGGGATCATCTTGCCCCCGAAGGGACATTTACCATTGTCTGGAGACATTTTTGGTTGTCACAATTGGAGGGGTGCCACCAGCATCGAGTGGGTAGAGGCCAGGGATACTGCCAAACCTCCCTCAGTGCGTGGGACAGCCTCCCCCCACCACCACCAGGAATGATCCAGTCCAGAATGGCACCAGCCCCAAGCATGAGAAAGCAGTGTTGGCTTGCCAGTGCCCTCCAAGCATTGCCTGCACTGACCACACATTCTCAGAAATGCCAGGGTGTATGTGCAAGGAACTTACCCGCTGAGGTGCTCAAGTATAGGTGGCATGGCTCCGAGAAACCTTAAACTCTCAGCCTTATAAAGTAAGACAGGTCAAGACAGTCACAGGACAGCTCTTGGAATGCACCTGCGCACAAGTTGGCAGAGTGAAAGTAACAAGACGGGGCTCACTCTGGGGCTGGCCTTCTGCCTCCGCCTGCCGGGGCAGCACAGGGTCAGGGCTACCAGCACAGGCCAGCCGAGGGAGGGGCTCCAGTCGCTGCCACAGGGTTCCCTGTGTGCCTGGAACCTGGCCTGGCTGGTTAAGGCAGAAAGCCAGTCCTGTTACCCGAAATACCCCAGACCCACACAAGGGCTCCCGTGGAGGGAAATACTGTCTGGGACATGGCATGGTGGCTCTGTGAGGCGTCTCCTCCTAACTGTGCAACTTGGACAGGCCTGGTCCTGGAAGGAGAATGTGCTAGAGTCGGGGACGTCAGGACGCTACACGGTGGAGACTGTCAGCACTGAGGAGGGGGTCATCTCCACCCTGACCATCAGCAACATCGTTCGGGCTGACTTCCAGACCATCTACAACTGCACCGCCTGGAACAGCTTCGGCTCCGACACGGAGATCATCCGGCTCAAGGAGCAAGGTAAGGGCCGCCAGGGCCCTCTCCCCGCCTAGGCCAGGGCCCCAGGCGAGGTCTTCTAGGGTCCTGACGGGACAGAGCCTAGCTGAGGCTATAGGCAGATTGAGCCCAAGGACAAGTCACGGCGCTCTTCCAAATGTGCTACACGGCCTTGGTCAGGTCCCCAAAGTGGCCTTCTTTGGTCCAGTTCCCCCAAGGCAAAGGCACTAGCCCACACCTGGAAGGGAGATGGGGAGAAAACTGCTTAGGATGGGGGTTCTTCAGGGCAACGTTTCAGGGAAAGGTGACCACAGAGCTGCCACGATCAGCCTTCCAGCAGCTTCTGAGGGCCCTGGCTTCTTTGCACTTGGCATTTCCCTAATGCCCTTAGGGGTGTGTAATCCCCTGAGGACTGTCCCTGCGGGGATACACTGGAAGTGAAGTGTCGGGGAACGTGGCCTGGCTGGTTAAGGCAGAAAGCCAGTCCATTACCCGAAACACCCCAGAGAGTGCCCATGCTAAGCTGAGGGCCAGTGCTTGAGCTGCCCCAGCCCCCATACTTAGGGGTCAGGTCCAGTCACCTGCACTTCCTCCAGGAACAGAGACACACGCACCACTGTGCCCTGAAGCCCCCCCCCCCCCCCCCCCGCGGCCACCACCGTGGAGCAGGGTGAAACTACTTCACCTCTTCCTTGTTCGTGCTGGCTGCCACACAGTATAAGGTTATTATTGTGCGGTGCAGCAGTATTGTGGGGAAACAGTTCACAGCAGTGAACCCGGCCGTGCCACTTTGTGTCGGTGATCCCCCACTCCAATTAATTACCCATTATCATCACCCAGGACCTTTTGATAAATATCAACAACCAGCCAGCCCTGACCCGTTACATCAGAATCCCTGGGGGATGGGCCTAGGCTAGCATGGGCCTAGCATGTTGCCAATGCTACTCTGAGCCTTGGTTACCTTAGTGACGGAATCTGGATAAGCAGAGGCCCTATTTTATGCAGTTTTTCAAGGACAACAAGAAAAAATGGTGAGAAGCAACATGTTTAGTGGCTTATTCTGTTCTAAACGCTTTGCATATACTACTTAGTGTATGTTAGGTGGGGTCATACATTCAAAGTGCTTAGAGCCGGGTCTCCCAGGGTCATGCTCAATCAATCAGTCATCATCATCACAATAAGAAGAAGTAATAATCAATGCGTGGTAGCATTATTCCCATCCCTCAGCGCCAGCAAGCCCCAGACACGATCCTGGGCACAGACTGCCGTGAACTGCTTGCTCTGTAAGTGCTTCTGAGATCCCTAGAAGGTACTTCTCTTACTGGGGAAGGAGAGCGTGTTCTTACAGGCAGCATGTCACGCTCTCCTGGAGGACAGGAACCAAGGAGCTCATTCACTTACCTTTCGCAGACACGCAGGGTGNCCCTGTCGCCCCCACCCCCCCCCCCCCCCCCCAGCAGAGGGCAGCGCTGGGCAGGAAGGCTCAGAGCTGCTGGGTGGGCGAGAGGGAGGAGGAGTGGGGAGGAACAGGCTCTCCCCAGTGTGGCCCCACCTACAGACTGCCCAGCTCCTGGTCAGGGAGGTGCTGAGAGCTCCAGGGTCTGCTCTAAGGCCTCACGTGGACCGGAGGGTGGGAGCCGCAGAGGGGCGAGATGGGCGTTTGAGAAGCTCAGCAGGAGGCCAGCAGCGCACTGGTCCTGGGATGGGCTGCAGATCTTGTCCCTTTGCCAGGGGGCGCAGTCTGTGGCAGACAAGGCGGGCCAGGGCCTGGGCCCTGGAAGTGTCTAACCCCTCCAAGGTGAAGGTTCACCCACAGACTGTCAGGCCCCGGCAAGAGTTTCGGGGCCAGCCAGGTGGTCTCAGACGGACCCTTTGGACCTCAGCGCCACCCTGTGGATCGGTGTTTCCCTACACCTCTTCACTAATAGGTGCTGCTTTGCATAATGCTTTGCACATAATTTGCATACTATCATCTACACATCATTCTAAACCCTCCCAGCCCCCTCACCCCCGTTGCTTGCCCTCCATGTCTACCCCTCAGTGCCCCCACCTCCACTCCCTCCCCTTAGTGTTCTCACCTCAACCTCTCCAGATACCCCCACCCTCCCAAGCTTAACTTCTCTCTCTGGTCCCTACCCCCACCCCCTCCTCTGGAGTCTCTTCTAAGTCAGCCTGAAAGAACTCCAAGTTCAGTTCAGCTAGCCTGGGTCTGTGGGATGGTCCCGGAAACGTGAGAGAGGAGGGAGTCCCTCATCCCAGTCCCCACCAGATGGCCGGCCCCAGTCCCACCCCACCCTGGCCAGCCAGGCCCTGGCTGTGGACGCTTGCTTTATTTCCAAACAGGTTCGGAAATGAAGTCGGGAGCCGGGCTGGAAGCAGGTACGGAAGGAGACATGAGAGCTCCCTGGGCGGGGAGGAAGGGACCTCTGGGCTAGTGGGGGAGGGACCCTAAAGGGGGTAGGGAGGCCTGCGCAGGCCACTAACTTCTCTGCCCTCCCCCCACTTCCAGGCTTTAGTGCAGCCAGAGCAGGGAGAGGGGTTCCCAGCCGGCTTGGGTCCACGGACTCCAGAGACCTGTCCCCTCTGTCGCTGCCACCAGAGCCCACAGGCTCCTTGCAGCCCAGGACACTGGCTCCTGCCCCTCCCCCTCTGGTCCTCCCATCCCTTCTCTTCTAAGAAGCCCTACTCCTCCGCTCTCGGGTCAGCTCACCCCCAGCCTGGCCTCCCTCTGTTCCCAGGCTCTCCCTAACTCTTCCTGCTTCTCAACATCATCACCAGCTTGGCCATGCTTCCCAGGACGCCAGGGCCTCCCAGCACCTTGGCTGCATAATCCATGCTAATCCATGCTTTCTGCTCAGCTCCCCCCTTCCCCAGCACAGCTTCCCATGGAATTGTTATTGCGTCCATCCCACTGAGGCTGCGGGGTCGTGCCTCCCTCTCCAGGCTCCCAGGACTCAGTGGCTCCGTCTTGGGACCCCACAGGAGGACCATTGCCCCGACTGTCTGAGCGGGAACCCAAAAAGAGAATCAGGACATTGCAAGCCAGACTCCACGGGGCCCGACCAAGACCATGAGGAAGATGGGGGGGGGGGGGG
>NW_027528872.1:6907522-6909793 GCF_008692635.1 Crocuta crocuta
GGGGGCTGTGATTCTTCTGCCACATGGACCCTGAAGGGGCTAGGCCTCCCCACTTCGTTCATCAAACTCCTGTGGGGCCCACACACCCTCCCCTCTGGGCAGACATGCCCCTTTACGAGCGTCAGTCTCCGCACAGGCAAACTCACAGAGGCAGCACAGTACAGCTAATGCTGTATTCTCCCTGTCACCCCTCAGAGCCCAGTGATGGAGGTGGTGTCCGCTTCCTGTCTCCATCTCACCTGTGTCTGTTCACACTCATCCGCAGTCCCCGACACCTTCCCTCATGGCCGAGTCCAGCCCCCCTCCTTTGAAGGAGGAGAGGCTAAGCAGGCAGCCCCTCCCCCCAGCCCCTCTCCGGTGGACATCCAAGAGAGAAAACCTGCACAGGTGGCCTAAGCAGACCCCAGGGAGCCAGGCAAGGAACAAACACACACAGGCGGGTGTACAGGGAATGCCACCCCAGTGGTCCCCCTGTCCCCAGCAGACCCTCTCTCTCTCTCTGCCCCTGCCTGCCCACTCAGGGATAGCTCTCCAGATAAGTCGGTGCCCTCCCAGCTGTTAACAAGGCAAGGAAAGGTGGCCTCACAGGATGACAGTCAAAAGTCACCTTAGATACCATTGCCTGGTTCTCTCGTTTTATGGGAGAGGTATCAAAGCCTGGAGAGCTTAAGGAGCCTTCCATGGTCACCCTTTGGCTCTGAGCTCATCTGAGACAAGACTCCAGTTTTTCCAAGGAGACTTACTAGGCATCGAGGAGGAACTAAACCAAACGCAAATTAGTAAAAGTCAAAAGTGCAGACCCAATGAGCTTTCCTTTCGTAACAGCATTAAAATCTGGAGACAGAATCATCTATTTGCCCAAAGCAAGCTCCTGGGTCTGGTTGAGGTCTACTGACAGGTCCCCGCTTCCACTCCTGACTGTTGAGCCCAACCCAAACATCTCCCATTTTTAATCCCTGAGTGTTCTCTCCACATCCACCTTCTCCTGTCCCCTCTCCTGTCACTCTAACAATGATCTTGGCCACCAAGAGGCAGGTGATGAATGCACTACTGTGCATATCCTGGCGTGGAAGGAAAGTACCAGCATCACCACCAATACTGCCAGACCCAGGCACCTGCTTCCCCAGTTTCCTCCTCTCTTCCTTGCTTTAAAGCAAACAACAATGAGAGGTTAACTCACAGTCCAAGGCAAATCCCTAGACATCCCACAGTCATCCACACTGACTATGTGGGACAAGTCAGGGGACAGGGAGCTCAGGCTCTACAAGGAATTTTCTTCTCATTTAAGGCTCTGACTTGCTCCATTTCTCCTTCCCATACACAAACAGGAGAAAATACTTGAATAGGGCTGGAGCCAGGGTCAGTTCCAAGGCTTTTACCTGAATTCACTCATCTAATGTTTGTTTATTTTCTGACACAGAGACAGAGGTGGAGGGAGAGTGGGGGAAGGGCAGAGAGAGAGGGAGACACAGAATCCGAAGCAGGCTCCAGGCTCTGAGCTGCCAGCACAGAGCTTGACGCGGGACTCAAACTCACAGACCTTGAGATCATGACCTGAGCTGAAGTTGGCCACATAACTGACTGAGCCACCCAGGCACCCCTGCATTCACTCATCTAAACCCCATAACAACCTCCCTGAGGTGGGCACTATAATTATCCCATTTTAGAGAGAAGAGAGGTGAAGTAAGCTACTCAGAAGATGTGATGGGGTCCGGGCCGTACAGAGCACGTGAGCTGTAGAGAATGCTGTATGATACAGCAGACAGAGAGAGCTAGGGAGCAAAAGGAAGACTTTGCCCTGGTTCTATTGTAGCTGTGTGTCCTTGACCAAGTCCAGTGACTTCTCTGGACTGCAGTGTTTCCGTCTACAAATGAGAGGCTTGGACTCAGCAGGCTGTAAGGTCTCCCTGCCCCTGCATTTTCTAATTCTATTCCCAGTGGACTATTCAGGGTTCCAAGTCCTGTGCTCTGGCCCATATGCAGCCACACAAGACCCGGGGCTGTCCGGAAGAACACCCCTTCCCCCATACATGCCCCTCCCCTTCTGCATCTCTCCTGCACTAGGGCACTAGACTGCTGAAGAAACCTGGCAGGGAGTGAGGGCTTGCCACCTGGAAGCTTCTGTCTGGGAGGGCTGCTGGGATGCCCAGAGCACTGGCCCAGGAGGGGAAGGAGCAGAACTGGGGGAGGGAGGGTCAAGAAAAAGGAGTGTTTCTCCATAGGGAGGTAGGGAGGGGGAGATGCAGTCCCACCCACCATGCCCCCCTCTAC
>NW_027528872.1:6909984-6917134 GCF_008692635.1 Crocuta crocuta
CTTTGGCAGCTACTACCCTGAGGCCCAGCATGCCCCTGTGGAGAAGCTGCCTCAGGCCCGAGAACTCTCTAAAAGCTGGTTGTCCGGGTCCATCTTCAACACCTGGGAACGGGAAGAGAAGGAAAGCACAAACCAGGCAACCAAGGGAAGTACCCATAGTCATTTTCCAAAGAAAATCCAGGACATTCTACTCTGCAGCCACCACACGATAGAATACTCCTGGCTTAGTACAGAGGCGAGCTACACAGTACCCAGCCTTGCTTCTCATCTCTGGGCAGCCCGCCCCACACCGACCCTCCCCGTGTCTGCTTGCCTCCCTCCCACTCACCCCTGCCCCTGCCCTCCCCTAGTCCTTGCCCCCCCCGAGTCCCAGTGGAGCTGTTCCTTGTTGGACTGCACCTGCCCAGGCCCGCGAGGCACTGCCCAGGAGGCCCTGAGCGCAGGGGTCCAGGTACCTGGGTAAGGCCCCAGTGGGGAGAGTCGGCCACCAGTCCTGGATTGCTCCTCAGCCGCGTCTGCTTCTCTCCTACAGAGTCTGTGCCGATGGCCGTCATCATCGGGGTGGCCGTAGGAGCCGGCGTGGCCTTCCTCGTCCTTATGGCAACCATCGTGGCCTTCTGCTGTGCGCGCTCCCAGAGAAGTACGGGAGGGACCCCCGGGATCTCAGGGAGGGGGACAGAGAAAAAGGCCAGGCTTAGACTGCCCCGGAGAGCAAGTAAGCAGGAGTGCAATGAGCAGGGGGCCCTAACGGTGCTGTGAGCTGCTGGGGCAGGGATGGGGTCGTTGTGCATCTTTTTCCTCGCAGTGCCATGTGTATGTCTGGCACATAATGGGCGCTCAGCTGAGGCGGAACCGGACTAAACTGAAACCCGGACAAGGCGGTCAGCCAGCACTTTGGATGGAACGCATGCGGCTGCACAGAACACAGAGAAATGTGGGAGGGGGTTGGGGGAGACGTGGTTTGATCTTTGCGCTCCGACTTCTGCTAGTCTAACCAGAAAGACAGGTCACCCACACATGTTGGCGGGGGTGGGGGGAGGGGGGAGCATTCAAGGAACCCCTTTGTGAACACTGTTAAAGGTCTTTAGTCACTAGCAATAAAATTCTGGCACATGTGCACTCTTGAAGAATCACGTGCGCCTGGAGTCCCATCCTGGCCGTAGCTCTGGCGTCACATGTGATGGACAGACGTGCGGAAGCGTAAGATGGGATGGCTGAGCGGAGGAAAACAGTGGAGACACGGTCTTCTAGCCTTTACCTTTTTCCACCATGTGAGCTTGGACAAGCCACCACCATTCCAGGCCTCAGTTTCCTTATGTCTAACAGTAAGAGATGGCTTGGTGTGACTTTTATGACCCCACTGGCTCTAGCGTTCTATGAGTCTGAGGCACAAAATCAATAATCCAAGTCAGCCTATTCCCTCCACCGCTTGGCGGCTCTCCTGTCCTAGAAGAAAGCTGGGTGTCCCCCACGAGGTTTCCTCTGCTGCAAACTACACAGCCTTGGCCCTCTTTACTTCCCCCAGTGAGGGGTTCATAGAAGCTCCCTTAGCACCCTCTCAGGGGAAATTACATGGGAGCGTGTTTTAGCAAGAATTTTCTGACAGAGCTCTCCGACGGTAAATGGGCCGCCTCCCAGCATCTCCACCACGGAAACATTGACACAGGAACTGGACCACCCCATGTCAAGGATGTTTCCGCTTTAGGGGCGCCTGGATGGCTCAGTCGGTTGGGCATCCGACTCCGGCTCAGGTCATGATCTCGCAGTCTGTGGGTTAGAGTCCCGCGTCGGGTTCTGTGCTGACAGCTCAGAGCCTGGAGCCTGCTTCAGATTCTGTGTCTCCCTCTCTCTCTGCCCCTCCCCTGCTCACACTCTGTCTCTCTCTGTCTCAAAAATAAATAAACATTTAAAAAAAAAAAAAAAGGATGTTTCCACTTTGGGCAAGGGGGGTTGGCCATGGGACCTTGAGGTCCTTTCTAACAGTAAGATTTGTGACTCTAAATGGAGACATCATCGCGGTTCGTGGGTTCGAGCCCTGCGTCGGGTTCTGTGCTGGCAGCTCGGCGCCTGGAGCCTGTTTCAGATTCCGTGTCTCCCTCTCTCTCTCTGCCCCTCCCCCGCTCATGCTCTGTCTCTGTCTCAAAAATAAATAAACTATAAAAAAATTTTTTTAATAAAAAAATAAATAAATGGAGAGATCAGAATCTGGTAGTGTAGGCCAGAGAAGACTTCTAGAAGGAGGTGAGACTTGAGTAGGATAAAAAGGACCTAGCTCTGTAAGGCAGACAAATGGATGCGGATGGCATCTGAAGCCAGGGCGACCGCAGTGAGAGGCTGAGATGCATGCCGCAGGGCCAACAGAGAAGGAGAACTGAGGCCCCAACAGCCCACAGCACATCCACACAGGTGTTCTGCTGGGGGGGTTGGTGTGGGGGAGGGCACTGAAGCTACTGAGCTCAGGGACTGAAGGGTAAGCCCTGGGGGTGGTGGGGGCGGCAGGGGCTCGACATCTTAGGCCCTAACACCTAAGGATGAGGACTGAACCTGTCATCTGTCCTTGCCTATCTTACGTCCAGATCTCAAAGGGGTTGTGTCAGCCAAGAATGACATCCGAGTGGAGATTGTCCACAAGGAGCCTGCAGCTGGTCGGGAGGCTGAGGAACACCCTACCATCAAGCAGCTGATGGTGAGAATGCCACCTTACCCCCACCCCACCCTGACCTCTGTGCCCCGAATGTCCTGACTCCAGAGGCTTCTTGGTGGCCTGGATGCTCTCCAGAAGTAGAGCATCGGTCAAGATGTTCCCTCTCCTCTCGGCCAACAGAGAGTTAGCATCTGTCTATTACATTGCACTTGGTGTTCGGGGAGACTCGAAGACATCCAAGGTGCAATCTCAGCTTCCAAAAATCTGACTATTCAGTAGAGAGACAAGACACGTGCATAAGTTGCCATAATATGTTGTTGCTTAATATAGAATTCTATACACACATGGATATTATAGATATTTGGTACATGCCCTGCCCCTCCTCCAGCCCCTCCCCCGAAAAGTTTGCAAGAAACGTAGGTTCCTCTTAGGAAACTGGATTGTTTACCAGAAGCAAACTCATTACTTTTCCAGCAAACCAAAGCCTGCCCCTCCTCCTCTTCCTGATTCCCGTTGATAGACCGTAATCCACCCAGCTGTACGAGCAGGAATCTGGAAAACCGTGCTAGAAAACTCTAGTGCATGCTATGTCATGGTTGAACTACCTTGGAGTCGCAGCAGCAGGCAAGGGTGTGGAGGGAGGAGCTTCTCTGTGCCTCAGTCTCCTCCTCTGTGAAGTGGGGATGAAAGTCATAGCACACGGGGCCGTGGTTAACAGCGGAATGGGTAAACCCGGAAAGGGCTTGGAGCCCAGGGAACACAGTTAAGTGCTCAAGAAACGTTAGCCACTATGTGGCTTTGAAATCACCCCTTCCTTTATCTGTGTCCACTAGATGGTAAGCAAGCTGCCTGTTCATCCCTGTGTCTCCGAGCCTCACAGTCCCTGGCCGATGCACCTTAACATTATTGAATCGAATGGGCATTTTCCTCACTGGTCTTTTCTTTCTAATTCTCATTCTCGGGTCCTTTCACTTGCACTTCAAACAGTGTCTCAAATGTGTGCCCTCGCCTCTGTCCCAGCATTACTTCCTTATTAGGGCCTCATCGTGGCTCCCTGGACTATTACAACACCTTAGTGGTCTCACCACTTTAGGTTTTTTTTTTTTTACCACCTGATTCAGTCCACCCTCCAGAGTCCCACAAAAAGGGTCCTTCTAGAATGAAAAACAGATCCTTAAAATCTCTTGGTGGCTCCCCGTGTCTACTAGATAAACCCCAACCACCAAGCATGTCATCAGGTCCTTCCTTCATCAAGAGGCAGCTGCTGGCCTTTCCAGCTCCATCTTTCTACCAAATGCACCCGGCACTCCAGACACTCCAAACCTTGCAGTTCCTGGCCCTTGGGGGCTTTCCACAGGCTGTTCCCTCTGCCTGTTGATCTTGTCTGTTGAATTTCACATTCTCCCATGAGAGTCAGTTCGAATGTCACCTCCTCTATAACTGTCCGTTCTTGTCCTCCCCCTGCGGCCAGAGCCACGCACTTCCTGTTCCCCCCATACACCTTGCACGCTCCTCTCTCACAGTGCATTGCTCTGCTTATACATCAGCTCCCCAGTTATCTCACAGTTCCTCAAGGGCATGTTCCAAGTCTTTTTTATTTTTTTATTTTTTTAATGTTTTATTTATTTCTGAGAGACAGCATGAGCAGGGAAAGGTCAGAGAGAGGGGGAGATACAGAATCTGTAGCTGGCTCCAGGCTCTGAGCTGTCAGCACAGAGCCGGACCCGGGGCTCGAACCCACAAGCCGTGAGATCATGACCTGAGCTGAAGTTGGATGCCCAACCAACTGAGCCACCCAGGCGCCCCAGCATGTTCTGAAGTCTTTGCATGTCTCCTTCCTCCAGGCCTAACACAGTGCCTGACACGGTAGAGCCTTTAACCACACAAGAGTGGAAACCAGAGCCCAGATCCGAGAAGGGATGGGCATCTCTGTAGATGGGCTCATCAAGGCTGGTATGGAAGTACCCTGGCCTGTGCTCCATCCCAAACAGGACCTTAAATTCCCTTCAATTCTGATTGCCTCAGACCGTCTCTACCCCCTCCAACCCAACCCTTGCTTGAGAAAGACTGCAAGCTGTTTCACTAGTCAGTTAAGAGGGTGCATGTGGTTGGGGGGGCAGGGACCTGCTGAGAGCTCTGTTCCTAAGCCTTCCCTCGGGGAGACCTCAGTTCCCCCACTCACTCCCTGGCCCCTGTATGGCTCTTCTAAGCCTGATGGGAGGCAGGGTTAGAGGTTGAAACTAGTAGGAAAGAACTCTAATCCAGGAAGAACCAGAGCATTAGACTGGAATGAAACAGAATGGAAGCCCTCTAGAGGGTTGATTCATGAGGCTCCAGAAGGAGACCAAGAAAATGAGTCACAAGGGACAAGAAACATCCCAGCTCAGAGAGTGGGTGGGAGCCTGTCCTAGATCATGTCATGTGCAGAAGGGATGCCGTGGAAGCATCTGTGTGCCCCAGAATAAGCATCACTGTGGTTATTCAGATTCACGTACCCACCGTGTGCCGAGCACGCTTTACTCTCCATCGTCAGTCTGTTATTTTAATTTGCAGTGATTTAGAGCTATGCCATTTCACTCATCCATGCGACATAAACATGACATCTGTGACGGCCCTACTGTATATCGGGCACTGCGCTAGGCATGACAAATCAAAACGATTACATATGATTCCGCTCCAAAAGCATTGTGGTCAATGACCACAATATACAAGGTGCTGTACCAGGTGTGCTGGGGCCCCAAAGAGAATAGGAGGCGGTCCTTGCCCCTAGGCACGCTGGCCTCTGCTAAGAAGGTAACTCTTGGGACATCTAAATCATTGCTGTGAATAACAGGCATGTCCCTGTTGCCAGAATCTCACAGGCAGTTATGCACTATGAGTCTTTCCAAAGACCTTCATTAAGCTTAGCACTGGGTGATAAGCTGACCTGCTAAGACCCGAGCCTGTGCCTAGCAATCGAGGTCCCGTAATTATTTATCTACAGACCCAGCTCCCTGATGAGCACAGCTATATCTTAATGCACCTCAATCTGCATAAGCCTGGCCTGCAATTCAGTAAATGCTCCATGGATTGAATGGAATCATCCAAGTGAAATGCCCTAGCCAAAGGAAGAAAGTGTGGTCTTAGCAAACCACCCCTCCCCCACGCGACCCCCTCCCCCATCCCTTCTGTCTCTCTCTGTCTCTCAGGACTGGGGTCCAAGAACAATGACAACATCTGGAATCTCCTCCTGACTCCTTTATGTGCCTTCCACGGGCCAGGCAGTGAGAGGAGGTGGGGAGGGGGCAACAGAGATGACATGCCTCTTTCGAGTTCATTTCTCTCTCTCTTCCCTGGGGGAAGTGAACGTTTAGCCCACCTCCAATCCACTGAGCAGCCATTTCTGGGTTGTAGATGGACCGGGGTGAATTCCAACAAGACTCAGTACTGAAGCAGCTGGAGGTCCTCAAAGAGGAGGAGAAGGAGTTTCAGAACCTGAAGGTAAGAATAGCCGCGGGGTGTAAGTCCCAGCCGCGGAAGCCGGGGTTCCAATGTCCAAGCCTCAGCTACAGACAATGACCGGAAACCCAGAAGGGCCGGAGGGCACCCTGGGGACAAGTGCCGATTCTCTCCCTAAGCGGAGACACTCACCTGCCGGAGGAGGCAAGCGAGTGAAGGCTGGGGTCGCACTGTTCTCCCCTACAGCTTCCTCACAAATAACCATTTTAAATTCAGTACCCATGTTCTGGACAAAAACAAAAACCGAGGTCTGGTTCCCAAATGGCTTCGCGCCGCTCTGACATAGTGCTGCATCCCTGTGAGGTCTGGCCTCCCTGCTGGCACCTGCACACCTGCCAGCCCCTCCCCTTCAGCACCCCCCCCCCCTGTCCCCGGGTGTCCCCTTCCTCCAGTGTCTCCTTAGCCCTTACTGTGTAAGGAGGACTGGCTCAGCCCAGACAGAAAGCCCCCCGACCACGGTCACTGCCCACCCAGTGACGCCCCTCGCTCTGCCCCCCCTCCCAGGACCCCACCAACGGCTACTACAGCGTCAACACCTTCAAAGAGCACCACTCGACGCCCACCATCTCGCTGAGCAGCTGCCAGCCAGACCTGCGTCCCGCGGGCAAGCAGCGGGTGCCCACGGGCATGTCCTTCACCAACATCTACAGCACCCTGAGCGGCCAGGGCCGCCTGTACGACTACGGGCAGAGGTTCGTGCTGGGCATGGGCAGCTCGTCCATCGAGCTCTGCGAGCGGGAGTTCCAGAGAGGCTCGCTCAGCGACAGCAGCTCCTTCCTGGACACGCAGTGTGACAGCAGCGTCAGCAGCAGCGGCAAGCAGGACGGCTACGTGCAGTTCGACAAGGCCAGCAAGGCCTCCGCGTCCTCTTCCCACCACTCCCAGTCCTCCTCCCAGAACTCTGACCCCAGCCGACCCCTGCAGCGGAGGATGCAGACTCACGTCTGAGGATCCCAGACCCGGGGCCCGGGGAGGGTGGGGGGAGGGGCCGCGGGGTGCGCTGCGCGG
>NW_027528872.1:6917194-6927973 GCF_008692635.1 Crocuta crocuta
CGTGCTCCTTCCCGGACACTCTGGTCCCCAGCCCTTTCCTGGAGGCCCCTCCCACAGGCACCAGAGGCAGCTATAACTTTGCTTTAATGAAACTGCCGTCCGCTCTCCGGCGTCCCCGTGAGCTCTACCCATCGCCGCCCACCGCCCGGCCCGCGTGCCTGCGCTCCTNCCAGCTGCTCAGAGCGCAGACCCTGGATGCTGAGAAGGCGGAACCGGCCCTGGGGCACCTCTCCCACCGCACTGGCCGCCAGCCCGCCCCCAACTTGTTCGTGTTTTGTGTCCATACTCTTGCAGTTCTGTCCTTGGACTTGAGGCCTCTGAACTCTGAGGTGGGACTGGGCCAGTCAGACGCTGGTGTCCTGGGAGGGCGAGGGAGGGCCAAGGGGGGACATGGGAACGCTTGGGGAAACTCTCGGGACATGCCCCTCGCCAGGCTGCGCGATTCAGAGCCTCCCCACCCACCCCTGCTTCGTGTACCGCCCTCCTCCCCTACAGTACAATCGGAGTTAATATAAGCAGTGTGAGAGCTTCTCTGGCCAGGGTTCTTCAAATAGTCATTGGAGAGAGTGTTTCCTGGGACACGTAGGGCTTGAGGGGACCAGAGGTCAGGCCTTTCATTTTTTTTTTTTTAAATATTTTTATTTATTTCTAGGAGAGAGAGAGAGACAGCGTGAGCAGGGGAGGGTCAGAGAGAGAGGGAGACACAGATTCTGAAATAGGCTGCAGGCTCCGAGCTGGCAGTCAGCACAGAGCCGACGCGGGGCTCGAACCCACGAACCGCGAGATCATGACCTAAGCGAAAGTCGGACGCTTAACCGACTAAGCCACCCAGGCGCCCCGAGGTCAGGCCTTTCAAATGGTGAGACTCCCCTTCTCAGCTGATGAACCTCCAGGGGCCTAGATCCACACAAGGAGCAATGGTCAGTCTTCAGTAAGACTGCAGGGCAGGAGAGGAAGTATAGCTACAGCCACCCCGCCTACTCACCACCTGAAAATAAATGTTAGGGCCGTTGCTCCGACGTATCTGTTTTGTCCTTGTGTTCCTGCAGAGCCACAGGAGGAAGCCAAGAGCTCCGGGGATGCTCTGGGAACACACGCTTCTTCGCCCTTCTTTGATTTAGTTTTCCCAGATGACAAAAGCAGGTGGTGGCCCTGGTTGAGGTGGCATTAGCACTGACAGGTGGGCTCCTCTCCTTCTGGACAGGCTCAGCCCAGAGGGCGTGCAAACGCAGGACCCATGCCACATACAGCTCAGAGGCAGCGTGGCCATGCTGGGCTTTGAAGGGGTCATTCTAGAACTTTCAGCAATCCTCTGCAAGGGAAGCTGCTTCCGTTAGGGGTTCAGGGCAGGAAACCCTCTTCAAAGAGCCTGTCCACCTGACACCCAAACACTCTGAGAATCAAATAATGTATGAATGGCCTTGTTTGAGTGGAAGGCTCCAGAGAGTGATAGCAGACCAGGTTGGATGGATAGGTACCGGCAAGTTAGAGTGCTGGTTCGGGAGCAGGATCCAGATGGAACTTTGGAAGACCCAAAGTAGAAGGTTCCTCCTAGGTTAGACCCTCCCTCCTCCAACCTTCCCCAGTAATCCTTACCCATCATGAGAACCTTCATCTCAAAAGTCCATGCTTCCTTCCAAGCCCCTATTCCTTGGATGGCCCCAACCACACGTTCTCATTAGGACCTTCATAGCGCCTCCACCGAGAGGAATGTTCTGCTGCTTCTCTATTTCTTATTGCTTCAAAATCCCTCAGTTCCTTAGATAACTTCCTTTGGAGCCCCCAAGCTCAAGGGGGTCGAAACTGAGAAGAAATGTAAATGTAAGCGTATATCCCAGTCTCATCCTGCTCCCAGTACCACTCTGGCCCCACATAGAGGCCAGGATGTTGGCCTCTGAGCGCTCGAGGTTAACCTTGACAAGACTTCTTCTTTCCTGGACATGATTTGCCCCTGCCAACAAGGAACAAGGATCTAAAACCAGACACCAAATGCCGTGGTGTATAGAAAGAGGATGACTCAAGATTAATCTGTTAATTCCTCCCAGCCTTGGAGGTTGGTGGCAAATCTACCTCCTGAACTTCGCCACACCCACACTGCCCCTTGCCCCCCCCCCAGTTCTCAGAATAGGATGGAGGTATATTCCTTCCCTGAATCCCAGGTTATGGTAATAACCAGAAGAATAAGTGAGAAAATTGTTCTCCCACATAACAGATGGAGCTCTCTCCCTCTGGATCATCAGGTACTCCAGGGTAAGAATGTGGATGGTCATTGGCAGACCAACAGAGAGCACAGGGCGGCATAGTCAAGACTCAGCCATGCAGGGCCCAACCCCACGAGCTCTCTCTAATGCACAAGTACAGCAAAGGATTGCTTAAGGCCTGGGTGGCCACAACTCAGGCCTTGGTGAAAGAGAAGAACACAGAAACCTGGAGCTTCTGGAAAGTTGGGGCCTTGCAAAGAAGCCTAGGCTGCACTCCGTGCACCCCTCGGTTGTCCCCAGCCCCATTTATTCTTGCTGAAGGGTGAGGGTGCAAGAAACTGGTAAAGGGAGGGGCTAAAAAAAAGTTTTCAGGCAGTGGGAAGCCCTGAATTCTCCTGTCGGGGATTTCAAACTGAAATGAGTGCTTTGTGATTGTAGTGAACCCTGAGAATTCTACACAGGATCATCATTTTACTGACGAGGGAATGAGGCTTCAAGAAGCCAAAAGATTATTAGCCCAAGGTCACAGGGCTAACAAATAGCAAATGTGACATTTAAATGCACTGATTTCTGCTACAAAATGTTTCCATCCAAAGCGCAAACTCAAGGTCACTGGCATCCCAGAATATGATGAAAATGGCCGACGCTAAAGGCCACCTGCTCGTTCCCACTCTGGGCAGGCTAAGCAAGGACGGACCACAGCTCGGTTAGGAAGGCGGGCAGACCGGCATCCTCCACCTCAAGTCCCCAGGCGACCTGGAAGGACCTCAACTCCTGGGAAACAAAGCTATTCTGTGTATCCAGTCACCCCACCCCCACCCCTACCAAGGCCAGTATCCAGTTTTCTGATAGCTTTAAAATTCATTATTGGCTCCGAGTCCCTGGATGGGAGCCCGGTTTCTAATTCTCAGGCTCGCTATCAGTCTGGAAAGCCCGGGGTCATTTCCAGTCCCTCTTCAACTTTCATGGAACAGGAAGCACCCTCACGTGGTGAGCTAGAATACCACAGCAAATCCGTTTCTGATGAAGCTGATTGTAGGAAGTGCTCTAAAGTAATAGGTCTCAAAGCAGCCTCTGCACTTCCGGAGTGGAGAGGACCCAGGGAAAGAAAAACAAACACGATGCAGTGCTTGGGAAGCTTCTCAGAACTGGAGAAGAGGAGCCATTGGGAATTCCATCTCTCACTGCCTGCACTGGAGGCGGACAGGCGATGCAGGGCATTTGCTAGTAAGGAATCAGAGTAGAAATCACAAGGTACACACCCCAAGTTCCGTTAGCCATGCCTAGGTATCCGGTGTGCGGTTTACCAGGGCGCCACACAAAAAGATCAAGGGGAGAGCCCTGGCGTTAGTTTACGCTTTAGGAAGGTTCCCTACACAATGAACTTTATGCAAAGGAAACTATACGTATTTAAATAAAACTATATTTGCATATAGATTTTTATTTAAAAGACCGCTTGGTGTGCCTCTTTAAAGAAACATGTAGAGTTAGCCCAGTGGCATCTCAGCTAAATCTTACATTTTACTTCCCTTTTACAAAAGTCTTTGAAAAGCCTCTTATCTGAGCTGATTTTAGGAGATGTAACTGTACACCAGCCCTTTGCAGCTGTAGCATCAAAAATTACCAGCCGTCTTTGAGAATCACCGATACAGAGCCCTCACTCTGAGGGTTGCTTCTCGTTAACAGTAAGGCTGCAGTCGTCTTTTCTCCAACCCCTGATGTCTCAGTCTTCCAAACTAGGTCACAAACTGGGAAAAATGAGAAAATTTCAAGCAAGTCGTCTTTCTAAAAATAAAGATTTGTTTCCCTGGATGAATGCATTTTTGTTGTAGGAGACGAGAATCATCCCTCCTCTCTCTAACTGCTGTTCTTCCTGGGTCCGTCTCCCCCCTCCTCTCTAATGGGGAAATCTTTGACCTACACTAGGAGCTTTCCTTATTACAGGCCCTGTAGGCTGTTGGTTTTTGGTGTTTTGTTTTACCCCGACACGGCCCTCATCTTTAAATGGCTTTTTGTGAATATACGCCATTCACAAGCTACATCGTTGACTGGTGGTCTGCATCTCTTGGTGCCCCTCCATGTTCCCAGAGCTCCTCTCTGGGACAGTCTGCTCAGCCCACCCCCAGAGCTGGGACATCCTCACCCCCTGGCTTCCTGAGCAGGGAGCCTGAGCTATGCAAAGGAATCTCTTTCCACTGCTTTTTTTTTTTTTTAACCCAAGTTAGTTAACATATGGTGTAATAATGGTTTCAGGAGTAGAATTTAGTGATTCACTTACGTATTACACACAGTGCTCACTCCAACAAGGGTCCACCTTAATGCCCCTTGCCCACTTGGCCCATCCCCCCACCCACCTTGCCTCCAGCAATCCTCAGTTTGTTCTCTGCATTTAAGAACCTCTTATGGCTTCTCTCCCTCTCTGTGTTTATATTATTTGTGCTTCCCTTCCCTTATGTTCGTCTGTTTTGTATCTTAAATTCCACATATGAGTGAAGTCCTATGATATTTGTCTTTCTCTGACTGACTTATTTCGCTTAGCATAATACACTCTAGTTCCATCCGTGTGGTTGCAAATGGTAAGATTTCTTTCTTCTTGATGGCTGAATAACATTGCATTGTATATATACCACATCTTCTTTATCTATTCATCTGTCAGTGGGCATTTGGGCTCTTTCCATACTTTGGCTATTGTCAAAAGCGTGCACATTAGGGTGCACTGTCCCTTTGCTACAGCACTCCTGTATCCTTTGGATAAATACCTAGTAATGCAATTGCTGGATCATAGGGTAGTTCTATTTTTAATTTTTTGAGGACCTTCCACACTGTTTTCCAGAGTGGCTGCACCAGTTTGCGTTCCCACCAGCAGTGCAAAAGGGTTCCTCTTTCTCTACTTCCTTGCCAACCTCTGCTCTTGCCTCAGTTAATTTTAGTCATTCTGACAGATGTGAGGTGGTTTTGATTTGTATTTCTCTGATGATCAGTGATGTTGAGCATCTTTTCATGTGTCTGTTGGCCATCTGGAAGTCTTTGGAGAAGTGTCTCGTCATGTCTTTAGCCCATTTCTTCACTGGATTACTTGTTTTCTGGGGTGTTGATTTTGATAAGTTCTTTATAGATTTTGGGTACTAACCCTTTATCTGATATGCCATTTGCAAATTTCTTCTTCCATTCCATTCATTGTCTTTTAGTTTTGCTGACTGTTTTCTTCACCCTGCAGAGGATTTTACCTTGATGAGGTCCCAATAGTTCATTTTTGCTTTTGTTTCCCTTTCCTCGGGAGACATGTCAAGTAAGAACTTTCTATAGCCGAGGTCAAAGAGGTTGTTGCCTGTTTTCTTATCTAGGATTTTGATGGCTTCCTGCCTTAAGTTTAGGTCTTTTATCCATTTTGAGTTTATTTTTGTGGATGGTGTAGGTAAGTGGTCCAGGTTCATTTTTCTGCATGTCACTGTCCAGTTTTCCCAACACCTTTTGCTAAAGAGGCTGTCATTTTTCCATTGTCATATTCTTTCCTGCTTTATCAAAAATTAGTTGGCCATACGTTTGTGGGTCCATTTCTGGGTTCTCTGTTCTGTTCCTTTGATCTATGTGTCTATTTTTGTACCAGGACCATACTGTCTTGATGATTACAGCTTTGTAATATAGCTTGAAGTCCAGAATTGTGATGCCTCCAGCTTTGGTTTTCTTTTGCAGGATTGTTTTGGCTATTTGGGATCTTTTCCAGTTCCATACAAATTTTAGGATTGTTTACTCTAGCTCTGTGAAGAATGCTGGTGTTATTTTGATAGAGATTGCTTTGAACATGTAGATTGCTTTGGGTAATAGTGATATTTTAATAATATTTGTTCTTTCCATCCATGAGCATGGAATGTTTTTCCTTTGTGTATGTGTGTGTGTGTGTGTGTGTCCAAAGTTTTCTATAGTTTTCAGTGTATACAATTTTCCTCTTTGGTGAGATTTATTCCTAGGTGTTTTATGGGTTTGGATCAATTTCTTGATTTCTCTTTCTCCTGCTTCATTTTTGGTGTGTAGAAATGCAACCGATTTCTATACATTGATTTTATATCCTGCGACTTTGCTGAATTCATGGATCAGGTCTAGCAGTTTTTTTCATGGAGTCTTTTGGGTTTTCCATAGAGTGTCATGTCGTCTGCAGAGAGCAAAAGTGTGACTTCCTCCTTGCTGATTTGGATGCCTTTAATTCCTTTGTGTTGTCTGATTGCTGAGTCTAGGACTTCCAACACTATGTTGAATAACAGTGGTGAGCTTGGATCCTTCCACTGCTTCTTTGGAAGTATCTTGGAATGTTATGAGGCCATTCAAATAATGCTCCCTTATAACTGTCATCTGTGTGGTGAATCTAAAGTATTAATGTTCAAAGACAAAGTATATGAAGTCTCGGGAAACGGGTCTTCTTTGGGAGAATTTGGGTCTTAATTAACTGGGGCTTCTCTGAAATCTGTTCCCAATTATGCAAGGCGAAAAGTGCTACTCGGGAAAGGAGCTGAATATGGGGATTCGTCCCCTTGAAGGTCACCCTCATTAGACAAAGACATTGTCAGGGGGATTAAATTAAAAGAAACAACTTTCACCCCCTTTGTAAGGAAATGAAAAGGCCCTGCCGCCCAATGAGTAGGCAGCGTATTCATGACACTAATGGACTTGAGAGAAATACTGAATGGAGAAGGAATTTTTGGATAAGAACCTCCACTCTGACTTTTAATTTAAAAGTTTCTCTAGCTCTCCTGCCAAGCGGGGTCTACATCCGTGGGACATAAATCTACAGGAGAAAAAAGAACAGAACTGGAGAGAATCTCCCTACCAGACTCTAATTTCTACTCTTGTGAGTTTTTTCCTCAGGAGAGAAACACATTTTTAAGCAAGAGAAGATACTCCTTAAGTGTTAAAGTTGGCGATGTATGTAAATAGTGTTTTAGGAAGCCTCAGAATAATAGATGGTTCTGGAATAGCTTAGTTCAGTAATTCCAACTCCTATCCCCTGGGGTGATTTCAACATCTGAGCCTTCTCTCATTCCCTCCACCCAGCTCCACCCTCCCAGTCTTGCAATATTCTTGAGAGAAAGCCGTGCCTCCCTTGAGGGGTAGGTGGGCTTGAAATTGTTGGTCTTCCCTGGGACCCTGAAATCAACCCCCAAAGCTTCATTTTCCCGAAAAAAAAACTTTTGTCAGATCCTCTGTGCTAACCCTCCCTAGGCAGGACAGTGGTCTCTCCCACCTGCTTCCAGCTCTCTGTAATCACTTTACACAAAGTGGAGCCTCCCGATACATTTGGGCTTTCCCCACCAAATCTGACACCTAATGAGACTCGGGCACAGGATCCCCACAATCTCTCACAAGAGAGGGAGACTCACTGAGAAGGAGCTGGACAGGGAAACAAGCTATCACTACAGGCACTCACACATATGTCCCTCCTTCAATTTTTAAGTTGGGAAGGTTTCCTGGATCCGCGTCTGGTACAGAACCATGGGAATACTCAAAACTAACAAATAGTTTTCTGAAGCTATAATTAAGACATCAAAAAGGTCAGAGGGTCTAGAGGAGAGCACCCCAACTCTGAGCCTGTCCTTCTCAGCCTTAGTCTAGGAACGTCCTGTGGTATGCCGCATGCCATCAAAATGGATCCTGTCGCCCAAGAAACCACATTCTCCAAAAACCCAGAAGGCAACTGACTTCAACTTGAAAATCACTACCAGAGAACACTTTGAACTCACTGTTCATTGTCTGATTATGCCAAGCCTGCATTTGAGTCACTTCACCAATGTCTTACCTTCCCCTGTTTAGCTTGTGGGTGATCTGAAGACAAAGACTCTTCTGTAACCAGCCATGTTACTCAGTACCTGGGCAAATATTTGGCCCTGAGGATGTGTACCTCACCTGTTTCCTATGCTTTCTGGTATTTTCATCATGCAAGGCAGCTTTCCAATCTAATATTTATATCATACTTTATAGTTTACCAATGTTCTCACAACCATATTCCCATTAGATCTTTAAAACCTCATTGTGAGATAGGCATGCATAACCACTTTTTTACAGATGGAGGGAGAGAGGTGTACTTGGCTCATTACATGACAGAACAGGGAGAACCCACGATCCAACCTTCCATATTTTATGTGCACTACACCTTACTGCCTCAAAGACAGAAATGTTTCCAAGCTCGAATTTTTCATAAGCTAGACAGTCTCTGGGGTAAAACAACTGGATGTACTTATGTCCTTGGAAAGTGTAAATAAAAATCCAAACTGTCCAAAATTAAGGCAACACCATGTGATGTGAATATAGAATATCATTTAAATGGGTTCCTGGGCTAGGTAAAGGGCCTAAACTCTGCCTTGCCCAGTTAGGTGGTCGAGCTGGGCGTCCCTTCACTTCTCCAGGCCTCAGTTTCCCCCCTCTGTGGAGGGGGGCTGGTTCTAGAGTCTACATTGGATGATGATCTCTTTGGCTCCCTTATTGTCCAAGCTTGTTTCACACCAGCCTCTGCGGTGAATTCAACATAGGTGACACAAAGGAGGACCAGCCGGGGGCAGAGGCGCCCTGGTCTGCACTGGCTGAGCAAATCGGGACAGAAGGGTGCAGCCCGTCCGGTCATCCCTGTGCAGCCGCAGCCAGGGACCTGAGCCGGTTGCCAGGGAGGCGCTGGCCTCAGATCAGGCGGGGCGCTGTGGTCGGAACCCCGAGAGAGGCCTCCAGGGCGGACTGCGGGAGGTCCCCACTCGGCCACCGCCATCCCCACCGGGTTCCCACAGCCGCCAAAGCCAGCCCCGCGCCCGAGTCCACGACGCATGCGCGCCCCAGCCTCGGCCACCGGCGCTGGGGGCGGGGCAAGCCGAGCTCAGTTGCTGCTGGGCGCCTGCCCGCCCTCTCCCTCCCTGCCTCCCGCCCTCGGGAGAAAAGCGTGCGTGTCTAATTAACACAGCTCAAGGACACCAGGGATTAGGATGGGCTGTGCGCACAGACCTTAGAGTTGAAAGAGGCCGTGAGATCATGCTGGAGTCTAGACTGCTGGAGCAGTGGTTCTGGGTGCTTGTTAAAATTCCAGATTCCTGGGCCTCATCCCCAGCGGCCTTGGGATAGGACCCAAGAATCCATTCTTTAAATCACCCTCCAGACAATTCTGGTATAGGTGGTCCTCATCGACTGGACCTACCCTCTCGTTTCAGTGAATACAAGGGTCGGAGCAAAGACAGAAATGATTGGCCCGGGGGTGTCTGGGTGGCTGAGTGGGTTAAGGGTCCAACTTCAGCTCGGGGCATGATCTCATGGCTCATGGATTCGAGCCCCGCATCGGGCTCTGTGTTGACAGCTCAGAGCCTGGAGCCTGCTTCTAATTCTGTGTGGCCTCCTCTCTCTGCCCCTCTCCCACTTGTGCTCTGTCTCTTTCTCTCAAATATAAATACACGTTAAAAATTTTTAAAAAAGAAAGAAAAAGAAATGATTGGCCCAAGGTGGTACAGAATGAAGTGGCAGAGCCCAATGTCCCTGGGTTGTGGACTTGCACTCAAGTGCTTTCCCCTACCGTTCCCTACTTCCCCTCCTGCCTCATTTTCAGGGCATGTTTAATCAATACCAGGCAGGCTGGAAGGCAGGTCATTTCCATTGGTTGAGCTTACTGAAGAATGACAGTCCCTTTCTCAGAATACCAAAGAACCCCGTCCAGCAACTCCACATCAAAGCTCTACTCCTGACTCTGACCTTGGGCCAGGACTGACTCAATCTGTGCTGGGGTTGGGGCAGCCTGGAGAGAACTGAGCTCACTGGAGGGTACAGTGACCAATTGGGGTATATATGCTCCCTCCCTGGACACCCTCCTGTTGGTATGTAAATGTGAAAGACTCTGCATGTGGCATTAGAGACATAACCCAACAAGAATGTAAAATGCTCCCGTGTCTATATGCATGTGTGTGGAGTTGCAGGGGAGGGGGGCGGGGGCAGGGTCTGACCCATCCAAGTGTGCTGGATTCTGGCTCAAGTTTAGGCGTGTTCAGTAACAGCCAGTGGCCCCAGTCCAGGACAGCTGGATCATATGTGCTGACAGCCACTTTCAATAGCCCTTGATGGGGAAATGGACACTCCCTTGCATACCCTCACGAGAAGCCACTGGGAAAGCATCAGGGATAAGCAGAGATAAGATCGCTGCACAGGCTCACACCCCTGTTGGTGTCATCAGGTTGACCCCCCCACCCCCGCCTTGTCCCCCTGCCCCCAGGTCAAAGCCTGGGAGACAAAGTCTGCCCCTGAAGAGAGGGGAGGGGGCTTAGGGGCTGCAGATGCTGGGACCTATTTGCTTTCAGGATTTCCTTCTGCCCTGGAGGGAGAGAGGCTAATTCCACCAGGCTTCTGAGACAGCAGGTGATTCCATTCCCAGTGACGTCCTCAGGATTGTTCTGTGGCAGGAGGTTGGGTGTTCTCAAGACTACCAGAACACTCAGTCCAGGAGTGTGTCATCTGCCTCTGCTTCTCCAAATCTCTGCTCCTCTTTATCTGTCCTGACCCAGCCTAGCTGTCTCAAAACCTCAACGCAGCAACTCTTTCCGAGAAAGCCAGGCACCCACACCCA
>NW_027528872.1:6928105-6944814 GCF_008692635.1 Crocuta crocuta
ATGGGGGGGGGGGGGCTCCAGCTCTCCCTCCTGGCTCCAGATGTAAAGGAACAGCTGTGGGGGTGGCAAGATGCCTAGTTGGCAGTTAAGCGGGGCCTGGGAAGATGGAGAACAAAGCAGGGAGATACAGGCAAATGGCAGGGCTCTCGTAATTCTAGAGACTCCGAGAAAACAGCATTTTGTCCCCTGGCCTGGCAACTGGCTGGATGCGCCTCGCCAAATCCATCAGACGCTGCCCAAGCCCTGCCCATCCCAATCCTGGCAGCCTGGGCCCCTGGCAAGACCTTCTCTAAACTCCATTTTATGATCCCCACTTAATCTGAGAAAGGAAACTTGGCTTCTTTTGTCTGGCTCCACCCCTGTCCTCAAACGCACACCTCCCAGCATGAGGTTTCAGAAACTTGAGGCTGGAGAGGGAAAGAGAGGGAGGGGGAGAGGGTTCTGCCACTCCCATCTGGCATCCTCCCACCCCTCCCCACCTCTGGAACGTTAAACCAGAATGCAAGATGCCAGGCTAGGTGTCCAGAGACAGGCTCCTCTGGGCCCCACCTGCTCACCGTCCGCACCAGGATGACAATGTATGACTTGGCACCAAGTACGATACCCAGTAACTATTTCCTGAAGGAGCATGGGGTCCCAGAGGCACTGCTGGTCTTTAACAATCTTGCCTGCTGCTGGGAGAGGGGGCCCACTGCCGTGATCCACTGCCCCATCGATGCCCTCCCCAACCTGAAGGACACAGGGTATCACAACTCCTTCCGTTTTAGGAAAAATAGTTTAATGAAAGGTTTCAAACCTCTTTTCTAGATGAGGTCCCATTCTCTGTGGAACCCCCCATACCAGTGCTCTTCCCATGCCTGCTGGGAGGCAGCGGCCCCTCTCTGGAGGGCGCCCACCCACTCCGGACGTCCTGGCCCTCCTGGGAGGCCTGCTCTGGGTCTAGGCTTTGGTGGGCCCAGCACTTCTGTGTTTTTTATAAAAAGGGGGCAGAACACTGTACTACGCCCTCTCTTCCGGAGGCCATGGGACCAGCCCATGGCACATTCCTACCTTTTAATTAAATAGCCCGTTAAATAACCTCCCGGTGCTGGTGGAGAAGGGATGCCACAGCAATAGAGCCCATGCCTCGGACGGCCTCCTGCCACCTGACCGGATTGGGCCTTCGCCAGAGCAGCTGGGGGCACAGCCTCATCTCAGACCTGGCCAGTACCAGGACCCCTCTCCACACAGGGGAGGGTGAGTCCAGGCAGGTCATGCTGGCACCAGGCACCCCCACAGCCATGGATGGGGTTGCTCAGGTGGCAGAGCAGGCAGGCGGATGGGTAGAGCTCCCGCCCAAGTCAGAAGAAGGTGAGGTTCTTGACTGCTCCGATCTCCAGCATCCGCTTGATGGCCAGGGCCTCCTGGGAGACGTTGTGGCCTGACCCCTGCGGAGACAGCCAAGGAAGCAAACTGAGAGACTTCCAGGGATGTCCCTGGCCCCAGAAGGTCTCTCTGGTGCTCCCCACGGCCCCGCACTTCCGGGAGCTCCCTTCCCCGTGTGGGCTCCTGCAAGGAAGACAGGACCTATGCGGCCAGATGGAGAGGACCCCAGCCAGGAGTCCAGGGGTCTCGGTTCCAGCTCTGACCCTCTGAGTGACCTCACCGCGAGCCACCTCGGGGCCCCTGGCACCACTCTCACTCACCCAGTGTCCCCAGCCCCCCCCACCCAGCTCAGAAGTGGGGGGCAGCTTACCGCCATGGATTTGAGCGTGATCTGTTCGTAGTAGTGGATGGTCTGCTTCTTGTTGTGGGCATCTGGGTAGCCAAAGCCAGCGATGTGCACCAGGTCGCAGAGGTGGAGTGCCAGGGTGATGGCCAGCAGGCCCGTGGTGGGCTTCTGAGGGCCGGAGGGGGTGGAGAAGAGTATTAGAGAGAGCCCTTCTCCCTTCACTGCCTTCTGGGCCAGTGCTCTGCAACAGACTCTGTTATCCCGACAGGGTTCTTCATGTCCATCTATGCAGCAGTAACGAGCCTCAAGCCCCGTGCAGCTACTGGGCATAAGGGCAGGCCCCATGCAGCTTCAGTAGAGCCGAATCTTTTCCTTTATTTAATTGTATACTTAATTAATTTAACTTAAATTTAAATTTAAATTTAAATAGCCACAAATGGCTCATGGCTACCAGACTAGACAGTAGAACCCAACACATCGCAGGGAGGTTTGGGCCTTTAGGCATGATGCTGACACTCAGGATGACAATAATAATAATAACAATAATATCTATTACCTTTTGAACACTTACTATGTGCACTATGTTAAGTATTTTACCGAGCATAATACATTATTGCCTCCAATCATCACAAAATCACGTTGAGGTAGACATTACAATGGGCCCCATTTTATAGATAGGGAAACTGAGGCTGGCAACTGTTAAAAAACTTGCTCAAGAAGTGGAAAGGTCTTGCACTCTGCCTTGGAAAACCTCATCTCTTTCAGAAAACCTGGTCTCTCTCACTCACGGGCTGTGTGCCCCCTGATGAGGATGGGCTCTCCCCTTCCCGGAAGTAGGGACACCAATACTTTTCCCACCCACCCTCTGAGCTGCTATGGGGACCTACTTTCTCAATCCTTAATTCATCCACGGGGATGGGCATCGTGATACCCTAAGCTCACAACTCCTGCTCCCTCAGCTCCAGCAAGCTGCCTGCCCAACCACTTCAGCTGCGCACTCCCATTCAGGATCCACTCCCTAGACCTCGTCAGGCCTCCGACTGCCAGGTGTTTCCCGGGGTCCCTGATGAGCTCTCTTGTTGACTCATCTGTCCCTTCCCGCCTGGGCCTTCTATTTCACCCCTGTTGCTTCAACCACCACTACGTTACCTTATCCAGTTCACACCTTTGCCGAACCACATTTCCACGGCCTTCTAGCCAGCTCTGCCTAGACGTGGGCTCCTGAAACTTGCCAGACTCTCCTCTCCCCACTGAACTCCCTCTAGTAGTTAAGCATGTTACCGCCCAGCCAGCTGTCTATGAGGGAAGCCTAGAATTGTTATAAATCTCTCAACTTCACTGTAAAATAAATGGTGTAGCAGGAGATCCCTAAGATAACCCCCAATGCCCCCTGAGTGCCTACAGCTCTGAGATACATACGCGATACATTATATCGCTCCACAGGTGCCACTGGCCATAAGATAGAGAATTCTGGTGGGCTTGACGTAATTACCTGAGCTTTTTGCCTCTGAGTCTAGAGGGAGGCAATGGAGGAAGTCAGGGGTGGGAGGCCCAAGAAGGATTTATCATGTCACTGCTGGCTAGAAGGTGAAGGGAGCTGTATCCTAAGAAACACACATAGTCTCTAAGCCCCGAGGGTGTCAAGGCTGAAAACCAGCAAAAGAAATGAGACCTCGGTCCTGAAACCACAAGGAACTGAAATACTCTGACAAGAAGAGCCTTGGGGGTGCCTGGGTGGCTCCGTTGGTTAAGCCTCCAACTCTTTTTTTTTTTAATATTTTTATTTATTTCTAGGAGAGAGAGAGAGAGACAGAGCGAGCAGGGGAGGGTCAGAGAGATAGGGAGACACAGACTCTGAAATAGGCTCCAGGCTCTGAGCTGGCAGTTGGCACAGAGCCCGACGCGGGGCTCGAACCCACGAACCGCGAGACCATGACCTAAGCGAAAGTCGGACGCTTAACCGACTAAGCCACCCAGGCGTCCCAAAGCCTCCAGCTCTTGATTCCGGCTCAGATCATGATCTCACAGTTTGTGAGTTCGAGCCCCTCATCTGCTCTGCACTGACGGTGCGGAGCCTGCTTGGAATTCTGTCTCCCTTTCTCTCTCTGCCCCTCTTCTACTTACTCTCTCTTGCTCTCTCTCAAAATGAATAAATAAACATTAAGAAAAATTTTTAAAGAAAACGGAGGCTGGAAGCACACTCTCCCCCCTCAGCCTGCAGACAAGAACTCAGTCCACCTGCCAAGTGGATTTCAGCCTTGGATACCCTTGGCAGAGAAGCCAGCCATGCGTGTTGAGCTTCTGGCCTCCAGAACTGTGAGGCCATCAACAGGTATTGCTTTAAGCCACTCAACTGTGATGATTTGTTAGGTAGGCGGCAATGGGAAACTACTACATCTAGGACATCCCTTCCCGTTCCCTCCCCGTGGCCAGAAGCTGGGTTACGGTCCTTCTCTTGTCTCCCGGCTCAGGCCTTCCCCTTCTGCCCCACACCCCACCAGGGCCCTACAACGCCACCTTGCTGCCTCTCCCCACCGCCACCTCACCTGCACTAGAACTCACTGCCCAAGAAGCTGGTTGGCCAAAAGAAATACCTTTCTCCAAGTCTCTGCCCGATGGGCCCCATGACTCCTCAAAGCCCAACTCAAACCTCCTCTGGGTGGGTGGGGGGCTCCCGGGCAGCCCCACGCAGAGGTCTGCCCCTCACCCCAGCATCTGAAACAACCCCCATTGCGGCAATCTGCCGCCTCGTGTTGCAACCCGCATGTTTATTCTGCTAGACTGAGTGTCCTTAGGGCAAGGTACAGGTCTTAGCCCCCAAGCGTGCAAATTTGGGTCTGGGACTGAGCAGCTACAAAAGGAGGCGTTCAACATATGGAGCTAAATTGTAGTAAGTGTTCAGTGAAGAATAAAAGTATCAATTCAAAATGCGGCAAACAGAGTGAGCACCCACTGAGTACCAAGCTCCACAATAGACACATTATATAATCATGTTTTTAACTTCTACGAGGGTTTTAAAAGGTCAGTGCTGATACTGTCCCCACCACACAGATAAGAAGAGCAAGGCTGGAGGCTCGAAGTGGCTGATCTGCCCAAGGCCGCAGAGTAAGCAGGACAGCTGAGTCCTATCTGTGCATGCTGCCTGCCTCCAACAACTGTCCCATACGACCTCTCTGCTCGCTCAAATGACGTGTGTGGAAGTCCTTGGGAAGCTACGAGCCACTGGCCAAAGCCCGCCAGCTGGAACCAAAACCGTAACTCGCAAACCTGTACCCTGACTCCCAAAACTGACACGTCACACCAAACCAGGACACACAAGACAAACTGAACCTCCTTTCATTCACTCTGGCCAATACGTTCCAATATAAGATCACAGATAGAGGGACCTAACGGTAACTGCACAGATTCAGGCTGCTCCAAAGTCAAGGTCGCGGACTATCCCAGCATCTGCCTAGTTTGTAAATTCTGACCAGCGCCCACCAAACCCTCCAACTCTGGCCTCATGCCCTACACAGACCCTTCCCTCACTGCCCGGCCCTGCAAATGGCCCCAGGTTCTAAAAAGGGGTCACTCTCCCTCCCTGCAGACTCCGAACAACCCAGACTGAATACAGGGGTGTGCCTAGAGGCGTGGTCCGGAGGCTGTCACAGGTGCTAACTGTCTCTGTTGTTGCTTTCCCCTCTCCCGGGGTCCTCCGTGGCTTCCAGAGTCTCTAGAAACATCCCAGCCAGACACTCTGGCTTCCCTGCCCGCGGCCCCACCATCATCTACCTGCTTAATCTTGCGAGGCTGCTGCATGGGCAGGTTCAGCAGTTTGTCAGCTGCGATCTCCATGAAGAAGGGGTTGAGAATCCGCACCTGTCTGGGGTTGACATCCCAGATAAGGGGAGGCTGCTTCCAGAAGCCCTTTCGCACCTAGGGGGCACAGGGTTGGAAGGGAGAGATGAGGACACGCAAAGACCTTTATCAAGTCCAGCCTGGTGGTCATCAGCCAGGAGGTGGGGCCCATGGGATGGCAGAGGCCCCTGGGAATGAGGGGAGGGGGGAGGGAGGTGGAGGCCGGTGCCAAAGAGGGGAAGGGAGACCAGAGGAGAGAATCAGGGAGAGAAAGAGGAGGGAGGGCACTCCCCAAGGGAGGCCAGGTGACAGTGTTTAGAACATGGGGCCCAATCACTGCCCACTTCCAAGGATATCCAAACAGGCAGAAGGGGCTTGAGTCTGGGGCTGTCAAACATCTGGCAAAAGATGCGAGATGAGACCACTCGGCATTTGACTGGATGGAGAAATGACACAGTGGACACAACGCAGAAGGACAGATGTCCTGTTCGAAATTACACCCTGCCTGGACGTCACTACCAACCGGTTCCTCTGCTTCCAGACTTCTTACACATATTCTGGCAGCTTCTGTGTCCTAGGCAGCCTCAAGCTTGGGCCTCAAGCTTGCCTGCAGGCTACCAGGCCCCGGATGCTGGGTGGCTTCAGAAGCCCCGCGGAACGCGGACTTCACACCTTCCCCTCACAGGCTCTTCAGACCACAGGGGCAGACACTGTGGAGCGTGAGGTCCTGAGGCAGGCAGTGTTCCGTCCCTGGGCCTTGACCCCTCCCTTCCCAGTCTCCCCACTCACCCTCTTCTTATCACTCAGGATGGTCTCAATCCAGTGGAAGTCCATTGCCTTGAAGGCTACCAGGACAAGGAGTGTGTCTGGGGTGTTCTCCACTTTGGGGTTGAAGTGGGCGGATTCAGGGTAGAAGAGACGCATGGTGGTCTTGGAGCCCACGTCGCCCTCGTAGCCAGCCACTGGGGCGTTGTTCAATCTGGGAGGCAGGGGGGAGGGTGCTCGTCACCCAGAGCCCCACTGGCCCATCCGCAGTCACTCCCAGGCAGAAGGGCGAGGGCCAGTCCCACAGACCTGATGACCACGTCGTACTTGTCGATGGCCTCTCCCAGCGAGCTGTTGCGAAGCCGGTGCCCGTTCCCCACCACCACGCAGCGGCGACATTTGAGGCTGCCAGGGTGAGGGGGTGATCAGCCCCGGGAGTGACCCCTGCCCTGGGTCTGCCTGGGGCCGGGCTTAGGATTCCTCTCCGGGCCGCCTCGGACCAGGCCTGTCCCAGGAGTCCTGCTTCTGTGGTCCTGCTGGCTCCACAGCCCCCAGACGGGGGAGGAGACTGAGCAGAGCACGGAAGGCACAGGAGGAAAGGAGGGAAACTCCTGGCGGGAGGACTAATAAGAAACCCCATTTCAAAGCCCCCTCGCCTGCTGCCCAGGCCTGCCTGTTGCCACGGCGATGCCCGGCCGGCTACGGCCCCGGATGCCCGGGCTCAGTTGCCGTGGACACTGGCGTCCCTGCCTCCCCTGGAGACAAGACGGGCTAGGAAGAAGGGTCAAATTGGCCACAGGGGATGAGAGCCGGGAAGGCTCACTGGGAGGTGCTGGCCCGTGACTGGCTCCGGGTGGCAGGAAGGGGAGGGTGTTTGGACCCAGTGCGAGGAGCGTCTCCTTACCTCTGGATGCTCTCTGGAATGGAGTAGCTGGTGATCGCTAGCACCCGGAGGAGCAGATCTTCTACAAAAAGATGTGGATCGGGAGGGGCTGATGACAACAGCTGCTTTCCGAAGGCTGCAGACTCTCCCTCCGCTGCTCCCCAGGGGTCCAGCTGCCTCTTCCTCCCCTGACCCCAGCGTGGGAGCCTGGCTCAAAGCGTGGGCACTGGGCCCAAGGGCAACAGTGTGGCTCAGGTGAGAGCCCACCACTCCCGTCAACCCGGAACGTCTTACCGCTCCCCTTGGTCCCGTAGGGCAGCTCGTAGGCAGACGGTGTCTTGACCCAGAAATAATCCTTCAGCTGCAGGAAGATGGGCTGATCTCGGGAGTAGCTGCACGGAGGTGAGAGCAGGGTGGGGAGGAGAAGGGAGCCAGAATCGAGGTCAGGTCAGGGCCCTGACTGATATGAGGGAAGTGGAGGATGTCCGCCTCAGAAACAGCTCTGTGCTGACACGTTCAAGGGCCTCTCTTCCCCTCACAGGTTGACCGTGTGACCTGACCCATGTCCGCTAACACGGTCCCCTCCATCGAGCCAGCACTAAGGCCTCCGCCCTGTGAAACCCTCAACCCACCTCACCTCATGCCCCGTCCCGCCTGAGCCTCAAGTACGTACTTGCCGAAGAGCTTAGAGGCCTTCCTCTCTGCCTCACCCTGGAGGCACGGCTCCTTCTTCTCGGGGCTGGGAAAATAAAAACTGGAGACAGAAAGGGAGAGGAGGCGGGAGCTCCGGTCACATCTCAGGGACCCAGGGGCCGGCACCCCAGGCAGCCCCAACCTCCTCCCACCGCACGGGTGGTGTGAGGCGATGGGCAGCGTACAGTCCTCTCACCCAAGTTTGCTCTGAAACCAACTCGTTCTGGATCCAGCTCTTCCTTCTCCTCAACTCCCCGGGTGAGGGCCCTGGGGAGACATCCCCGACCCCATCCCCCGCCCAAACCCACCACCTGCCCTCCTGGAGCGCAGGCTAGTAGCTCAAGGGAGGGGTCACGTCCTGGCCCTCAGAGCCCTCCTGGCCGCACTAGGTCTGCTGCCTCAACATGCTCCATCCCTGAGCCTGTTCCTGAGAAGAACCAATGGAAGGACATGGAAACTGGACTCACAGCTCAATGTACCTGTCTTCTCGGGAGATGGAATACCACACCATGACGAGCAGGACCAGAGTCAACATGGCCAGGAGCTTCAAGCCTGCAGGGCACATGTGTAGAGGAGCTAGAAGCAGAGACAGGCAGGTAGAGTCCCGCTCCACCTACCCTGTTTGGGGCCCTTACGACCTCCAGCTCAAGCGGACCCGGTCCTCGGCCCTCGCCTGGTCCTAGTTTTCCAGCACAGGACTTGGGCCCCAGTGTCGCCACGGTCTTTCAGAATGAAGAGAGGACCCCCTGGTTCCCTGCCTGTCCCTCCACAATCCCCAGGATGAAGGAAGATGGCCTCTGGGGGCCCATCCTTCAGGGTGGGGGAGCCTTTGGACAACACTCACGGGATTTGCTGATCATGTTTCTCAGCGGGTAGCAGGGTTCCTGGGGAGAGCTGTCATCGCGGCTGCCTCGGGCCACCTAGGAGGTAGGAGTCACAGGTGCACGGTCAGCTCTGCAAACTCCCTGCCAAGACGCTAGAGCAGGACACACCCATGCCTGCCTTCCCTTCTCCAGAAAGCACAGAGCTGCTTCTTGGGAGGCCATCCAGAGAGGGAACATCCTCCTAATCCCTCAAGGGCAGCTTCGGGGGTCCAGGTGGGGGCATATGCCAGAGAGGAAAACCAAGTCCCACCCCTTGAAGGTTAGGGCCCAAGTCACACTGGCCTATTCCAGCTTCGCCAGCGTGGTTCCTCGGGGTTCCTTGTCCTCCTCACTTGGACCCGGGAAAGGCCAGCTCCAGGAGACAGACGGGAACCTCCGACCCACTTGGCTGAGCTTTACCAATCCTGGGCCATCCAAAGCGTTCCCTTATTTCTGGCAGTCGCCCCCCTCTCCATCCTCAGTTGCCTACTACTAAGAACAGGTCCGCTCGGGCCAGACACCAGGGAGAGGGTGCACTAAGGGGTGGTCCGTACAGCCTCTTCCAGATCCCCTGGACCCTGACTACTCAAACAGTGTCCAAACCCTTATCATCCCAGTGCTGGAGGGAGAGAAGGAGGGCGGACTCCATGAAGGCAAGTGTTTGAAGGGGGTCGCAGGGAAGGGGGGAGGGTCTGGTTGGTCGAGGAGGAGACAGGAGACCCTTCTGGGTAAGGGCAACGCCAGCATGGCAAGGACAGGGCTCTGGAAAGTGGTTGGCTGCTACATGCACCTAAGCAGAGAGGTCCCAGCACATGGACGCAGCCAGGGTTACGCAGAGTCACTGCGGAAGGAATTTCTGCATCTTGCCCAGGTACATGAGGAGGCGCAGGACACCAAGCACCTTTCTTTTTTCTTTTTTTTTCTTTTTTTTTTTGTCATTCACACGGTGTTCCTCGGTGCCCTGGATCTGAGGAATTACCCTGGACCACTTACTGAAAACACAGATTCCAGGGCCCCTCCCGGGGATTGCTGAGTCAGCCAGCATGGGACCCCGGGACAGGCATTTTCACAAGCAGCCCAGGTGATTCCTGTGACCCCCCCCCCCCCGGAAAGGGAGGGAAGCCCTAGTGTTTGTGATCTCTCAGAGAGACCTGGAAAACCTCAAATTATTTCTTCAGGATGAGAGCTGGGTTTTGTTACAAATCATAAATCAGTTATCCTGAACACTGTCCTATTATGAAGTTGATGTTTTGCCCCCAGGCTCTGCTCTGGGGAGCAAACACCAAAGAAGAATTAAAGTCTTGGAGGTGNCCTCCCATCCCCAAACCCCAGTGGGGATGGAAGATGATCCTGCCCAGTAAGGAAAAGTTCTGGGGCGCCTGGGTGGCTCTGTCAGTTAAGTACCTGACTTCAGCTCAGGGCATGATCTCACAGCTCATGAGTTTGAGCCCCGCGCTGGGCTCTATGCTGACAGCTCAGAGTCCGAAGCCTGCTCTGGATTCCATGTCTCCCTCTCTCTTTGCCCCTCACCTGCTGGCACTCTGTCTCTCTGTCTCTCTCTCTCAAAAATAAACAAACATTTAAAAAGTAAAATAAATAAACATTAAGAAAAATTCTTTTAAATGCATAATCTCAGGCCCCTCCACACCTACTAAATCAGTTTCTGCATTTGAATAAGATCTCCTGATCAATCAGAAGCACATTCAATCAGAGAAACAGTGGTTAAACTGGGTGGTTTTGACCTTAACTGAACAGAAGAACCACCTGGGGTGTTAAAAAATTTTTTTCCGGAAAATATAATTAAGAGTATCTGGGTCCCACACCTAGAAATTCTGGCTTAATGTGACTGGCCCAGCACTGGAATTTGTGCAAGTACTTCAGGCGATTCTAACATGCAGCCAAGCTTAAGAACCACTGAAGAAGGTGGGGGGAGGGAGGGAGGAGGAGGAGAAGGAGGGGAGGGAGGAGAGGGAGGAGGGGAGGGAAGAGAGGGAGGAGGGGGAGGGAGGAGAGGGAGGAGGGAGAGGATAATGAGGATGTCCGAATGAATGACCAAAGCAGGCTGCTCAAACCTTGGTGTGCACATCCTGAATCAGTGGGTGGGGCTGGATAGGAATTCTAACCAACTCCCATCCCAGGTGGTGCCCTGCTGCTGGGCTGGGACCACGCTTTGTGTTCCAGAACTGCACACCAGGACCCTTGCAGCCCTGAGAGCTCACGACTTGATGAACCACAGCCTCCCCTACCCTCCACTCTCTCTCAGTCTTTCATGACCAGGATTCACTCCATCTCACTTCATCTCCTTTTGTATCAGTAGGTCACAACAGCTGAGAAATACAAAAATACACAGAAGTCTACATCCCCTCCTCCAAGATTCTTATTTAATTGCTTAAGGGTAGGGCACACGCGTTCCAAAACAATACAAAGCAAAACAAAAAAACCCCAAACCCCACTTCCCTTGTGATTCTAACAGGAAGCCAGGATGGAAAACACCATACAGTGAGCTCCACAGTAACTGAAAGACACATCCCCAGCCGCCCTCCAGGCCCCATCTGGATAGAGGAGACCTTTGGCAGTGGGAGGTGAGCACAGCCGACTAGTCCAGGTTCCCAGCCACAAGACAACTAGCCCTTGTTGACCTCTCCCCCGGAAAGTCTGCACCGGTATGTCTTTGTTCCCATACCGTGCCAGTCTGTGTGAGGCAGACTTCCTGGTCTCTGAACTTGCTCCAGGATCCCCGACTGGGGATTTCAGCAGCCCACCCCTTCCCCTTGCGGGGCCAAGCCCACACCAGCAGCCCCAGACAATCCCGGGCCGCGGGCTTCCTGGGCTAGCTGCTGCCTCAGGTCAAGCGACAGCAGCTGTCCACATTACTGATCAGGCCCCTGGGAACAAAGGGGAGTGAGAAAAAGTCACAGTAGAGTACCTGGGTAGGATAGCAGGGATCTGATCCGCTCATGTCCAATGTGCACCAGCCCTTACCACCAACTGCCAAGGAAACCAGCTCGCCCAACCCATTAGGCAAACTGACCCCAGGGCAGGAAGGCTGTGTGCTCTCGGATGCTTGGCCAAATACCAGTGTCCCTTGCAGAGGTGAGGCTGTGAGCACGGCCCCAGACATTGCTGAAGGGCAGAACCAGGGGCACAGGGTGAACCAGCGGCACGCAGTGAAGACTTAAGGCCCCACGGAAGCAGCAACCGTGCCTCATGATGCACAGACACAGCAAGTACCCAGTGGGTACTGGACCTGCTGACCCAAGAGGAACAGTGTCCCCCACAGGGCACAGCATGATGGCAGACCCCTCGAGCCTTGGGGCCCATCACAGGGATACAGCTTAATGTCCCTGAGAAGGGGTCCAGGAAGACCCATAGGGGTGGAGGCAGGGGCTCTGCTCTTACTGGTTCACAGTCCTTGAGCGAGTCATGTAACCAATGTCACTGTCCTTCAGTTCTGTAGTGGAAAACCGGAGCTGCCTCTAGACTCACCCACCCCTCTTGTTCTTTCCTGATCCCTCCACCCGGATACTGATCCCCGCTCACCTTGCCAGTACTGTTCCCGATCAGTGATCCCCTTTGCCCTTCTCTCCTTCACTCCCTTCTAATAAACATACTTAAATCTCCCTTCTCCCTCTCTGCCTCTACCTTCTCCTCCAGGAACCCTTGCATCTCCCAGCTTACCTCCAGTGGTCAGACTTCTGTATCTGTGCTATATTCATTCACTCCTTCACCCTACACCACCACCCACATTTTGTGCGGAAATGGCTCCTGCGAAAGCCATCAGTGGCCTCAGAACTGTCCAACCTGAGGAAGGTCTGTTTTCACTCTCCCTCATACTCTGAAGTCTTTGATACTGTCTGCTGATACTGCCTTCTTGGCTTTGGGGTCAAGAACTTCTCCAGGTTTCCCTCCTACCTCTGTGACCGTGTATTCTGACCCCACTTCCTTCAAGTGCTGGCATTCTCTGGGGATCTGTCCTTGAACCTCTGCTCTCCCCTGCCTGTTTTCACTTTCAGATGTCTGACCACTACTCCTACCCTGATGATCCAAACCCTTCGATTCCTCCCCAGATCCCATCCTAGTATTTCTGGTTCTCTGCTGCACATCCTACCCACGTGGTCAGTGTGGGAGGCACTGGGCACGTAAGGCTTTATAAAAACCCAGTTGCGGCATGAAGGCCACATGTCTAGAGCCTCAGAAACACTTTAGCATACACTCCTCCATCTCTTCTTCAGGCACAGGAGTCGAGATCCCACCCCAACTTACATGCTTCCTGATTGGTCTCTGTGCCCAATTAGTCTTTCTGCACTCAACCCCCTCCTTTGGAAGCGCCAGCATGGTATGCTTCTACGACCTAACTTGGATCAAACCAGCCTTCTGCCTCAGTGTTCCCCATTCCTTAAACGAAAAGCCAAAGCTCCTTAGTGGCCACCAGGACGCTTCACCCCTGGGCCACACGCCCTGCAGGTGCACCTACTATCCTCTTCCCAAGCACACCACCCCTCTGCAGACCCCCCTCTGGTGGGACACCCTNCCTTAAACGAAAAGCCAAAGCTCCTTAGTGGCCACCAGGACGCTTCACCCCTGGGCCACACGCCCTGCAGGTGCACCTACTATCCTCTTCCCAAGCACACCACNGGCTCCTCCTCTATGACGTCTTTTCTGACATTTCTAAGCAATTGGTGCTTCTCTTCCCACCAAATATTGTTTCTAACTTGCTTCTGGCACTTGGCAGGTAATATAATCTCATATTATATAATTACTGCTTTTCCTGTCTTGCCCACTATATTCTGACCTCTGAAATTGGAGACTTGTTTATACCAAGAGTCTATCAGAGTACCTGGATTGCAGAAGATGCTTTATCACATAATATAATTTTATATTATATTATTATGTGCTTCATATCTTGCCCATGAGACTTTGACCTCTGTGGTCTGGGACTTCTCTATATTGTCAGACTCTATTATAGAGTTCAAAATGTAGCAGGTGTTTTGTAAACATCCAACACACACGTAATGAGATTAAATTAATTGCTAAATTAATTGCTAATTAATTGTTAAACTGTATGGTGCATTTACCATGTGGGATATCAAGAGGGTCCCTACCCCATCGCCATTGCTTTGGGGACCAGAGAAGTCACTGTTGTGAGGGGCTGTGTTTAGCAACCCTCTACCCACTAGATGCCAGTAGGAACCCCACTCCCCAGCTGTGATGACCAAATTGTGTCCAGACATTACCAAATATTGAGAACTACTCTGCTAGACACTTTCAGGGGCTGTCCAAGTATGATCTCAACCCTATGAGTTAAACACCATTACGACGTCCATCTCAGAGACAGGGACCCCATGTGCAAGAAGGGTCAGCACCTTGCCCAGGGGTGTAGAGCTAGTGAGGAGAAGGACTGGGATTAAGGCCGCTCAGCTCCGGAGCCCACATGCTTGACCCTCTACTGCCTCAAACACCCTCCTGCGAAGGAAAGGCTCCCTGGACTCCAAGATCCCTGGAATGTCTACCTGCTGCCCTTAGGAGCAAGTAAAGGAAGTCAGCACTCTACCAGATCAAAGTCTTTCAAATGCTTATAGCAGCCACAAGCAGCCTTCCTTGCTCCTTCTCAGGCAGCGTCTTTATGTATAAGACACAGTCTCTATCTGCCACCCACCCCCTCCCCGTAACCCAGGGCCCCTCTGGAAGCTCTCCAGCAGGCCTCCAATGCATACAACTGTATCTGTGGGATTAGCACTGCCTTCCATCTGGACACCAGATTCCCAGGAATGCTGGCTAAGACTGCATTCACTTTCCTGCCACCATATCACACCCGTGGCATGGGACTGAAATCCCTCAGCTAGGCCTCCTGAACTTGTGTGGCTACCCTTCTGAACCTAAGAGCAGATCTGTTCTACATACACCTGCGTATACACACTTCATCTTAGGAATCTGGGGATCACGTTTCCACCTGTCAAAGTGAGTGAATCTCAGTGGTGCCAGCTCGCCTACCACGATTCCTCCTGGATCAGAGTCCTCTGCTAATACTCCAGAGGGGGCTCAAGCTGGACTATGAAGTTTTTTGTTTTTTGTTTTTTATGTCTTTATTTTATTTTGAGAGACAGAGACAGAGAGCGAGCGGGGGAGGGGCAGAGAGAGAGGGAGACACAGAATCCAAAACAGGCTCCAGGCTCTGAGCTGTCAGCACAGAGCCCGACGTGGGGCTCGAACCCACGAACCGTGAGATCATGACCTGAGCCGAAGTCAGACGCTTAACCGACTGCTCCACCCAGGCGCCCCTGGACTATGAAGTTAACGTGACTTAATGCCATTGCTCAGTGAGGCAAGATGACACACACCATTGGGGTTCTGTGGGACTATACCCCACTTTGATCAGTCATTCTTGGGTGCAGATGGCTAACTAAATGCAAGTCTCCAGAACAGATCAGTCACCTACAGCCCTTCTCAGCTCAAAAACCCTCCACGGGCTCCCTGTCTACTCAGACACATGGGTTTGATATCTCTTCTTTGATCTCGTTATTCACCTTCTCTATCTGCCATCGAAAATTCCAGGCACACCCAACATGTCTAGTCCCCCTCTCCTGCTTGTAAAGACTTTGTTGTTGTTTTGTTTGCTGGTGTATCACTAATGTCTAGAATAGTGACTGCCACACACCAGGCTCTCGATACAAATTTGCCGAATTAATAAATGGATCTGTTTGTCAGGGACATCACTGGAGCAAGAGAGGATGAGGCAGCAACAGTGGGTCCGATAGTTGCCTCATCCCCTCCGGCCCAAACCCCCCCGCGAGACGCAGCCCGCAGACTGTGTCCTCTGCCTGTCACTGAACAGCACAGCGTGACCACAGCATGCCCAGTGGGGAGGGAGGTCTGCCTTGGTCCCAGCTCGTGTGAGACAGCACAGAGCTGAGTAACTGACCAGCTGCCTCAAGGCCCAGGGGTGGGCAGACGAGGGTGTCTGTCTGGCCATCCAAGGGTGGAGGGGAAGGGGCCTGTTGACTTCCCACTGAAGCACAGAGGCTCTCTGTTCCCCACTCGTGGGGTCCTCAGGCTGCTCCCCCATCAGACACCCCAACCACCCCAGAGTGCAGCCTCCTGTATAGAAACACCATATCATCCGCTTTGTCAGCTGCCAGTCACAAGACACCACAGGAACCACTTGAAAATCACACTTGTGGTGTCTTTCTGGGTGGGGCAGAGCTTTGAATTCCAGAAAGCTGAAGCTGTGTGACAGGGTAGAGAATCAACGGTACAGACTCACAGCCAGGATTTAAAAAAGGAACAGTCTGGGGTGGCTGTGGACCTGCCCCCATGTTCCCCGGCAGGGGTTTGGAGTGTGTTTCCTTCCCCAGACTTCCCACCCAGGAGCCGATGAATTTGGCCCCAAGATGCCAAGGCTAAAGGCACTGCTGGAGTCGGGGGCTTGAACTCAGCTCACCACCAATCCAGCCAGTGCCGTTCCTCCTCTGGCCTCCAGATTCCTCTTCTGGAAACAGTGGATGGCACCAGCCCTGCCCCATCCCATATGGTGGCCCCCAGCCACATGTGGCTAGGGAGAACTTACAGCGTGGCTGGTTCACACCGAGGTGTGTGGCAAGTGGAAAACTCGCTGTAGGGAAGACACTTGTTGGGATGAGCACTGGGTGTTATACATAGCGGGTGAGTCACTGGCATCTGCTCCTGAAATCATTATTGTACTTTATGCTAACTAGCTTGGATGTAAATTATAAATAAATACATAAATAAATAAAAGTTATACTAACAACAAAACACATATATTGGATTTCAGACTCAGTACCCAAAAAAGTGAGCTATCACCATAAAACAATTGTTATTTTTTTTAATGTTTGTTTATTTTTGAGAGAGAGACAGAGTGTGAGGAGGGGAGGGGCAGAGAGAGAAGAAGACACCAAATCTGAAGCAGGCTCCAGGCTCTGAGCTATCAGCACAGAGCCTG
>NW_027528872.1:6945958-6963181 GCF_008692635.1 Crocuta crocuta
CCAGAGTCATCTCAAAGGGCTCCTCCTCTATGACGTCTTTTCTGACATTTCTAAGCAATTGGTGCTTCTCTTCCCACCAAATATTGTTTCTAACTTGCTTCTGGCACTTGGCAGGTAATATAATCTCATATTATATAATTACTGCTTTTCCTGTCTTGCCCACTATCTTCTGACCTCTGAAATTGGAGACTTGTTTATACCAAGAGTCTATCAGAGTACCTGGATTGCAGAAGATGCTTTATCACATAATATAATTTTATATTATATTATTATGTGCTTCATATCTTGCCCATGAGACTTTGACCTCTGTGGTCTGGGACTTCTCTATATTGTCAGACTCTATTATAGAGTTCAAAATGTAGCAGGTGTTTTGTAAACATCCAACACACACGTAATGAGATTAAATTAATTGCTAAATTAATTGCTAATTAATTGTTAAACTGTATGGTGCATTTACCATGTGGGATATCAAGAGGGTCCCTACCCCATCGCCATTGCTTTGGGGACCAGAGAAGTCACTGTTGTGAGGGGCTGTGTTTAGCAACCCTCTACCCACTAGATGCCAGTAGGAACCCCACTCCCCAGCTGTGATGACCAAATTGTGTCCAGACATTACCAAATATTGAGAACTACTCTGCTAGACACTTTCAGGGGCTGTCCAAGTATGATCTCAACCCTATGAGTTAAACACCATTACGACGTCCATCTCAGAGACAGGGACCCCATGTGCAAGAAGGGTCAGCACCTTGCCCAGGGGTGTAGAGCTAGTGAGGAGAAGGACTGGGATTAAGGCCGCTCAGCTCCGGAGCCCACATGCTTGACCCTCTACTGCCTCAAACACCCTCCTGCGAAGGAAAGGCTCCCTGGACTCCAAGATCCCTGGAATGTCTACCTGCTGCCCTTAGGAGCAAGTAAAGGAAGTCAGCACTCTACCAGATCAAAGTCTTTCAAATGCTTATAGCAGCCACAAGCAGCCTTCCTTGCTCCTTCTCAGGCAGCGTCTTTATGTATAAGACACAGTCTCTATCTGCCACCCACCCCCTCCCCGTAACCCAGGGCCCCTCTGGAAGCTCTCCAGCAGGCCTCCAATGCATACAACTGTATCTGTGGGATTAGCACTGCCTTCCATCTGGACACCAGATTCCCAGGAATGCTGGCTAAGACTGCATTCACTTTCCTGCCACCATATCACACCCGTGGCATGGGACTGAAATCCCTCAGCTAGGCCTCCTGAACTTGTGTGGCTACCCTTCTGAACCTAAGAGCAGATCTGTTCTACATACACCTGCGTATACACACTTCATCTTAGGAATCTGGGGATCACGTTTCCACCTGTCAAAGTGAGTGAATCTCAGTGGTGCCAGCTCGCCTACCACGATTCCTCCTGGATCAGAGTCCTCTGCTAATACTCCAGAGGGGGCTCAAGCTGGACTATGAAGTTTTTTGTTTTTTGTTTTTTATGTCTTTATTTTATTTTGAGAGACAGAGACAGAGAGCGAGCGGGGGAGGGGCAGAGAGAGAGGGAGACACAGAATCCAAAACAGGCTCCAGGCTCTGAGCTGTCAGCACAGAGCCCGACGTGGGGCTCGAACCCACGAACCGTGAGATCATGACCTGAGCCGAAGTCAGACGCTTAACCGACTGCTCCACCCAGGCGCCCCTGGACTATGAAGTTAACGTGACTTAATGCCATTGCTCAGTGAGGCAAGATGACACACACCATTGGGGTTCTGTGGGACTATACCCCACTTTGATCAGTCATTCTTGGGTGCAGATGGCTAACTAAATGCAAGTCTCCAGAACAGATCAGTCACCTACAGCCCTTCTCAGCTCAAAAACCCTCCACGGGCTCCCTGTCTACTCAGACACATGGGTTTGATATCTCTTCTTTGATCTCGTTATTCACCTTCTCTATCTGCCATCGAAAATTCCAGGCACACCCAACATGTCTAGTCCCCCTCTCCTGCTTGTAAAGACTTTGTTGTTGTTTTGTTTGCTGGTGTATCACTAATGTCTAGAATAGTGACTGCCACACACCAGGCTCTCGATACAAATTTGCCGAATTAATAAATGGATCTGTTTGTCAGGGACATCACTGGAGCAAGAGAGGATGAGGCAGCAACAGTGGGTCCGATAGTTGCCTCATCCCCTCCGGCCCAAACCCCCCCGCGAGACGCAGCCCGCAGACTGTGTCCTCTGCCTGTCACTGAACAGCACAGCGTGACCACAGCATGCCCAGTGGGGAGGGAGGTCTGCCTTGGTCCCAGCTCGTGTGAGACAGCACAGAGCTGAGTAACTGACCAGCTGCCTCAAGGCCCAGGGGTGGGCAGACGAGGGTGTCTGTCTGGCCATCCAAGGGTGGAGGGGAAGGGGCCTGTTGACTTCCCACTGAAGCACAGAGGCTCTCTGTTCCCCACTCGTGGGGTCCTCAGGCTGCTCCCCCATCAGACACCCCAACCACCCCAGAGTGCAGCCTCCTGTATAGAAACACCATATCATCCGCTTTGTCAGCTGCCAGTCACAAGACACCACAGGAACCACTTGAAAATCACACTTGTGGTGTCTTTCTGGGTGGGGCAGAGCTTTGAATTCCAGAAAGCTGAAGCTGTGTGACAGGGTAGAGAATCAACGGTACAGACTCACAGCCAGGATTTAAAAAAGGAACAGTCTGGGGTGGCTGTGGACCTGCCCCCATGTTCCCCGGCAGGGGTTTGGAGTGTGTTTCCTTCCCCAGACTTCCCACCCAGGAGCCGATGAATTTGGCCCCAAGATGCCAAGGCTAAAGGCACTGCTGGAGTCGGGGGCTTGAACTCAGCTCACCACCAATCCAGCCAGTGCCGTTCCTCCTCTGGCCTCCAGATTCCTCTTCTGGAAACAGTGGATGGCACCAGCCCTGCCCCATCCCATATGGTGGCCCCCAGCCACATGTGGCTAGGGAGAACTTACAGCGTGGCTGGTTCACACCGAGGTGTGTGGCAAGTGGAAAACTCGCTGTAGGGAAGACACTTGTTGGGATGAGCACTGGGTGTTATACATAGCGGGTGAGTCACTGGCATCTGCTCCTGAAATCATTATTGTACTTTATGCTAACTAGCTTGGATGTAAATTATAAATAAATACATAAATAAATAAAAGTTATACTAACAACAAAACACATATATTGGATTTCAGACTCAGTACCCAAAAAAGTGAGCTATCACCATAAAACAATTGTTATTTTTTTTAATGTTTGTTTATTTTTGAGAGAGAGACAGAGTGTGAGGAGGGGAGGGGCAGAGAGAGAAGAAGACACCAAATCTGAAGCAGGCTCCAGGCTCTGAGCTATCAGCACAGAGCCTGACGCGGGGCTCGAACTCACAAATGGCGAGATCATGACCTGAGCCAAAGTTGTACGTGTAACCGACCGAGCCACCCCAGCACCCCAAAAATTATTTTTAATGATCACACACTGAATTAACAATTTGGCCATATTGGATTAAAATATTAAAATTTATTTTACCTCCTTAGTTTTGCTTTTTAAAAATGTGGTTAACTTAACGTTTTTTAAAAATATATTTAAGTAATCTCTATACGCAACGTGGGGCCTGAACTCAAAACCCTGTGATCAAGAGTCACTTGCCACAGAGCCAGCCAGGCATTGTAACTTAACATCTTTTAAAATTAAAAATAAAATATGTGGCTTGCATTTGTGGTTCCCATTGCTGTTTGTTTGTTTGTTTGTTTGTTTGTTTTGAGAGCGTGGGGGAGGGGCAGGGGGAGAGAGAGAGAGAGAGAGAGAGAACACCAAGCAGGCCCTGACACGGGGCTCGATCTCACGACCTAGGGCTCATGACCTGAGCTGAAATCAAGAGTCAAATGCTCCACCGACTGAGACACCCAGGTGCCTGCCCCCCAGTGCATGTCTACTGGACAGCCCTGTACGAGGTAATCTCTGAGATCCCACTGGAAGCAGTCGTAGAACACATTAAGCTGCACACACTTCCCGCACCCCAGCTCGGGAAGGCTAAATCAGGGCATCGGAGATGCCTCCAGAGGGTCCTGGTCACTCTGACTGACAGCCACAGTGAGCACTGTCCCAAGGTCTCAAGTGTGTCAGAGTTGGGAAGACACCACTCTTCCCCAGCATCCGTTCCCCTCCTCCTGGGCTCTCAGGACTCTGATGTGCAGCCACCGTTCAAGGTGACATTGGCACCTGGCACACCAGCCCATCTCCACTCTGCCCACACCCACCGTCTTCCTGACCCTGGCAACTCGCCCCAGTGCCTGAGCTGAACTGGCCTCAGGGCTATGCCTCGCACACCATACCCTCCCAGGGCCCGCGTGCATGGCCATGTTTGGGTTGGCAATCGGGTCAAGTGGAACTGTCTTGCCAGGACTTTGCTCCTCCTCAGGCCAAGAGCTGTGCCTGGGGGCACTGGCCACTGTGACTGAACCCCGCCCCTGCCCTTAGCATCCCCTAAGCCTTGGTCTCTCAATCTGTAGAATGGCGGCACAGAGCCTCTGCCACAAGTTTCACTGTGCTGGTAAACATGATCCCATAGGAAAGACTCACGGGAAATGCTCAGTGAACAGGAACTAGTAGCCACACTCCTTCTTCACAGGCTGAGTGAAATCCAAAAAGCTGCAACTATGTGGAGTGGGGGGTGGATTAAAACATCATTTTAAAAAAGCTATTTTTCAGTGGGGCGCCTCGGTGGCTCAGTCGGTTACGCATCGGACTCTTGATTTTGGCTCAGGTCATGATCTCAAGGTTCGTGCATTCGAGCCTCGCATTGGGCTCCGCACAGGCGGTGCTGAGCCTGCTTGGGATTCTGTCTCTCCCTCTCTCTCTCTACCTCTCACCTGCTCAGTCGCTCTCAAAATAAATATGGGGGAAAAAACCCTACTATTTTTTTCGGGGTACCTGGCTGGCTCAGTTGGTGGGGCACGCAGCTCTTGATCCCTGGGTTGTACTTAAAAAATAAAAATCTTAAAAAAAAAATAAAAAATGTAAAAAAACACTATTTTTCAGTCAGTCTGTTCTGTGACCAAAGAAATAAACACCGAAACTTCCATGATGCACACATGACTGTCCACTGAGCCAAGAAATCCCTGATGACCCCTGGGCTTCCCCAGCACTTCCTAAACACACCCTCCCCTCCCCAAAGATAAGAATTTTAGCCGGAATGCCCTCTCCGTACCCTGACCCCCATTTGAGACCGGAGGCAGGGCTGAAGATTCACATCTGAGACCTTGGCAAGGGCTGATGGCAGTATAAATGGTGGGAGACCTGGAATCACAAGCCCAGACCTCCGTCCCTGGTTAGGGAGTCTAGGAGTCTCATCGCAGCCCCTAGTCTTGCCTCCTCACCCCGTTTTGTTTCCTTTGTAGCAGTGACACCACACTACTTCCTGTACCTCAAGAAAGCAGGGACTTCTTGTGGCCCACAGTATCTCCGGCACCAAATTTAATACCTGCCGCATGGTAGGTAACTGACAAACACTGAAATGAACAGACGTCTAAATGAATGAGCAAATGAACAGGACAAGTGCAGACAGAAAAGTTTCATCAAATTAAAGTACCCCAGACTCTTATTTTGCAAAGACCTGAGCACACAAGGCAGCAGGGGCTTGCTGGAAGCTCGGCTCAGGAAAGGTGAGATGCACCAAGCTTCACAACGCATGCGGCTGGGCTCACAAACGTACCCTTATCACCAAGAAGGTGTGGTTTCTGCACCATCTTTGACTCCCCTTAATCACTACCAGCTCCAGGGCTATTGGACCACATGATGAGCCGATGCCAACCAACAGACCTAGTGAGGTCCCGGGAGAGCCTGACAATGCCCTATTACCTCACGTCCTCTTTATTTGCTCCCCAAGAGGGCCGGCCTGGGCTAAAGCCCTGGCCACCCCTCCCCAGACCTCAAAGGACCTTTGGCATCCTGGAGGCAGAGGGGAGGGGTCCGGACACAAAGCTGAGGTCTGATCCTGCCTCTGCAGTCACAGGCCGGGCAGATACAAGCTCCTGTATCTCTCAGGGCCTCAGATTCCTCATCTGTGAAATGCAAGTCACAAAAGCAAGTTCTGGGAGGTGTGGGAGCCCTGAAAGCCACCCTGAGATCAAAAGCCAGAAGCCTTAGTTCGGGCGAGGTCGACACCAAGGCAGGGGTCCACAGCCGCAACCATGCTTCCCCCATCTATGGGACAAGCTGCTTGGACACATGCAGCTGCTCGGGGAGAGGGGGAGGGGCACTGCCACCCAGGCTCTGCCCTGCATGAAGCCCAGGTCCCGGGTACTGGCCAGAGGAGGAGGTACACTGCTGCCAGGTGAGGAGCATGGGGTAGGAGAGAGGGAGCAGGCCTCACTACAGAAGCCACTCTCTCTCTTTGGGCACAGCATGTCCTAGAGAAGGTGCCCAGGACCCAGATTAGTCCCATCCCAAAGGCATAGACATGGGCCCCCTCCCCCGAGCAGTGCCCCCTTTCCATAGCAGTTCCAGAAGCAATACGCTCCTCACTTAGTTCCAGAGTATTTTTCCCTCTGCTGGTTGTCCCCTGTCTAAGGCAGGTGCTCCCAAAGTCCCCAGGCAGCGACAGTGCAGGGCAATGAAGAAAATTCCAGCTCTTGCCCAAGAACGGTGGCTATCAGCACGGCTGCTTGGGAGCATCTGGACATAGCAAGGAAACTGCTCTCCCCTGTCTATGCAAGCTGCCCTGCAATGGTGGTTCTGGAACACCGAGGTTTCAGGAGATCAGCAGTGGGAGGACCCAAGAACCCACTCCCAAATTCCTATTAGGAGTCCATGCGAGTTAGGGGGGCTGAGGGTGGGGTTAGGGAAAACAGGGAAGTGCTGTGTGGCAACCTTGCATCTAGGGCGTACCACCTGGGGCGGGGGCTCTAACTGAGAAATGAAACCCTGAAGAAGGAAGAGCAACACCCCGTTTCCTGCAGTGGCTGTCCCCTGGGCAGAGCGAAGACAGTAAAACAGGCTCTTTCAAGGTGGTTTCACATCAATTGAGATTTTCAATGAGCTGACTCTCCTCCAAGTAAAAGGTTAAAGAGGAGCTGAGGGGGAGAGGCGGCTAGCATTCTAGGTGCTGCTGGGGAAGCTGTGGACCTTCCAGGGTAAGCAATGGTCCCACAGGGCAGAGGCCAGCACAGAGCAGGTGGGAATGCTGGCCGGAGGGCTGGTTGATGCTCAGGTTATCAAAGATGACTCAGGGCCACCTCTGCCCCTGGGCTCCCTGACGGGGGACGTCCAGCAAATCTGTCTGAGTGCTCACGGCCCCATCCACCACCCAGAGCCAAGAGGCACTAAGAAGACACGCTGAAGCCCTTCTCAAGGCCACCCTGCGCCGGTCCGTTCAGACCCTCCTGCGCCAAACACCTCCAAAGGCATCTCTGTGCAAAAGCACACTGATCTCTGCTCAAACTCAGGCACACCCCCAAACCTACCCTGGAAACACACAGGAATGTAGTGACCCCTACACAGGCATGCACACACCCCTCATTCCTTCTCCTTCCCTGCGCACCCCACCCTACCCACCCCCAACATACAGCTTCTGAGGTCTGCTGGGCCCCCTCTGCCAGGGCGCTCTCCTCTCCCATCCTGCGGCCAAGGCCACAGGGCTTCACCTGCAGCTCCCGCTCCAGCCCAGTTTGTTTGTCAGCCTGCGGGTCCCTGGAGCTATCAGCCAGGGAGCACCGGGCTTCGAGAGGAGCAGGGAGTGGCTAAGCCAGTCCTCTGGGGATCTCTTCCCCTCTGAAAGTTGGGTAAAGAGAAACTCGGGGCTCCTGGCCCTCGGCCTGGCCAAGCTCAGCTGCCAGCAAAAAAGCTCCCCTCCGGTTATGCTCAGAGGTGCTTGGGGAGGTGGGCTGGGGGGTGGGGGGGGCCGCAGGAAAGTGAATGGAAGGAAGATACCCAGCCTCAGAGTGATGTCCTCAATGGGGCTGGGAAGCATCCCAAGGCAGCCAGGGACCTCAGTCACACACAGGGCAGAGGCCACTGTCCCGATGGAGGACACCCCAGTCTAGTGCTCACTCACCATCCTCCGGGCCTGGCCTCTTTGCCGCGGCACCTAACCCTGTGACGCGCCATCCTCCAGGCCCACCCACTCACCCACCCACAAATCGGGAACCACCTAGGCCCTCTGCTACCTATCCCCCTTCCCCACTCATATCCTTCGGGCTCAAACCCTGAGGCATTAGCAATTTCAGGAGCATCCCAGCACCCAGACCTGGGGGAGATGGTGGGAGGCAAGACACAGGGTGGTCAGGGCCTGGGGACGGAGCGATTCCAGAGCCTAGGGCTTGTTCAGTATGTTTGGACCTCGCCCACACCACTTCTCCACGGAGTTATAGCTCCATTTCTATAGGATACCTCCAGGGTAGACACCCTAAATCCAACTGAGGGAGGTGCTAGGGGTCAAGCCAAGTGCCAGAACTGGGAAAACCTGGGGCCTTGCCAGCAGCTCCTCCCCCAACCCTTTTAGGAGTCACAGGTTGTTTTCAGGTTAGAGGAATACAGCCCTGTTAATAATCCATTGTAGCCTGGGGACAAGCACTATCCTTAGAACCAAATGGAATCCAGAGGCTCTTTTCAAGGAAGCCCGGTGCCAGAGAAGGACTGGGGGAAACTGAGGCATGGGGAAGACGAAGACCCTGAGAAAACCCAAGAGACCACGCCGTCACCGGGGCCCTGGCCCCACCGATCCCCCTGCCCTCTGCCCAGTGTTTGCTCCTGCCTAGGAGCTAGCAGGATCAGGGCCCTGGGACAAGGTACCTCCCACCCCCAAGAGCACCCCCAAAGCCGGGCCAGCTCACCTGGCCTTCCCGGCCTGTCAGTCCAGCTGTTCCGGAAAGAGAACATTTTCTTCCCACTCTATTTGGACAGCTGTAGGGACAGTGATGGCGAGAAGAGAAGGTCTGATTACTGAGGGAGAGGGCAGTGCAGGGACAGGGCCACAGGGCCTCTGACCGGGTGGCCAGAGGGTTCTGGAGCTGGGGGGCAGTCCCGGGTGGGAGGCTGGGCAAGGGACCTAGGTGCGGCCTTCAGCAGCCCAACGGGGTCCAGGGAATGGCTGCCATTCCGAGAGTAGCAAGAGGGGTTTCTAGAGCCAGGCCTGGGACCTCGAGTCCTGAACAGAGAAGCCCCAGAGCAAGGGAGGAGAACTGCTCCCTACTTTATGGAAAACGTTCAGCTACAGGGTGGGGCTAAGGATGGCCCTCCCGGCCAGCCCAGCCCCAAATCCTTCTTCCCCGGCAGATCCCCAGCCCCCTCCTCAGCAGATCCCGGGCTGGTGGGTGGGGCTCAAGGAGGGGAAGACATGGCAGCTACAGGGGCAAAGTCAGAAGACAGAGAAATCCAGCTCCTTCCCAATCAGGCGGCAGGAAGTAGAACTGTCGGGTAAGGCACACACTTTTCCTCCTCTCTCTTCTTCCCGTCTCTCGTCTCTCTCTCACTCTCCTCCCCCTCCTCCCAGACCCTGTCCCCTTTCCCCAGCCATCCAGTCCTGGTGTCTCCGGTCCCCATCTCCACCTCCTCCCGCCTGTCTCCCCCCTCCCGCCCCCCACCCTCGGGTTATGTAAGGGGCCTGAGAACAACACAGAGGGAGCCTTGTCGTCAAACCAAATCCATACGGAGCCGGAATCGGCCAACGCAGCTGTTCCCCATTCCCTCCGCCTTGGCAGAGTTGAGACACTGGGCAGGAAGCCCCCACACGCCTCCCATTTTGGGAGGTGGGGGGCAAACGCTGGCCCCAGGGCCCCCGGGCAGCTAGACGGGTGGCCGGAGATCAGTCGTCGTTGCGTGGGGCCACAGCAGGGGGCCAGCCGGCCCCCAGGACAGAAGGGAGCCCCAGTGCAAAGCCAGAGCTGCACAGACCGCAGAGAGGAGAGCTCCAGGCTAGAAGCAGGCCTGGACAGTGACAGGCCTGGAAGGCGGTGGGGGGAGGGTACAGACTCACGCAGGCCCACCTGTGTTCCTGTCCACACACGGAGGCACGCCTAGGCTCTCTCCCTCCGAAACAACCTGCGGACACACTTACAGCATGCGCGCACACACATACACACATCGACCCAAGCACCACACTCCGTGTATGCTCACCTGGAAGGTGTCTGAACGGAAATCCCTTCCCTGCTCTGGCCAGCCTCCTCCATCCCAGCAGGTACCTCTGGAGAAAGAGCTGGAGCTCTGGAGAGAGGAGGGCAGAGGGCAGGAGTCAGAAGCCACAGAGCTCCACCGGCCAGCTCTTCTTTGGTGACCCTCAGGCTCTAGGACAAGGTCCCACCTTCCTGCCCAGGACGATGTCCAGGAAGGTGGGGGCAGGGAGCTGAGTTTCAGTTTACTTTGAGTTTACGTCCCTTCACCAAGCCCAGGGGCTGCAAGAGCCATCGCGCTAGAAAATGCTGGAGGTGCCAAGAACAGCAGGCACTCATGAGCCTCAACGGCCCAGCAGGGCACCTCCCCGGCCACCGGAAGTCTGGCTGCCATCATCCGGACAACTTGGATGGGGAGGCAAGGGGGGTGAGGACCACGGGGGAAAGAACAGAGGTCAGACGCTAAGGGAGAGGGAGGTAAAGGGAAGAAAGGGAGGCAGAAGAGGATCAGCAAAAGAAATAAAAAGAGGAACAGGACCAAGGAGTGGACCAGAGGCGGGGGGAGGGGGAGAGCGAGAAGGGCCCAACAGCCGGGGAGGACGGGCTCCCCCCTCCCTGAACACACTCTCCCCACACAGGCCTTTGCTAAGCCCCTTGGAGGACAGAGCCAGCCCCGGAGAAGCAGGATGCGAGTGGACATTTCCAGGGGTGTCCCAGCCCACCAGCTCCCCCATGAGCCATGCCCCAGGGGCTTCAGCCGCCCCAGCCCCGGGTCTTTAGGGCCTGGAGAACATATGGCCTGAATAACGTCAGGACCTCAGAGAAAGGGATGAGACGGGGCAGCGGGGGTGGACGGAGGGGCAGAGAGACCCAGGGGCACTGCTGAGACAGTCCCTGCCTGTCGGGAGACACAGTCTGTGACCTTGAACAGCAAGTTACTAAAACAACAACAACAACAACAACGATAAAAAAAAAACCCAGCAAGTTACTTTTTTCAGTCTCTGTAATTAAACAATTACTGAGAGGTTACCAAGGGCTGGGGACACCACGGGTGTCAATCACGGGTCCTGCCCTGCGGTGACCTCTGAGGTCTCGCCCAACTCGCTTACCTCACTGTAAACAAGTCTGTGCCTTGCAAACTTGTGAGGCTGAACAGATACTATTAGCCCAATTAACAGATGTGCTGATGGAGAACTAATAGCCACCAAGGCTCTGCCTGAGGTCACAGACCTGCGAGTAGACAGAGAGGAGACAAAGGATGCCATCAGCAGTGGCTCCTGCCCCCCGCTGCTGGGCCAGCAGTCACACACTCCTCAGTGCCTGGTTCCAGTGTTCCGGAACCCCGGAAATCGCACACGAGCCAGCATGCACAGAGTACTAGCTTCCATGCGCTGCGATGTCATTGCAAATGCTCTCTCGTTCAGAAGTGTGAGCTCCTCAGGGGAAACCAAGGCTCTGTGTCGGGCCCAAGGCTGGGCAGCCGGGAAAGGAGACGAGCTGTGGTGCCTCTACCACACCCTCTGGAGCACGGCTCTCCCCCCACACCTGTCCCTGCACGACGGGGCCAGCGTGGGGCCCGAGGGGTGCAGGCGAGCAGGTGGAAGTGGCAGTGCGCTGGCGGGGTGGTGCTCCGAGAGCAGAGCCTCGGGCTGGGTGCTGATGGACACTTGCAATTTAGGAAGACGGCTATCAATGGCACCCAGGCCATCTTGGGGGGCGGCCGGAGCAAAGGCCAGGAGGTAGGAACACACGTGGCATGCTCCCGGGAAAATAAAAAGTCTTAATGCAGCCGGATGGGGGTTTTCAAATAAAATTCTTTAAAGCCAAGAAGCCCTCTGTCCCACTTTCAAATGGAATTTTATGTGGAAACCCAGTGTGTAGAATGAATAGTAGTTGTTTGGGTAGAAGCAAGAACAGGGGCGAACGGCTCCTCCCAAGGGGAACTGAGAGAGGCTCCACCCCCAGGGGCACCTCTTCTGGGGCCCAGAAGGGGGAGGAGGACTGAGGTGGGGACAGAAGGGGAGGTTAGGGCCAGTGTGTGCAAGGCCCTAAAGTTTGGGCTGAGGAGGGGAGGCAGGAACAGGGAGGGGACCCACTGAGCCTGAAGCCTGCCCATCCCTACCCGGGCATCCTGCTTGCCTCTCGGGTGCCTGGAGAAACCCCCGGGGCAGGGGCGGACCCCAGGCTGCCAGGCCAGGCCCTTCCCCGATAGACAGCTAGCTCACCTGTCAGCTCACTGCCTTTGCCCCGGGGAAAAGGAGGAAAGAAAACAGGAAGACCGTGAAGACAGAGTCAGAAAACCCAAGCTATGTCTTCCATTCATTTATCAAACAAATATTTACCGAGCACTTGATATTTGTTAGACATCATTGCAGGCATAAAGAATACAGCCGTGAACAAGACAGACAGGCTCCAGGAGTTTACACTAAAACCTAAAATCTCAGGGAGGAAAATGCCTTAAAAGTTTTCAGATCCGCTCTGCACCACCAACGTTCCCCTCCGGTGCCTGCGTCTCCTTTGTACTGTCCCCCTCAAGGTCACCAGTCGACATGTGCACATCTTCCACAACAGGGCACCTGCCCCCTCCACAGGCAGAAGCCTGCTCCCGAAGCCTCCAGACGGCCACACTGAGGACCCCGCTAGTGTCCACCCCCCACCAACCCAGCCTAGGCAGAGCCTGAGGCAAGGGAAGCAAGAGAGCATCAAATGCACTGTTAGAATGTGCGGGTTTTATTTTATATCAACACAAAATAGAAGGATTCATTGCGAGTTCCGCTGATTCTGAGCCAACAGCCTGGGACCACGGGAAACGAGTCGGCTCCATTCTCACCGGCCCAGAGCTCCCAGCTCCCTCGGCCTCTGGCCTCTGCCACCGTGACTGCCCTGTACTCTTCCCTCCTGGGATTCCCCCAGCAGTGGTCCCCAAATCATGCTCTCACCAGTGCCCCCTCCTCTCCTCCCGTCCCTGCCACCCAGGCCTCCCTCCTCCTGACCTGTGCAACCTGCAAGGGGCAGAGGTGCTGTGGAAGCTGTAGGGCAGAAGGGAGGCTCACCACTAGGACCTGTCCAGGCGGGATCCAGGCCAGTGTGGGTGTCCAGCAAGGGCCCTGGAGCAAGGGTGCTCCTGCCCGCCCCTCCCCCCAGCCCCAGAGCAGCCACCTTGGCCCAGATCCCCCTGCTCAGCCCTGTAGGGCCCCTCCCCATCTCCACGTGTCGCCCTTGCAGCCCTGTGGGCAGCAGCCGGGGAGCCGCTGCATTTCCAGAGGAATAGGAGCCGGCGGGCAGGCCAGATGGAAGCAATTACAGGGGGAAAGCGGGAGAGGTGGGGGCTAGGAGGGGCTGGGAGGGCCAGCCACGGGAAGGGAGGCCTGGGAGGGAGAGAGGCCAGCCCTGCCCTGCCGGACCACAGGGGGCGGACGAGCAAAGTGCCTGCACTCACAGGAAGGGGGCCACGATGGGCAAAATGGGGAGGGCAAGTCGGATCAGCACACAGAGCTCTGGGCTGGGAATCTGGAGGCGGAGGTGGTGGTCAGCCTTAGGCAGACACACACACACACACACACACACACACACACACACACACACCGTGGCACTGAGCCAAGCCCTTCACACCTCTGGGCCTCTTCAGAGATCACAGGAAAGGAGGAAAGGAGCTTGGGGGTGCAGCAGTGCCGGACTCAAATGGAAAGTGCAGGTTTCCCAAACAGGCCTAGATACAACCCCCGCTCGGCTGCTCCCGAGCAGTGTGACCGTGGCCATGCAGTTCACTCGTCCCGAGCCTCCGTTTCTTCATTTACAAATGGGCTAAGAGAAAGGGTTGTGTGAGGCTTACCTGAAGTGACATAAATAAGTGTATAGCACACCTTTTTATTTTCTTGTAAGTTTATTGGGCCAGGCTTCTAATAAGTACTTCACTGATAAACGGTAACTACTTTTATTATTTGCTAAGTCTTTTTTATTCTAAGGAGCTGTTACAGAGCCTGCATGGGCAAACAGCGGGCATGGCCGGGTGCACTGCCGCAGCCCCCTGGATCCCACGCCCCGGAGGAGGGTGTGGATGGAAGGCAGGAACAGCAGCACGCGGCCCGGCACTCCACAAAGCGGTCCCCGTCCTCTCCGGCCGCCACCATCCTCCCCACCCCACAAAGGAAAGCAAGGGCCTGGAGCCTGAGCCACTGGGCTGGGCTTCCGAGGGAAGCTCCAGGCCGGAGGAAGGGATTCTCCTAGAAATGCTCCTTCTGGACTTCCACAGCTAGGCCTTCTCCAGCTCGAGGCCTGGAGACACACCTTGGACTTCACCAGGCCCGCACCTCCCCTCAGCCCCAGCAGCAGCACCTCCTCCCTGTCTGGGCCAAGGCAGGGCCTGGAGCAGTCACGTCACCTCTCTCCACGGCAGCTCCGCAGGGGCAGCCTGTATGTCTCCTGGCCCCAGGCAAGGGGCCGGACCGGAGGAAAACCTACAGTTCTGGACACTGAGTGGCCCTCACACCCTGAAAAGCAAGCGACCCCACAAACCCGTTTGGCAGAGTTCAGCCCCTGCTGGGCCCGGGGTGGGGGCACCCACCAGGAGCCAGGGCACCTGGCTGGGGCCCAGGCGACACAAACTGCCACAATGAACTTGCTGCTACATTCGACCACTTCCTCCATCTGTAGCACAAATAGTGTCACCCAACACACAGGGAATATGGTAGAGGTCAGGGGTGATTCTGAGGCCAGGGGTGGCCAACAGCCTACCCAGGGTCCCTCGAACATGCACATGCAGAAGTGCCCAGCACTCTGGGAAGGGGGCAACCAAGGACATATGGGGACAAATGACTACAGCCTCCAAAACCTGCCTTGAGAAGGAAGGAGGACCCTGGGGGAGAGGAAAACAGCAGCTGCTGCACAGGGGAAACGTCTAACCAGGGGGCAGCTAAGGAATCGGCAGGGAGAGAGCAAGTGGCCCTCATTTCCTGGGCGCCTCCCCTCACTCACTACCTGGGTCCAGGGTCCCTTCAGGGTCCAGGGTCCCTCTCCAGGGGCTCAGGAGCTCAGCTGGGTTCTGGTGCCAGCCTTGATCTCAACCTGTAGACCTGGCCTTCAGGTTCTGGAATGTTCTGTGACACTGATCTGAAGGGTCCTATTCAGGAGGCCGGAGCGCTCCCTCTCCTGTGGCCTGGAACCATTTTGTATTATTCTAAGATACAGCGACCCCTTCGTCAAGACAGAGGGTATAAACCTTTGAGCCATTTTGAGCGGAGGAATTCATAGCCCCACTGGGGCAGCCTCTCTGAGGCGAGACCCAGAGAATGTGCCCAGACAGGGTCCGAGGGGGCACCCAACTCAGGGCCGAGGCCAGGCGAGGGTGGGGTCACCACAGGATGAGCACAGGTTAAGCTGGAACAGAGAAAGGGGGTCAGGCTTCTCTGCTCCTGCTGGTCAGGGTGGTGGTGGTGGTGGTGGTGGTGGTGGTGGTGGTGNAGGATCAGATTCTTGGTTCTACCCAGAAAACTGGATCTGAAACAGGCCGAGAGGGTTGAGGGGACCAAAAACTCTGTTTCTGAGGAGTGGGAAGTGAATCACTGCTTTGGGTAGAGAAGGAGGTGAGGGAGGAGAGGGAAGGCAGCTCAGAAGACACGGCCGGCCTCCACGGCCAGGGTCTCTGTGCACAGAAACGAGGGGTCCCCTGTTGTCTTGAGCAGTAACCCGCACCTGAGCTACAGATGCCCTCTTAGACCATGGTCCAAGCAGATGACTCTTCCTTTCCCTTCCTGAATTCTTTCAGCTGTGCTCCCCTCCTAACCCCTCAACGTGGACTGGTGGAGGGAGGACTGGCCCCAACTCCTGGCTCTCCGATGACTGCTTGATGAAACCCAGGACCCACGGGACAGCCTGAGATCTCCCACTCAGTGCAATGACACTGAGGTCAGTGCACAGAGAGCGCTCGGAGTGGAGATAGGAGCAGAGCAAGGTCAGAGGGTATGCCCAGACCAGCTCCCAGCAAAGAGAAAAAGCCCCCATGAGGTAGTTTCCAGGCCCCAATAGCTGGTGCCTCCCAGGCAACCTCTCTGGAACTTTGGGGCAGCTTTGAAGAGTAAGAGTGTGGCAGAAACATCACTAACAGCACTTACACACCTCTTTCGCTGTGCGGGGACCTTTCAGAGCACTTAGCACGTATCGACACATTTAAAATCGCCCTGGCAAATGCCAGGGCCAGGGCCTGGCAGAGCTAGTGGCAGCACACGGCTTAGGAGAGAGCGACATTGGTCTGTGCCTCTTAGGACACCCCAGCCCCTACCAGGCCCGGTCCCAAGGTTCTACAAAGGATAAGTCAGCCTGAACTTGGCTCCACGCTGTGCCTCCCTCCAGCGGTGGAAAGTACAGGCTTCCCTGAGAAGCCTGTGGGGGTGCCAGCCTGTGGGTGGCCATGAGGTCAGACAAGCACAGCTGAGCACCTGGATGCTGCCTACACGCCCCCTCCCCCGGCCTTCCGGCAGGGGCCCCCTAAGCCAGGCCCCCAGGACCTGTGAAGCAGCAGCAGCACCTCAGGCCTCAGATGGCCCAGACAGAGCTTCCCCCCCAAGACTGGAAATGGAGGGGGCAGTACCGGCAGACATGTTGGCAACTCTGGGCCGGCCAGGAGGTCCCTGCCAGCACCAGTCCCAGGGAGGCACCCAGGGCAGACAGCTGAGCCCAGGGTTCCTGTCGCAGGTATACCCCACCCTCACCCCAAACCCACCCCCTTCCCACTGCCCATCACCCAGGCAGCTCTTAGGCCCAAAGGCCCCCACAAGGGACCTGGTATTCTGGGCACCACCAGCCTGCAGTGAGCAAACCCCACCTTCGGGCTCTGCTTGGCGACCTTGCGAGTCCTGTCCACAGATGGACCCTGCAAAGCCTGTCACCTCTAGCAAAGCCAGCCCCCGGATCTCCTGGACTCGATGGGGGCAGTTGTGCGAGAAACCCTGGCTCAGAAGATGCTGAAGGTGGGGACGCCTCTTCAGCCCGGGCGCAGGGGTGGGGGCTAGAAACTTTCCGGAGAAGAGGACCAGCCCCGTTTGCTCACTCCGAGGGAGAGAGGAGCACCGGCTTCCCGCGAAAATCCGGTCCAGAGAAAGGGATCCCGGGGCTGTGGCCGCCCCACCCCCGCCGGCCCAGCGCTGCGCC
>NW_027528872.1:6963228-7009246 GCF_008692635.1 Crocuta crocuta
TGCCGGGCGGGCGCGGAGGGGGGGAAGGGGAGGCCGGATGGGGTGAGGGTAGAGCCCGGGCGGGCGCTGCCTGTGTGTGAGTGGCGCCAGGCTGGATGTGCCCAGCGCAGCCTCCGCACGCCCTCCTGGGAACAATGAGACCCAACAAAGGGTTCTCGGCTCTCCCACGTGGTGAACTGCGCGTCCTTCCCTCATTGGGGAAAGTGAGGCACGGAAGAGGGAAGGCCTTGCTCGGGGAGCCCACCCCACCCCCAGCGCACATCGGCCAGGTGCCCTGGACGGAGACCTGGGCCTTTCTCTGCCCTAGTCTGCAACCTGCAGCTCGCACACTGCTCTCTTCACCCTCTTCTGCACACCTATTTTGGCCTTGAGAAAGCTTCTCAGTTTCTGTTCCTTACTGAAGGCGCCAGGCATCCTGTCACCAGCGGAAATCCCATCAGGCTCCTGACCCTACTTTGTTGGGCTCAGACAACCCCAATCAAACCTGGAAACTGCCCAGGCTCAAGAACGGCAGCCCAGAAGTCACCTCCAGGACAACCCACAGCCCCTGAGGCACTCCCTTTCCTAGGTGAGCGGTGTTTACCGAGCTCCTAGGGTGAGCACCCTGGTGCCCGAGGCTCCAGCGGCTCCAAGGAAAGTCTAAGACCCAGTCCCCGTCTCCAGGAAGCTTACCATCCAGCCACGGAGAGAGCCTACAAGACTTCTGTTCAAGAAGAAGGCAAGAAAGGATGTGACTAAGTGTTAAGGTGTGAGGCACTGAGGGTAAACACAAAGTGGGTTCAGAGAAACATCAACTCCAGGTTCACTGCAGATGAAACTGTGGGGGGGAGGGGAAGCTTATCTGTTGAGAACAGGTACTCAGGCAGCTCGGCTCCACAGAAGCAAAGTGGGGAAGGCTTGGGCAAACAGAGTCGGCCTCCAAGTTCATGCAGAGGCAGCCGATCCGTCCTGAATCACACCTTGCACAAAAGTGGGTTTTTCCCTGTTTTCCCCAGTGTCTAACGTCATTATGTTTGAATGGTGTCTTTGGTTCGGTCTGTCAAGCATTCATTCAACAACTACTCATTGCAGGTCAGCTCCAGGCCTGGAGCTAAGCTAGGTAGAAAGAAGCCAGTGACTGAAGTCCTTGCCCTGAGCAAGTCAAGGGGACAGGGGGCTATCCTCCCTGTTTTACAGATAGGAAAAGGGGTCCAGAGAGAGCAAACAACCCCCCAAGCTGAACAGAGAATCAGCCCGGCTTCTCAACTTTTGCTAACTCTTCGATGAATGAGATCTACACACAGTTTGCTCTTCTTGCTGTGAACCACATAAACTTCACTCTGCCAGAGGCTAGAACTGAACGCCTGCTCTCACTCCTGGAGACCTGATTCCCAAATCTGCCTCTGCCACTCCATTGCTTTAGTTTTCTTATTAAACAAACAACCCCCCCCCAAAAAAAAAAAAAAAACCTTACTGAAAAAAATGGAGAGGCGCCTGGGTGGCTCAGTCGGTTAAACGTCCCACTTCGGCTCAGGTCATCATCTTGTGGTTTGTGAGTTCGAGCCCCACGCCAAGCTCTGTGCTGACAGCTCAGAGCCTGGAGCCTGTTTCAGATTCTGTCTCCCTCACTCTCTGCCCCTCCCCCGCTTATGCGCTGTCTCTCTCTCTCTCTCTCTCTCTCTCAAAACGAAATACACGTTAAAAAAAAAAGGAAATACCTGTGTTTAGTTAAAGGTATTAAATTAGGCAATGGTTAGGAACTTGCTCTGAAAGTACAGTGTGCTTTCTAAGTGTGTGTTATTTTGTTATGCAGGCGGTTCCCTTCTCTAACCTTTCAGAGTTTGCAGGTCTCCTCCCCTCCCCCACCCCCAGCTTATCCCAGGCCTGGTGACTGGGTGCCCAGAAGCTAACTGTAATTCTGACTCCTCCCCTTCGGCCATAACATGCTTACTCATGATCTTTCCCCTTCCGTTTCTTAATGACCCAACCAGACACTTAGCTAGCTGCCTAGAAGCCCTGTCATCGGTGGGGCAGGAGGGAAGCAATTCAGGGCCTTTCAATCCCAGGTGAGGTGAGAGGTTCTGGAGCCATCTGCGCACCTCCCAGCTCCTTGCACCCTTGCAAGTCACTGTGAGTTGCTCAGCAAGAGGCTGTGTGATGGAGCAAGCAGGGCTTTGGGCCTCGGGAAACTGTTCTTCCCGGAGGCTAACTGTCAAGTACAGGTCAAGGCAACCTGACACGCAGCGATCTGCGTCCCAGTCCCCCGCTGAACCACGTTGCTTCCGTTCCTTTCTTCTCTGCCTCCCTTTGGCTCTCTGGCTCTGCCTCCTCAGTGGAGGAAGTGGAGGATGCCTCTGCTGGGGCAACCAGAGGGGCCTCGGGAGCAGAGGGAAGAGGCAGGGGAGCACAGGGCCCGGAAGGGGCAGGTGCATGTAGGGCTGGGGAGCCCTGGCCCCGCGGCTCCTCCTTGGCAGGCAGCGGGTGTGGGTAGGAGGCACAGCACCGCTTGACAAATGTGCCTCACAGGCTTCTGGCTCCTGTCCCTCACATGTGCCACGTTAGCATCCTGCCCACCAGGAGGAGGGAACAGCAAGATGCCGTGTGAGGAAGAAATAAATCCAATCCAGCATCTCAGACGCTTTTAAAAATAGCAACTCTGGGATGATATTTCAGCTCCTATTTTTATCAGATTTATATGACTGGACCATGGAGCTGAGCTGTTCCCAGGGTTCTCAATAGCAGGGGACATCACTGCAGTAGTCTTAGAAACCTGCCAGTAGGCCAAGGCATTCCAGGAACCTTTAGTCTGGAAGAGATCCCGAGAAGTCACTGCGTGCAGTGCTTGCCTCTGTTTAAGGCTACAATCAATTAACCACAGATCGTTTATGGCTTGCATTTTGCCTTAAAGTCCCTTGGTTGCTATGCCTCCACCGAATCATCCAGGATTCTACAGCCCTTCGACTGTTAGTTCTTTTTATTATCTAGTCCAAATACCTCTGGTTACATCCTTTCTGGTCCTTCTCACAGTAGGATAATAGCTAACGTTTACCGAGTGACTGCTATATCCACAAAATCCTCATGGTGGGCACTATTATCATTCCTGATTTAGGTGCAGTTGCATAACTTGCCCAAGTTCATACCTGGGTGCGGTGAGGATTCTGTGATGGAACTGTCAGACGGTGCTGCCTCTCAGACATTGGCCCTTAGCTTTGACTCTCTTCATCACAGTCCTGAAGGACAAACTGGCTAGCGTTCTAGCTGTGCACGTGAACCTCATGCTAGCTTAGGTCTAGCCCGCAGCGTGTTGAAGCACGCACTTCCTAACTGCTGAGCCTGTGATCATGCAGCCCCTTTGCTATCAAGTTTAGCCTGGAAATTTGGCTTCTCTTTGTGTAAGGTCTCAAAGCCCCGTCTGCTTTTTTGAAGGCATTCACCACTGTTATAATTACTTTGTAATTAATGCCTGTGTTCCTAACTGAATCATAAACTCCAAGTGAGCTCTACCTCACTTACAAAAGCGGGGGAAACAAGTTAAGGGAGAGATGTTTGAAACCTGTGTATTGACTTGAAACACTTTAAACAGATTCAGTCCATGTTGGTTTTTTAAGTGGTTAAAACAAGGGAACATAAAGTTTATGTAGATTTCAGAATCCAATGTAACTTTACTAATAATAACAGTAGAATAAACACAGGTTGCCAACATGTATGTTGCTAAATGAGGATATTTAAAAAAAACAACTACCTTTAATTACCACCACCTTCCTCTTGGGGAAAAAAAAGACACTTTATATATACATATTTAGAATAACGATGTTGTCCTTTCTGAGAAGCAAGGATTGGCCGGCCTACATCAGTCTATTCGGAAATGAAACAGATATACTAACCTATTTTGGATATGGAAGTATTACAAGAGAAACAATTTCAAATATTACTTTGTACGTAATTGTTTCCTGATTTGTTTCTCAGGATGGGAATCAGCGTTCAGCAGGGACAGGCAGAGTAGATCTGCTGTGTCCAGCTTGTTCTGAAATGTTATTTTTCTCAGATTCGTGAAGGAATGTTGACAAATCCAGAACACTCAGCAGTTTTGCTCTATGAGGAAACTTTTGGGCGAACTGAAGGGAGCCAAGGGACAACAGCCGCCATGCCTCTAGCTGCTTCCTTCCTTCTCCAGTCACATGCCAAGGAGATAGTGGGCCAAGCACCAGGGGCTGACAGCCAGCTGTGGACATGTCCAGGAATTTTCTGGGAAGAGTGACATCCACCACTGTTCCGACAGAGCAGGGACACAGGCACGCACACGGAGGGCACGCAATCAAACACAGAAGGCGCTCTGCAGCATGCAGGATGGATTATGCTGCCGGATGGGGGTTAGTATTTGCTAGTTAGCTAAGATGGGGCTGAGAAACCTTGGTCTTGCTCAGGAAATTCTCTCAGGGGATGCAAGACGTTGGATGCTGCAATGCGTCATCAAGGGGAAAGGCAGGGCAGAGACGGGCAGCTTTCATTCTGCGTCCCCCGGAAAACCAAGAGACCTGGACTGAGCTCCTTTACTGTAGGGGAAAGCCCTCGAGGTGGGGGTGGGGTGGGGCTGGGGAAATACCGCACTGGCCTCAGGCCCAGGGTGTCTAATGTGGAAGGAGCCGCACTTGGACCCCTGTGGCCCCTGGGAACAGACTCCCTAGAAATGACAGGAAGTGGCATTCATGTGTGGTCAGAAAGCTTGGGGCTTCGAGAAGAGTCCCACCAGGCTCCCTGGGAGTTCGAGGTGTTAACAGAGCAAAGGGCCCCTTGACTCCGTCAGTCCTTCCCTGCAGCTTGAAGCCCCAGGACTCAGGTAAGACGGCATCTCATGCGGTTTCAAGGGCCAATAGGTATATGACAGAGACTCAACAGAATCCATTTCGTGGCTCACCACACATGTGACCAGCTGTTTCCTGGCGGAGAAGCAAACACTCCAGTGCGCAGTGACACTGGCCCCTGCTGGGGCCTTTGGGGGCATGAGGCCAAACCCCTGAGGTCTTCTCCCAGCTCACAGGGCTGCCCTCTGTGGGCTTCGTAATGCCCACTCCAGGCACCAGGGAGAACTGACCCTCCTCCCCTCAGAAAGCAGAATTGGTCCCGCCAGAGGAGCACCTCCGAGCACTACACAGGAGCACAGCCTTTAGAACCTCCCTCTAGAACAGCCCTTACCTACTGTCTCGTCCTATGCTCTCCTGCCCCACGGAGTCATGCTCCCCAAGGGTACAGACCCACAGGTCTTCTTGACCTTCTTGTTCCCATCAGCACCTTGCAGTGCTGGCCTGTGCAGGATGTTTGGTAGAAACTTGATGGGTGAGTAGATCCTAGAGGAAGGAGGAGGGATGGGACAGATAAGGCTAGGAAGTCCAGCCTGTGTAGGCATGGAATGCCTTTGCAGGGCTTAGTCCTGGGAGGTAGAGATCTTGTCCCCTGGGAGGCTCCTGAGCAGTCTCCCTTTTGGTTTGGGATTGGCCACCTGCTAGTCTTCTCCAAGCACACACCCTGTGTGCCCCACCGGCAGAAACTGATCTGTCCAGATGAGGATGCTCCCAGGATTGCGGTCCTCTGCTCTGTCTGCAAGGAGGGGCCTCTCTGGGTTAGTGTCCCCTCCACTTGCCTCATTTGTCTTTGCAACAGTTTTTTGTTGTTTTTTTTTTAAGTTTATTTTGAGAGAGAGAGGGAGGGAGAGCCCAAGTGGGAAAGGGGCAGAGGGAGATGATCCCAAGCAGGTTCCGTGCTGTCAGTGCCAAGCCCGACATGGGGCTCGAACTCATGAATCAGGAGGTCATGACCTGAGCCGAAATCAAGAGTCTGAAGACTGAGCCCCCCGGGCGCCCCTACGACAGCTCTTACACATGGGAGAAAGACCAGCCACCTTCATCACCACCTGCGGAAAGTGCAGGCCACAACCCTCTCCCTGCAACCAGCCCCCTCTGGCCTCACCACCCTCATCACCTCGTCCCGGTTCGCCTGTCCTGTCCTGCCTCGGGTCAGCTACCCTGCCGAGCACTGTCGGGATTCTGAAAGCATCCCGTGTGTCTTCCTTGGGGAAGCTTTTACTTGAGCTGCTCTCACATACCTGTTTTCAAGGTAACTACCTGGGTGTTGCCTTTTTACTCCCACGTTCCTTGGCCGTCTGCCCCAGTACCCTGGAGGGCAGGTAGGAGTTTGTTTTCCCAACACTTAAAAATACCGTCTGACTCAAGAGTCGATCGGTAAGTCAAAGTTTACCACGAAGCAACATTAGTCCAGGTTACAGTGACATGGCGGGACACCCCGTGGACCCTCATCCCTGCTCTCCTTTCCAAAGCAACAGGCTCAGGACACAGTGGGTCTGGTACAATGTTAGGGGGTGGATGCCGGCTCCCAGGGGAGAGACTGGTTTGTTCGCCACTTCCCAGTCTCTGGGGCAGTGCCCAGCCTGCAGCATGCGTGTAACAAACACATGATTCTGGGTCTCAGCCCGGGGATTGCAGAGTAAGGGCCACCTCTCTCTGCCTTACGCTTCCGTCTTATCACCTGGCAGGACCCAATGTCCTGTTCCCCGCCGAGAAAGCCTCCTGAGGACACGCAGTCCGGTGTCCTTCAGCCCCAGCTTGACGAGCCAGGGATGCCAGCCCCTCTGTCTGTCCTCTGTGGCGACACAAGGGCCTTCTGCCCTCCACGGCGTACCCTCGAGTGCTTGCCTGTGTGTGCTGCTGGAGCCCTGAGAGATGTCACGCTTCCCGGATAAGCCGCTGAAGGCTCCCTATAGGCCACCAGCCTCAGACACTTTGAAGTCCCTTCCTGGCCTCTAGATTCTGAGAACAGGGGACCTGTGACGCTCTGGTCACATCTCGAGCTGGTGGCCCTCAGAGCTTTGTCCTCCACTACAAATGCCTCATTTTGCCCTTGTTGATACACAGTTGTGCATTTGATCTCCTGGCTGCTCTCTGTGACTGTTTTGTCTTCCTGCCTAGATAACAAACTCAAGGCCAGGGACTCGCTGACCAAATAACAGAGGCAAAGGCAAAAGCTTTTTGGGCTTGCCTCGTCTGATTCCTATTAAAGCCCTCCCACTTCCAGGCAGCCATCCTTCATCCTTGTCAACGAGCAGTTTATCAGCAGGGTTGACTCACGCACGGGCAGGGAAAGAGGAAGTGCCATCAAAAAAACCTCTATAGATTATTTTGAGAAATTTTCTGTATTTGGTTTTTTGGGGGAACTCCCAGACATGTGGGCCCAGAAAACCATTAGGAAGATGTAGAAAATGGGAAGGAGGGAGGAGGCGTGATGGCGGAGTAAGGCCCCAGGCCGGGGGCAGGGCACTGTTGGATTTGGGATCCTGATGGCACTCACAGGGGCTTGCAGAAAGCCCTCAGCTTCCAGGCCAGCCGAAGCCACCCCGCCCCCCGACGTGGCTCTTTTCTCAGGATTCGCTCACCCCATCGTGCCCTCCCCGCCTCCCGCACCACCTGCATCCCCAGGCCCTGGCGTCACTCCACACCAAAGGAGGCCAATACTTTATTCACATACTAGAAACAAGCCGGTACAAAATACACTTATTAAAAATTGACTTGGTGCTAAAACTCCGTCCGCCGCTCCCCACCCCGCCTTTGCCCCCCCCCATCTGTGCTCGTCTCCGGAGAGTTCCCGGCCAGACTCAGCTTCTCTGGGCCTCCTGCAGGAGCCTGAGCAGGGGGTCGTCGGCCCTGAGGGCAAAGGTGAGGGTGCGCCGCTGGTAGTGCTGCGGGTCACACTCCAGGTTCTCAATCACCTCGGCTAACAGGTGTGCCCGCTCCACCGCCGTGCCCGGGGCCTCGAAGCCCAGGGCCGTGAAGTGCACGTGCAGGTGGTAGTAGGAAGGCAGGTAGTGCAGGTACACTCGAAGGCGGTCCGCCTGCACCTGGTAGCGCTGCAGGATGGCCTCCTGAGGAGAAGGGAAAGGGGTCGCCGTGGTGCCCGCGAACCGGCGCCAGAGCCCTCCTCTACGCCTAACCCCCGGCTAGCCTCTGGACATCTGTACAAACCCTGCCAAGAGCTTCCCACCCATGGTCTGCTACAGGTCCCTGTCTTCCATCCCAGGGAATCAACAAAAGCAGGCGACAGCCGCGAGGCAGAGGCTCCTTCCCCCAGATGAAGGGAACGGTGGCCTCTATTAGGGTTCCGCACTCCAACCTGCACACAACACTCCGGCTCCCCAAACAGTCTCGACTGGGAATCTAGGAAGTCCCACCGCCTAGGGGCAGGCCCCAGCTGCCCAAGACTATGGCGACCATCCTAAGTAAGTGGGAGGGAGGCTTGTACTCCTCTTAGCATAGAAGAGCGTGCAGCCAGAAACAAGGGTGATAGGGATGAGGTAGAGCCGAGGCCTGGCGGAGGAGAGAGGATGGGGAGGGCGCATGGGAAGGGCGGCCCTAGGAGGCCCAGGGAAGGTCTGGCTGGACTCTTGGAGGAAGAGGCAAACGTGGACTTTGGCCCCGGCTGCCTCTGCCTACCCCCTACCTTGCCCGGGGGTTAGGGCTCTTTCCACCTAACACCCCTTGGGGAGCCTCCTAGGCTTGCCATTAACAGGGGACTCTGATTTCCACAACTGGGTGAATCCCTGAGGTCAGAGGTGAAGAGAAAAAGACTAGGGGCTCAGTGGGCTCAGAATACACCCCACAATTACATCCCGGACTTGGAACTCTGCCCGGGCATCTCTGCAGCAGGGTGAGGTCACGGCCAGGGCACCCAAAGACCTTGCGGGGATACGTACGGCTGGCCTGTCAGGGCGAGGCTGCCCGAGCTGCAGGGCAGATGCAAGCGTAGGCCCAGCATCTCCCGGGGAGAAAGACACCACTACCCTCTGACACCCACAGGCTGTTTCAGGAGAGAAGCAAATTACTCTGAAAAGAGACAGGTGGCCAGAGAGACAGTGACGTGGGCAGGTGGGAGAAGAGGGCCGAGTGGCTGGGGTCTAGGGGTCAGCAGGGAGCGGACTCACGAGAGCCCTTCCTCAGGCCTGCGGCAGAGCCTCCGAGCAGCCAGGTGGCGAGCTTCTCCCCTGCTGAGCACGCTGGTGACTGCTGGGCCCTGGCACAGGGGCCGCACCTTTGACTGTTTCAGGAGCACATGTGAATGTTTCTGAGAGCCTCACAGAATGGGATTTGGCAGCATTCCTTCCAGACACCGAGGCCCAGAGGGGTGAGGTAAGGAGTCCTGCCCGGGGTCGCTCGGTGGTTAGGGTCAAAACGTCACCATCAAGACCACCACTCAGGATTCTAGACTCACTTCTCCCGCCTTCCCTTGCCTCTTTACTTTGTATTTATTTATTTTTTTGAAAGGGAGGGGGGTGCAAGTGCAGAGAGAGAGACACAGAGAGAGAGAAGCAAGGCTTGAGCTCACCCGATGTGGGACTTGAACTCACGAACCAAGAGAGCATGACCTGAGCTGAAGTCAGATACTTCGACTGAGCCACCCAGGGGCCCCAGGGCTCCTCTTTAATTTCATGTTGTTCAACAAATATCCCAGTACGTAGCACCCCAGAATGCCAGGTGCTACAGAATTCGGTCTCTGGCCATAGGGGACCCATCTGCCCGAGAAACACGTCTGGTGCACAGTGGCTGTCCTGAGCAGACACAGGTGATCCTGGGAAGGGGGGGCACCTAGGCAGGGGAAAGATGGCTGAGAGTAGAGCTGAAGGGTAGGGAGGGACCAGGAGACAAGGGCCTTGTGAGTCCATTTAAAGCGGCTTCGCGAGGTCCTGGGATTGGCATCCAGAGACAGGCCCCTTTCACAGACGGACTTCCGGGAAGGGTGAGGGAAGCGGCCGGGAGCACACTGGAGTTGGAATAGGGTTCCTCTGGGCTTCCGCACGGATGTGGCCCAGGCGACTTACCTGCCCCTCCCGGAGGATGTTCCTGAGCAGCGGCAGGTGGTCCGGAGTAAGGTCCCGCAGCGACCGGATGCCCCGGCGGTGGCAGATGGCAATGAGGTACAGGTCATCTAGCTGTGCAGAGATCGGGAGGGGTAAACCAGGCTCAGCAAGGGACGGAGCCGGGGGAGGCCACCAACTCTGGAACTTCGCAGGGAGGCCTGGAAGTGCCCACCCCCGGGCCTGCTGTAGCACCGCCACAGGCGATCCCAGGGACCCCGTGGGAGGACCAATCCCTGGGCAATGGGGGCCTCCATGTGCCTGGGATGAGTGGGGCAGTCTTAGGATAGAACTTCTGTTTATTCTTCCTGCTAAAGAGTATCATATAGGAATATTTATTACTCACAGAGTTGACGAGGGGGTGGGAGGAGAAGGTTCAAAGAAGGGCAACTTCCCCTCCAAGACTCTACAGTCTAATAGCATACAGGTGTGTAAGTACTACAAGACACAAAGTGATGAAAGTACAGGAGAAAGCAGGGAAGACTATCTAGCTAGGGTGATCCAGACAGGCTTCCTGGAAGAAGAGGCAGGTGATCCCAGTCCTAAAGAAGGAGTAGCATTTAGAAGAAGAGCATTCAGATAGAAGGAAAAGTGACCGCAAAGGCTCAGAGGCAAGAAAGTATACTGCGTGCGAGGGCCAGAGGCAGTTAACTCGGTTTGTCTGGAGTCCAGTGCAGGGGGAGGATGTAGGAGGATTTGAAAGGTGAAAAGGAGCCCTGGGGCCAGCTCAGCAGTGAGCACCACCAGAGCGCTTAACCTTTTTCTCTCTTCCCCTATTGCACAGGGCTCACAGGCCACACTTCCGGCTGTCCTTCCTGAAAACAGCGCCTGGCCGAAAACCTGGAGGTCACACCAGTGCAGAGAACCAAAGTCAACACGATCTTGTGCCAGACAGCAAATAAACTCTTCTGCCCAGAAAACCTTCCCACCCTCCCTGCTCACCCAAACTGGCCCCGGCCCACTGCCACATCCACGTGCGAGGCAGGCCCCGGACACCAGGGCTCCAAGGAGCGAGGCACGGAGGAGAGCCAGCAGACTCGGCCGGGCAGTGTGAACTGCTAGATCGCTCAAGGACACAGTCTGGGGGCCGTGAGTCACCCGACCAAATCCCCAAGGGCCCCAGTTTGAAAACTGAGGTTTTCCATATGGTGCCTGCTGGCCAAGCGTGCCTCCTAATGCCAACAGTCTCTTCCTAGCACACACATTTTCCTCTGTGCAGGTTCCAACCACCCGGGCTCTCTGCCTCAGGCCTGCTCCGGACCAGGCTCGAGGGAACCGCCCAGCAGGTGGCTGAGCTGTGCCTACCTAGGCTTCAGTTTTGCCCACAGGTCCTGCCCAGACTCTCCCTTCTCACGGCCTGTGCCCAGGACATTTGTTCTCTCCCTCGCTAGGAGCCCAAGGAGATGCAGGAAATAGAACTGCGCGAANCACCGCCTTTCAGATAACAGTGGCATTTGTTTTAGATGATGCCTGCTGACAGATCACAAACATGGCATTAAATCACACCTCTCTGCCCCAGGGCAGGGAATGAGGCATGAAGCCTGGTGCCGGATGTCTGCTCACAGGCTGCGTGAGGGAGGGAAAGAAACCCTTTCTTGGTGGGCAGACAGGACCCCAGAATTTCTGCAGGGAGCCCAAGTCTGAAGAAAGCTAGGCAAGGAGGTGGCAAGGGTCTCAAACTGGTATCCCTGAAGGTGGCCTACCAATCACTTCAGGCAGGCAGACACCACTGATCTCTCTTTACAAGGCAGGACAGCAGAATCAAAGGAACGGCTTCCTGGCAAGGGGCATGACGGAGAATGGCTGGAGGGCCATCCTTCCCCCTCTGGAGCGACCCAAAGGAAGAATTCATTGGTCTGAGCACTTTAGATCAAAGAACCTACATTATATGAGCGGAAAGTGCGTGTTGTGTCCATAGAAACACATACCTATGTACTTGTATACACAGCATGCAGAGACTATACCTGGAAGAAGACACAAAGACATAACCTCTTTTGAGAAACCGTCCCTTCTAGGGAACGGAAATGGAGGGTGTGGGGTGAGGGAACTTACTTTTACTGCGCTATTTATTCTACTTTGCACTTTTACCTCGTGCATGTATGAACTAAACCTTAAAAAAAAAAAAAAGCAAATAAAAGAGAATATACAGGTGATCTCTTAAAATAACTGAGGAAGGGGTATTTTAAGCTCCAGGGAGGCAAGATTCTCTAGCAGACATTAGCTATTTGATAAATCTACGTGGAATGGACAGATGGGTGGATGGATGGACATACAGACAAAGAGTCTCTTTAATCCTGGGCCAGCAGTTGGGAGGCAAGGAGATTCCAGGGTGGTGAGGAAGGCTCCTTAAGGCAAACAAGGCGGGCCCTCTCTCCTCAACCCTCCGCCGGTACAAGGACAGAAGTCCAGGCCCGGTCTGTCTCATCTGCTGGCAACACTGCTGACGATTTCAGCGTTCTGTCACAAGCCAAGGATCTGCGACAACGAAATTCGAAATTCGGCACCACTAAAAGACAAGTGCTAATTAAGGAAAGGTTCAGAACAATGGCACCTGTATGACCATTAAGGGAAATCTGACATTTAAGCTCACCTATTCACAACCCCCAGGGGCAAGTCGCCCGAGCCCTGTAGCTGGGAGACCAGTGTGGTTCCTGAGGACTGTTCTATCCTAAAGGGAACGGAGAGGGAGGGGCGGTTCCACAGGCAAGCCCAGCAGGATGCCTGCCAGCACTGAGGTCAGAAGGACAATGGATTTTCATTCTCAGCGCCATGGGCTCAAGTGTGCTCAAGGGCTTTTTGAGTGGAGATGCATGAGTCAATCTCTAGTCCCTGCGCGGCCCTCAGACCACCACCTCCTATGAGTCACAAGCTCCTTAGTCCTCAAAGATCTCATGAGGCAGAAGTTCCTTCTACCTGACATCCCAGCTCCCGTGACCCAGTCTGTGAGCCAGGGCTTCCAGGCACGGGGCTGCTCAAGCGGACACACGGGGTGTGCAGAGCTGCAGGGAGCTGCCACCAGCACTCCTACTCCGTGGCCTTGTCCCAGCTCCCCAGACGACTCCAGAGCCAGACCTGGCTTCCCCATGGACCCAGGAACTCCTGCAGCCTCCCTCCACCCCAACACCCCACGAGTGGACAGGCCTCTCCTTCGGTCACCCTGCTTGAACAAATCAGCACCCAGTGCTACAGCTTCTGAAAATCCCTTCAGATTCTCTACCACCCCTCAGGCCAAGTTCAGTAACTCCCGGGAGCTGCTCTTAAGAGGCAGCTGGCACTCACTTGCCTGTGTACCTCTGAGCTGAGATCCAGTCCCTTTACCCCAACTGCAGGCCCTCGGCCCCCCTTTTCTGGGCAGTGAAGGAGTGGGGATGGTAGAAAGCATCTAGAAAGCACCAAATCAAAACCAAGTAAACTGCGGACAAGCCCAGTTTAGGAGCCAAAGGCAGGCCAGGACTGAGAAAGCAGGAGGGAAGGTACGCATGGGCAGGTGACTGCTTCTCGAACCCCTCTGTGTGAGGGGCCAGGAACAGAAGACTCCACTTGAGGGCAGCATGGCAAACCCATGCTCAGTGATCTTGTTCTAGACCTGAACTAGAAGAAAGAGGTTACCTACTCTCCACTTCCTACTCGGCAAGCCCACATCTGGCCTCCTTGGCCTCACTGTGGCCCCTGGCCTCCCACAGGCTGGGCCTGGCCCAGGTCTATGTTCCAGGCCGCGATGGGAGCAGCCCTTCCTGCAACACAGTCCTCTGCCTGCTGCTCATGCCATGGGTATAAAAGTTTACCCAAAGAGATAGCCATCCGTTACAGCTTTGGTGGGGGATAGGGGTGGCAGCAAGGAAGGGAGAAGAAGTGAGGGAGAGAGAGGAAGCTACAGGCAAGCAGACAGAGAAGGTGACCAAGGTCAGCTCCACTGGAAACCTGCGCCTTAGGATGGTGGAAGTGAGGGGCATGGAGAGCAGGAAACAGCTGAGAGGCTCAGGTGGAAGCCTGGGCCACTGGAAGACCCCTCTTGGTCTCAGGGGGACCCCTCTTGGACCAGGCGGTAGAGGGAACCCACCCTCCCCCGGAATGGGTGGTGGAGGGGACCCTTCGTGTTGGTTGCCATGGCTCCTTCCTATCAGTGCTTCAGATCTTAGGCCTGCCTGGATCTGCTGGTGTCCAGGGACACGGAGAGAATGTAAACAGTCCTCTGTAGGGCTTCAGGTGCTCCTGGAAGGGAGGGTGATGGCCAAGCCACTTGGCTGGTTAAAGAATGGCCCGTGTGGTTATGGGACACAAACATCACGCCATTCTTTACCCCCTGTGTGGGAGGAGAGCCAGGAAGAACTTCAAGTGGACACATTAAGGTGTAAATGTTTGTGCACAGCTAGGCTTCCGTTGTTGGTTAGTTAAAATCTGCTTAGAAAGAGACCAAGGTGAGAAAGAAGGGCAGGACTGAGGGGGCCCAACAACCCCGAGCCCAGAGAGCCCCAGCAAGAAAGCTTCTACCTGCTGTTGGTTCCACTTGAGATCAGGGATGAGGACGAAGCCATCAGAGGGATCTGGGTTCTCAAAAACAATCCGATCAGCTTCAGCCTTCTTATCGAGAATGTTGTACACCCACTGGAGGGAGGGGGAGAGAGAGGGTTCACGTAGCTGCTCACAGCCCCTGGGAAACGCCACCAACCAGGGTCCCTCCAGGAAGGACGGCCAAGCCATAAAGGGCCACTGAGCCCAGGGGGTCTACACTCAGGCTGCCTTGTCCCCGCCCATCTGCTGGGGAACATCCCCCTCTCCCACCACAGCCACCTCCTCAGGGGCCACTGCAGCTCGGATGGGGCCGGCTCTTCAGGTCCTTCCTGTGTTTAGGCCACATACACGTTCTGCGGCCGCCTCGCTGGCCTTGGGTGCGCCCATCCCCACTGCTGCCCTCGGGACCCAGGATCAGTGGTCTCCATGGGCCTCCCCCACGCTATTCAGGACCACAGGCAAAGACAGGGCGGGCCTTACTTCTGCAGACTGGAGCCAGCTACACACCAGGGCAGGAAAGGCTTAGGGCCTACACACAAATGTGTGTGGGTTTCCTGCCCTGCCTGGGGGGGCTCTCGTCAGTGATGGGATTAGCGCCTCTGCCCACCTGCAGCCACAGGGGTTTCCGCTGACACAGCCTCTGTGTGGTAATACAGAGGAGGCACAGCTCAGAGACACCGATCACACAGAACTTTCCTATCCAGCCAGGGCCTCCAGCCCCTCTCACACCCTTTTATCAGCTGCTGGCAGTCTTCAGAGGGCCCTTCCTTGAGTGCCGTGTGGATCCCAAGGACGTCATTTTACAAGTAGGGTCCTGGCGACCCCTGTGAAGAAGCCAGCCTGCAGGGAGGCTAAGATAAGAAGGCGCCTGTTCCCACAGGGCTCACAGACCTCCTCTCTTCACTTCCCCAGAGCTCAGAGGCAACTCCCGGCCTGAAATCCAAGCAAGAAGCCTGATGCAGAGCCGGACAGAGGGCAGCGCCTGGGCTGGTGCTCGGGAAGGGCCTCCCGGCTCACTGAGGGGGCGTATTGAGAGGCTGGCAGAGGGCTCCTCTGCCCACTGCCCGAAGTTCTAGCACAAGCGGTGTCCGCGAAGGCTAGGAGCAGTGAGGGCTGGCCTAGAGCCTGCATACCTCATCCCCCAGAGTCCACACCCTCGCTCTCGGCCGGTGTGGCCAAGGTCAAATGCAACCATCTGAGACGCAGAGCAGAGGGTACCTGCCTGGGACTATCTGGGGTTCCCAGACCCCTGGCAAGGCCAGCAGGTCGGTCACAATCTGGTCCGCCCACTACAAAAGAGGGGCCTCCCCGCCACTTCCTGGGGGCGGACTGGAGCACGGCCAGCAGCGGCTTCCCCACACAGCCCGGGGGCCATGGCCATGCCCAGCCAGCGTGTGGAGACTCTTCCACAGACGTGTTTCCTCTCCCGCCGGAAGTCCTCGCTGGGAGGAAAAAAAGCTTGCTGGAATGCGACCCAAAGGGCCCCCAAAAGTAAAGGGGAGGGAGGTGAAAGATGACGCTCTGTGGAGAGCCCCAGAGGGGCCTCCCTGGGGTCCGGGCTGTCTCTTGCCCTCAGCTAAGTCCCCTCAGACTGGAAAGCTGTGTAGTAGCAGATAGAGAACTGGTTCTGGTGTCCTTTCCCGCCTCCTCACTACCTAGCCGGCACTTTAGGTTAAGTGGTGTACTCTCTGAGCCTCAGTTTCCCCTTTGAGAGGGGGCTAACGATACATACACAGTACAGTGTGGTGAGGAGTGTAAGTGACTGACAGTGCCTGGCACAAAGGAGGCCCCAAAAAGGCAGAGGAAGGTGCTCGGAAAGTTCTGGCATGAGATGGCATCGGGCCGTAGCCTCGTGGTGATGACAGCAGGCGCTCTGCCAGAGGCTGCTGCACCAAGAGGGCGTGAGCAGGGGCGTGGTAACAGTGAGCGGCCCTCCCACGCGCCACCCTGAGAACAGGGCCTCTCGGGGACTGCCGCTCGCAGCAACCCGGTCAGGCTGGTGCCACTGTTGTCCTCACGCTGTAAGGAAAAAGCAAGTGTGAGGAAGTCCAACCAATTCCAACTGAGTGTGGCCCCACAGCCCCGGCTCCAGGCCATGGGGGAAGGCCTCTGGGAGAGCGGGGGGTGGGGGTGGGGGGTGACATGAATCCACATGAAGTCTCAGGCCAGCAGCCCAGGTGAGCAGCTGAGAAAGGGAGGGGGCCAGGGAACAGAATTCACACAAACCACTGGGGGGGTTGAGGAGCCGAGGCATGTAACAGGGAGAGAGTGAGGCCATCATGACACAAGCTCAGGGGGGCCCAGCCAGCCCCGCCTCCCGGCATACACCTGGCATGGCTTCCTTGCAGCAGGCGACACTGGCCACACTCATCCCTGGTGGCTCTCCTCCTGCTTTTTTGCCGGCCCACCTACTAGCCCCTGCCCTCCCACCCCTCACCCGCCCGCACCTCTGTGGTCTCAGCCCTGCACTCGCCCGCGCCGTCCTCGGAATGGGCCCTGCGTGCGTACAACGGCAGCTACCATCCTGGCACCCAGGCTGTGCTGGAACCGACACATGGGGCATGAGCTGTGGCGCCTCTCTCAATACCCACGGGGACCCTAGCGGCATTTTCCAGACAAGGCAATGGGCTCAGAACTGCAGGACACTCACACCACTCTGAGATGGCGCATTTGAGAATGGGAATCCAAACCCTGCGCGGACACTGAACCTCAACCTGACGACTCACAGACCAACACTCTTAGCCTGATGGTCTCTAACGCTCGGGATCCAGATGTCAGATGGCATTCTTTTTCTCTTGTTTTTAAATTTTTTTTAAAAATATTTATTTATTTTTGACAGAGAGAGAGAGAGAGAGAGAGAGAGAGAGAATGAACAGGGGAGGGGCAGAAAGAGAGGGAGACACAGAATGTGAAGCAGGCTCCAGGCTCTGCGCTGTCAGCACAGAGCCCATCGCAGGGCTCGAACCCGTGAACCGTGAGATGATGACCTGAGCTGAAGTCAGACGCTTAATCGACGGAGCCACCTGACGGCATTCTTTACTGAGGAGTTACAAGCACCTCAAAGTTGAGGAGCCAAATAGGGTACCTGGCTGACAGCATGGGCCCCCAGGTGACACTGCCTGGCTGTGAATCTGCCTCCAAACTGCTGCTGAGAAGAGTCAATGAGGTGATGCACAGAGAATGCTAGTTCCTGGTACCTGGAGAGGACTCCCAAGTCCCAAACTCAACGGTGTCCCACATAAACCCTCTCCGCCACCCACAACCCCTGTCCTGGTTACTGACCCCACTGCCTATCCACGCACCGCCCAAGCTGGACCTGCAGCCGCCCAGACTCTTTGCTTGCCAGCTTTGAGTCCTACTTCTCAAATCACTGCTGAAACCTTCCCCACTGCCTCAGCCTCGGCCCAGACCCACGCTGGCCTTCAGAGTCCTCCACACTCACCAAACTCCAGCAATTTTTTAAATTGCATGGAACCCACACACTTAAACCAGTTTAGGGGATCCTCATTGCCTACGGCAACTGTTCTCAGATCTGATGATCCTTAGAAACAGATTTTTTAGGGGCACCTGGGTGGCTCAGTTGGTTAAGCATCCGACTTTGGCTCAGGTCATGATCTCACAGTCTGTGGCTTTGAGCCCCACATCAGGCTCTGTGCTGATGGCTACTCAGAGCCTGGAGCCTGCTTCAGATTCTGTGTCTCCCTCTTTCTCTGCCCTTCCCCAGCTCGTGCTCTGTCTCTCAGTCTCAAAAATAAATAAAAACATTAAAAAAAAAAAAAAGAAACAGATTTTTTAAAAATACAGATTTCCTGGGGTGCCTGGGTGACTCAGATGTTTGAATGTCCGACTCCTGATTTCGGCTCAGGTCATGATCTCATGGTTTGTAGTTTCGAGCTCTGTGTCAGGTTCTGCACTGACAGTGTGGAGCCTGCTTGAGATTTTCTCTCTCCCCCTCTCTCTGCCCCTCTCCTGCTTGCTTGTGTGCTCTCTCTAAATAAATAAATAAACATTAAAAAAAAAAATACAGATTTCCCAGGGGATGCCTGGGTGGCTTAGTTGGTTAAGCATCTGTCTTCAGCTCAGGTCTTGATCTCATAGTTCATGAGTTCAAGCCCTGCATCAGGCTCTCCGTTGTCATCACAGAGCCCACTTCAGATCCACTGTCCCCCTCTCTGCCCCACCCCTGCCCATTCTCTCTCTCAAATTTCCCAGCTCTACTCGCTGAACACCCTGATTCAGGAGATAAGGAGTAGGGCCCCATGCTCTGCATTTTGAGAAATCTCCCCAGGCAGTCCTGACGATCAGCCAGGTCTGGGGGCCTCTGGTCTCCTGACAGGTGCACACACCCGCTCCTGGCCCCTGCCCGTCCTCCAGCTCTCAGGGCCTCTGTACTTGCCCTTCCCTCTGCCTGGAATGCCCTTCTCTGCCTTGTCCACCTGACAGACTACTATTTGTCCCTTAAGACCCAACTAGAGGACCCCTTCCTCTGTAAAGCCCCCCACTGTCCGAGCTGATCACCCCCCCACCCCGTGTCACCACTGAATCCTGGATACAAACCACCCGTGGGACAGTACTCGTCCCATTCTACCGTGCCGGTCAGACTCCACGTCTGTTTCCCCACCAGACTCTGGGGCATTCCAACTGTCCACCTGGGGGACCCTCCAGAGCCTAGCACATGGCCTGGTACGTAGCAGGTGCACAGTAAATACAGTGACTGTTGCCAGTTGAGCTGAGTGCTTCTTAAACCTCCTAGAAATAGTCAGGAAACAATACGTGAATACTTGTGTCAAAGAGAACTTGGCTGAGGAGCAGTAGAATTTGGCACTAAGTATACAGCAGTGGATAAGACAGTACACATACAAGCCACACCGACTTTAAGAGTTTCCTCCTTTGGATCACATATTTGTGCAGCTGGTACCACAAGGACATATACTCCAGGAGATCCCTCTAGGACCCTGAATGGCAGCAGCCATCTAGGAAGATGGAAACATAATCTCCTTTCTTTGTAGAAGACAGAGCAAGTGCAAGGACTTGATTAAAAAAAAAAAAAAAAATCAAGCCAACTTGAGCCAGAGGAACCTGGTGCAAACACAGCACAGGGGGGCCAGGACTAGCAGCCAGTGGGGTCTTCCCTAGGAGGAACCCGGGCTGTCGCCCCGCATGGCCTCCCGCATGCCTGCCAACCACCCTTTCCTTACTTCTCCTGTGTACAACTGACCTGGTGGGGTCCCCACATGCAAGGGCCCCCTCCCTTCTTCTGGCCTGGGAGACATGGCTATGAGGGTCCTGTGTGTGACCAGCCCCCACCTCCATGATCTGAATCATGGGCAGAGTGGGTGAGGAACGCTCAGAGAACACGGGTGAATGACAAGGAGACAGAGACGGTGAGAGGCAGTGAGTGAGCAAGGAAACACCTCATCCGTCATACTGAAGGCTGAGCATTCACTCGGGGCGACTGCAGGCGCAGGCTCTGATCGGCCCTGGACCTCGGCTCATCGAGAAGTTGAGACCTCTTAGCTAAATGGCCTTGCATCTGGTCTGGTGGCTGAAGGCACTGCCAAACCTCACATTAGCCTCTGGGAGAGGAGGCCCTGCGCTAAACCGCCAGGCGCATCAGGGCCCTGCCCTCTGGGGAATGGATGCAAGGGGAATGAGTGAATCAAGTTTCTACTCTGGGACTCGACTCCCAGAGGCGGGTCTGCTGCAGGCGGAACCAGGAAGAAGAGTCTGGGATGGGGTGGGGCGGCTACGCTGGAGTCAGTCTTGGCCCATTCATACAACCCGGGTGAGGGCACAGCCGTTCTGAGATGGTTATCAGTGCTGATGCAGAGTCTCCAAAGGCCTGGGCCGCCCTAAGATCCCCACAGAGCGGCACACCCAGGACCTGGGTCGATTCCCTGGCCGGCCTGGATAAAACAACTCACCCTGCTTGCTTTGCTCCACAGCACTCGCCCTCTCCCGTCTTGTGCAGTTACGTACACAGCCGTGCGCACTCACTCCTGCACAAGGAGGTAAGGCAGCCCCACAGGGCAGGGGTGCCGCAGTGTGCTCCCCCAAACCTATGGAACCGTGCTGGCCCCTGACAGATCTTTGAGAGAGAAAGATGCCGGCCACAGGGAGCGCTCTGTGTCTGCACCCTCGGGCCAGTCTGAGGCGCGGTGGCCGGTCACCTGGATGCTGAGGCTCTGGGACTCCAGGTGGGGCAAGGTGACATTCTTGTAATCAGCCCCCGTCTCTCGGACCAGGTGCAGGTCTTGGCGCAGGTACTTTTCTAGGTGCTTCTCTGTGGCAGGGTAAACCACGGTCGTCTTCACGTCTGTAATGACAAACACAGCCCGGGACTGCAAAGTTAGGCGTACTCTGCACAGTCCTGTCACGCTCTGGTCCCCAGCACAGAGAGGTGACCCCCACCCCGTCTCTGATTCCCCAACGAAAGGAGCCAAAGGCTAAGAGGTTGTGGTCATCCAGGACCCATGCCAGTAAATGCATGAAGTGAATCACATTCAGCATCTGGGAACCTCAGGCTTTTCACTGATGATGGGGTGCTGGGCCCCTTACCACCCTTTCCCTCTCTGTTTTCTAGGCACAGGAACGAAAGGTTGCTGACTCTTGTCACATAGCAAATTGCTTGGTATGTGGCTTTCTAGACCCAGAGCTAAAGATCTGATTTAAAGTAGCCTTCCCTCATGCAAAGCAGAGCAGCACAGCACCATGGTTAAAGGCACGGACTCTGGAGCTGGACTGAGTTCAAGTCCTCGCTCTGCCTGCTCCTTCCTCAGGACCCTGACCCAGGTCGTTATTTAACCTTCCCAAGCCCCTACTTCCCCATCTGTCAACGCAGGATAATAATAGCTTCTATGTCACAGAGTTGGGAGGATTAAACAAGTTAATACCTGTGAAGCACTTAGAATGTCGTCTGACACAAAATAAATACAATGTAAGTGCTGGCTATTTTTAATCAGCCTTTCTCAACCCTGGCACCGTCCACCTTTTGGACAGCTAATTCTTGTCATCTGGGGGCTGTCCTGTGCACTGCAGGATGGTGAGCAGAACAGCAGGCTTCTACCGGCCTGTTAATAAAATTTTCCCTCCAGCTAGGATGACCAAAGAACGTCTCCAATCACTGCCAAATGTCCCCTGGGGGGTGAAAGTGCCCCCAGTTGAGAACCGCTGTTTTTGTCAGCAGGAATCTTGCTGTTTTCCTAAACAGACACTAGGCTAGGGTTCTGGTCCAACACCGCCTGGTTTTGGTTAAATCCTTTCCCCTACTTCTAATAACATCTGCTACAACTACTATCATTTATACAGAGTGCTTCCACATAGATCTTATGGACAGGAAAGGAAAATGGTGTTCTAAAGTCCGTCGGAACGTTTCTCAACAGACCCATGTCCTCCCCGACTCCCTTACTCTCCGTTCAGAGTGCTCGCCCAGGGAAACCTGAGGAAAGCCCGGCAGGCACACTTTAAAACTCCAGAAATTCCTGCACTCACCCACATACCCACAGGCCCAGCTAAGTAGGACCCACCAACCTGTACTCTCGTACGTGGTCTGAGGATGTAGGTGATTTGAATCCCCGTTTCACAGCTGAGTGAAAGGGTTCACAGGACTTCTGCCTTGAGATGTGGCAGAGGCAACACTGAATGGGAGGTTTCCTTACCCCGAAGCTGGTGCTCTTCCAACACCTGTCTGATGGCCGCATATTATTCCAACAGCCCAGCGGGGCCGGCCCGAGGAGCCATTCCCAGCACCGGAGTCCCGGTGAGCACCCAGCACCGGTCCATCAGCTGCGGGAGACACAGCAGCCCGGCGCAAAGACACCGGCTCTGGACCTGAGCCGACACTACCCCCCTTGCTGACGGTCCGACCTTGGGTGTGTTATTTAACCTCTGGGAGCCCCAGTTTCCTCATCAGTTAAAGAGTGGTCATAAAATCTGCCCCACAGAGTTGTCATCAACATTAAACACGTCATCTGGACCAGTGGGGCTGCTGCGTCCCCCCACTTCCTGGGAATCTCTAGATCTGACCCTGAAAGGGAGGCACATCGGCCTCCTCACAACCCTCAAGGGGGCACCAAAAGTAGTTCCTCACTCCCCAAACCCTCCAAAATGGCCCTGGGTGAAAGGCCAGAGGTCAAGTACACCAGATCCCAAGAGACTAGAAACTGCCAGAAAGAGACCAAATGGCATTGCCTTGACCCTTGCAGTGTGCTCAAAGAAAATCCCATATCCAAGTGTAGCTCGGCAGAGAAGAACAGAGACTCTGGCGCCAGAAGGCCTGGGTTCAAATCGTGGCTCCGCATGTAGTAGCTGTGTAACCTGGTGTGAGTGGCCCGCTGGCTGGGCAGTTATGAGAACTCAGTGAGCAGTGGACAGGAAGCATGTAGCAAGTGCCCCCGCACAGGGACGTGCCCTCACAGGCTAGCTCTTACTGTTGCTGTGTTCGCTGCTACTTTGGTGGCCTGAGCTGGACACTGGGGAGAAAAGCTGTGAGGGCCAGAGCTCCCTTGGTACGGAGGACTACGAGGGGGGAGTGGGGGGAGAGAGAGCTGGACTATGGGGGGGAGGGGAGCTGCCTGGAGACTGGAGACAAAGGCCGAGCTCACATTGGAGAATGGCCCACTTTGCTGGCAATGACCACACAGCCCTGGGCTCGCGGCCTGGGGCTCCCTGGCTCTTCCAGATCAGAAAGCCGCGGGGCCTGCGAGCACACCCCTGTCTGCCAAGGCTTGTCAGAGACGGCCCCAGCCACCCAGGGTGCTGGGAAGCGGGCGCCTCCCCAGGCCAGCCCCCTCCCGCCTTCCCCTTCGGTGGCTGGGCAAACAGAAAAAGGCATTTTCCAACTGCTTGCTTCCTGCCATCTTTCTTCCTTTTCTGAGAACCTCCTGCCTGGATGTGGACACAGAAGCCCCACTGCTGGACCCTGGGCCCCCTCAGAGCTAATCACTCTCAGGGGCCTGGCCTCTGTCAGGCCCCCACCAGGAGCCCAGGGCAGGAGCGGGCTGACCTCGCATGCTGGCGACAGGGGTGGGGGACTGCTCCCCTGGCTTCCCGTCATGGTCTACATAGCCCTCGGCCACGCTGCCTTAGCCCTCTCTCCAACCTCACCAAGCACCATCTCTCCCTCGATGTCTCCGCCCTGGCCACACGGACCTCTTTACAGTCTCGCTAGCTCACATCCCATTTCTAGGCCTCCGACCAGCTGCTCCCACCTGAGTCAAGGTCGGAATTCTCCAACAGCCTGGCTTAAGGGGCTCCTCTTACCTCATCCCTGCCTGTCTCAATCACCAGCTTGCTTTTTCCTCACTCCTTACCACCTGACAGTACAGTACAGATCTATTATCTCTGATTCTCCCATTAGAATGTACCTTCCAGGAGGACAGGGGGTTTTGTTTACCTTTAAAAATTGTTTTAAGGGAGCCTGGAGGGCTCAGTCGGTTAAGCAGCCAGCTTCGGCTCAGGTCATGATCTCATGGTTCATGGGTTTGAGCCCCGTGATGGGCTCTGTGCTGACAGCTTGGAGCCTGGAGCCTGCTTCAGATTCTGTGTCTCCCTCTCTATCTTCTCCTCCCCCACTCATGCTCTGTCTCTCTCTCTCTAAAATAAACAAAAATTTTAAAAAATTGTTTTAATCATTTTATCCCCAGCACCAGGAATAGCACATGGCCTACAGCAGGCACTCAACAAATACCTACTAACCAAGTGGATAAATGAATCTGGCCTAAAGCCTTAACCCCAGGAAGGGCATTTTGGAACCAAATAGGATAAAACTTCTCTGATAAAATCAATGCTTCCCAATGCTAAGGTTTTAATTGGCAGGCAAAAGTAAATTTTGGTGTCTACCTAAATGCCAAATCAGGATGTTGACCTGCAAGTGAACTTCATGAGGATTTTGGTCAAGTGTCAACGCCCAATAAATGCTCAAACCACCAAGTGAAAATATTTTGGGGAACAGGATTTCCACACAGTCTCAAAATATCTTCCCGTAGATTACTTATTAACGACCAAGAGACCAGGTGCTCAGAGTTACCATCACTCCTAGTGGGACTCACTGCCATCAGGTGCCTCCTGAGGGGTGTGCCATGGTATCATGGCCAAAAATGCATGGTCTGAATTGGATCATGAGGAAAAAGCAGCCAACCCCAACCCAGGGACATTCTACAAAACCAGTGGCTTGGTAACTCTTCAAAGGGGTCAAAGAGAAAATAAAGGAAGGCAGAAAGGCTGTTCTGGATGAAAAGGCACTAGAGACCAGGCTGGACCCTGGATGGAGGACCGGGTCCTGCTGGAAAGATGGTACTGGAACAAGCGGTAAAAATAATGGTGTCTACGTTGCAAACTAGCTTGATATAAATGTGAGATTTCCGAAAATTGACCACTTTGCTCTGATCCCTAGGAAACACACACTGAAGTGCTTAGCAAGGAAGGTTATAAGGTCTGCAATGGACTTTGCAGTAATAACAAGAGTAAGCAAAACATCATACATGTAATAGGTGGGGAGAGAGAAGGCAAATATGGCAAAACGTTAACAATGGGGCTTTTACAAGGGAGTTCTTTGCACTATTCTTACAACTATTATGTAGGGTTGAATTTTTTTTCCCCCAAAATAAAAAATTAAGAAAAAAAAGGTGTTGATATCCTCTGGACACTCAGCGCTAACTGCTAACAGACATACCAGGCACTGTTCTAAGCCCTTTATGTGTATTAACTCATTCACTCCTCACAACCAGTGTAAGGTGGGGGTTATTAGGGTTCCATTCCGCACAGAAAGAAACTGGTGCCTTCTTCCCGCAGCTCCCTCCAGCTCGGCACTAGGCTTCAGCCATGGCACCGTGGTGCCAACCCCGGAGGTCAGCAAATAGCTTGACCGCCACCCTGGTACCCTCTGCCAACTTCTGCTTAGCAAACTGACTGCCCAGGGCAAGTAGTCCCGGGCACCTCCCCACCCAGCTCCTCCCTGTGGAGCTCCCCCCGCCCCCCCAAAAACTCTGCCCTCCTACTGGTATTCTTAAAACCACATCTTGGAACAATTTCAAACCCCCTCAAAACCCATCTCTCGATAATATTTGCAATACAGCTGACCCTTGAATAACACAGGTTTGAACCGCATGGGTTCACTTAACAATTTTGTTTTGATAGAGTATTGTAAATGTATTTTCCTTTCCTTAGGGTTGTAACACCACTTCCTTGTCTCTAGCTTACTTCACTGTAAGAACACAGTACGGAATATATACGCCATACAAAGTATGCGTTCATCAACTGCTTGTATTATCAGCAAGGCTTTCGGTCAACGGCAGGTTATTAAGCCTGGGGAGAGTTCAAAGTTCTATGTAGATTTTCAACGGCATGGGGGGTTATGTTCGGGGGGAGGAGTTAAGCTTTGGGGGAGTTTTAGCTGGGAGTTAGTTTAGAGGGGAGTGGATTTTCAGCTGCACCGGTGATCAGTTCCCCTAACCCCCGCACTGTTCAAGGGACAATTATACATCAATATACCATCAATCAGGACTTCCCTGATTCTCCTCATGAAACCTCCACACCTATTGTGCTTTTTCAAACTTGGCTTTTATTTTTAACTCAAGGCGTGCTACCGCATAGGTTAGTCACATGAAGCTTGAAGTTTCCTGCTTTTCCCCCACACACCACTTTCAATTCTCCTTGCCATTTCTTTGCTTATGTACTTCCACAGTTTTAATTACAGATATTTTTCTATCTTGTTCCCCCTTGACTTTTCACTTTTACTATTACTTATTAACATCCCATTACAGAGGTAAGGTTTTAACTTTTTTTTTTTTTTACCAGTGATCAAGAGTGTGTGTGCGTGTACAGGCACACACACACACACTTTTCTCTCTCTCACCCCCTAATCTCACAATTCAACTCTATCACAATTTTGGAGAAGTCACAATTCGATGTTAACACTACCGTGATGATAGAAATATTGTTCACTGCTGAATACCGTGACTATTTTTCCTTTTCAGCACAAGTTTTGCTACTTAGAGTTAGTCATTACTTTTATATTTGCTCCCTTTTCTATTAACTTGCCACCAATTCATCCCACATCCACTTCCGTTTATATAAATATCTTTTTTGAGAGGGATGGGGGGAGAGAGACTCCCAAGCAGGCTCTGCACCATCAGCACATAGAGCCTGACCTGGGGCTCCGTCCTACGAACTGTGAGATCATGACATGAGCCGAAATCAAGAGCCGGACACTTAAATGACTGAGCCACCCAGGCGCCCATGTATAAATCTCTTAATGTTAAAACTCAGAGGAACACAAGCACCGTGTGCTCCTGGAGCCTCTGACCCATTCCAGCAGGTGTCCGTGCGGAGCTGTGCCCTGGGAGCTCGATGCGCCACCATCCTGTGGCCGCCTCCCCTTCTCCCTGCTGCGGGATGCTCTGCTTCCTAGATCCACTATCTTCCTCTTTCCTATTTTCTTTCATATTTTGAGGGTCATTGCTTTGGATCATAGAATTCTTTTGCCAACTTCTTAGTTATGACAGAGGAATAAAGACATTATCAGATGTCCCAAGTCTCTAAATGTCTCTCACTTGTCCTATAGGTCTGGAAGCAACTTGACTTTGTGCCTTAGTGTTGTGGTCCTTAATGTGTGGCCCAGAACCAGGACCAGTGGCAGCAGCTGTACCTGGCAACTTCTTAAAAAGGCATATGGGTGGGCCCCGCCCCAGATGTCCTCAGTCAGGTGGTTCTGGTGCACAGTGAAGTGTGGGAACCAGTGCTTTAGGGCCCTTTCAATCTCAAAAATCCCATTCTTCAGTCCTGGGAAACAATCTTATTTCTTTGATTATTTTCTCCCCCATTTTCCCCGCCCTGTCTCTGCAGAACCTATATGGATACTTGGCGTTTCAGGTCCTTCTTCCACTTTTCTTTTCTCTCCCATTTTCCATGTCTGTCTTACTGCTCTACTTTTAAGGAAGTTTTCTTTAACTTCTATTCAATTTTTGAGTTCTACTATGTAGCTAATTTCTAAGAGCTGCTTAAAAACCTCCTTGTTGATGGTATCTTCTTCTTGTGCCTTTGGTGTATCATTTGTCTCGGACGTTAATGACAGTTTTTGCAAACTTCTTCTCCCTGCACAGTTTCTGTTCCAAGTTCTTCTCTTTTCCTTCTTTTTCAACTGACACTTTACTGCAGTCTGATCACCCTTGCCTGTCTGCTCACTCCTACTGGAGGGCAGGGCACTAAAAAGCTGATGGGAATCGCTGTGGACATAGGTGTGCTCGCCTGGCCCTTCATTTTAGGCCAATCAGACTATTCCCTTGCAGGACGCAACCCCCGAGAGTTTGTCTTCTGTCTTGGGCCGGTCAGATTCTCCACGCGTGACTCTTCCAATCTCATACATGGAGGGAGAAGCCTGTCTGACAGCATTCTGAGTGACAAGGAGGGAGAGTCAGCTGACAGGCAGGGGGAAAGGGCACTGAGTATGTAAGCTTGCACGTAAGCCTCTACATCTCTGTAACCTGAGCTCCCCTCAAACCACACCTAGAATCTCCAGACCATGTCTGAACCTCTGTAGACGCTGATCTCTGGGAGGAGCTGTTACCAGCTGTGTGAAGTGGGACAGAATTTACGGGACCTGCTCGCTCAGGTTTCCTTCCTGCACATCCATAAGGTCGGTCACTCCTCCTGTCACTTCCTAGGTTTGTCTCCTCTTCCTTCTCTAGTCACTGCAGGATAATTTTTTGTAAGGCAATTTCTTTAATGTCGTTTTTAGTGAGGGTTTTAGAGGAAACAGGTGGGCAAAATGTCCTCTTTTAACTGGAAGCCCATGTCCCTGTCCTTCTGTCTCCCTCATAATGATTTACTTATTTTTTATTTGTGTGGGGGTAGGGGGTAGCGGGGAGGAACAGAGAGGAAGAGAATCTTAAGCAGGCTCTGCGCCGTGGGGTCCCACCTGGGGCTGGATCTCACAGTGCTGAAATCATGGCCTGAACCAAAGTCAAGAGTCAGATGCCTCACTGACTGAGTCACCCAGGCACCCCATAATGCTTTCTTTATTATTATTATGATTATTATTTTAAAATGTTTTTTATTTATTTTTGAGAGAGCACAAGCAGGGGAGGGCAGAGAGACGGACAGAGGATCTGAAGTGGGCTCTGCACTGACAGCAGCAAGCCCAGTGAGGAGCTTAAACTCACAGACCACGAGATCATGACCTGAACCAAAGTCAGATGCTCAACCGACTGAGCCACTCAGGTACCCCACAAGGAGGTATTTATTGTTTTTAATGTTTATTTATTTTTGAGAGAGAGGGAGCAGGAAAGAGGCAGAGAGGGAGGGAGACAGAGAATCTGAAGCAGGCTCTGTGCTGACAGCAGAGAGCCTGATGTGGGGATCAAGCCCATGAACCGTGAGATCATGACCTGAGTGGAAGTCATGAGATTAACTGACTGAGCCACCCAGGCACCCCCATAACGCTTTATTTTCAAAATATATTTTTGAAGTACAGTTAATGTACAATGTTAGTTTCAGGTGTACAATATATCAACTTTGACAATTCTATACATTAGTCAGCACTCCCCAAGTGTAGTCACCAGCTGTCACCATACCATGTGATCCAGTAATTCCACTATGGGGTATTTACCCCCCAAAAAACCCGAAAACACTAATTCAAAAAGACATATGCACCCCTATGTTCATGGTGGCATTATTTACAAGAGCCAAAACATGAAACAATATATATGGAAGCAGCCCAAGTGTCCTTCGATAGATTAACGGATAAATAATATTGGAATATTCTTAGCTTGGAATATTATTTAGCCATAAAAAAAAATGAAATCTTGACATTTCTGACAACATGGATGGACCTGGAGTGTATTATGCTAAGTGAAATAAGTCAGTTACAGAAAAACAAATACCATATAATTTTATTTTCATGTAGACTCTAAAAAGAAAACAAATGAACAAAAACACCGAAAGTTTGTTTCAGTTGTAAAAAAAAAAAAAAAAGAAGTCACAAAGGTATGGCCTCAAGGATATGGTCAATAATACTGTAGTAAGACTGTATGATGCTTTCTTTTCCTTCTTAGCTGTTTATTACCACTTGACCTATTTGTTTATTTATGGTTCATCTCCTCCAACTGGATGTAAGCTCCTTGAGAGCGGAGACATGGTTTTACATACTGTGTGTGCAGTGCCTAAAGCACCACCTGATACGTGTTAGGCCCTCACGATGCAGTTATAGAATAGAATAGAAATTATGCCATTTTATTTTTTAAGGAATGTGTGCACACACAACTGCATACACGTAAGCACAAACAGAAAAAAGTCTGAATTTCAGGACATGTTCCAAGATACGGAAAGGTTACCAGTGGGTGGTAGAATTATATATAATTGTAATTTTTAAAATTCATTTGGGGGGGCATTGATTACCTTTTCTAAGACAAATGTGGATCACTTATGTAACAAATACATTAAAAACTGAAAAAGAAGCCGCTCCTTAACGTTAAGCGATTTGCCCAGGGCCACACAGCTAAGAAGGTGTGGAGCTGAGTGTGAACCCCAGCAGTCTGGCTCCTCCGTGCGATACTGCCTTCCCGGTGGCAGAGGGCCGTTCTCTTCCAGACCTTTCCCTGAGAAGCCTGTACTATGGCCGTGTTCTCGGAAAAGCAGCCCTATCAGATAGGAGCGACATGGTCAGTTCCAGCCTTCCCAAAGACAGGTCAACAGCTGTCAGCAAAACCAAAGGGCATAATAAGGTGCCAGAGAGGTTGGGGCTGCAGACTGGGAGGTCTGGAAACACATCCCAATGCACGGGACCAAGAGCAGCACTGGTGTCTGTCTGTCCTGCTTCCTGGGGAGGGAGTGGGACAGAGGCGCTGGGGGCACGCGGGCGTACTCAGCAGGTACCGATGGCCAGGGTACACTGGCCAGACGCCGGGCCAGAAGAGGCTCTGGTGGGTGCACGGAGGGATCGACCCGGCTGGCACCAGGGGACAACGGCGGTTTCAGCCTGTGTGTGTCCTGCCCCCCCCCGCTGCTCCCCNTCTGAGGCGAGGGGCCTTGTGGTGGCACTGTGGCCTGTGCAGGGCTTGGGGCAGGAGCGATGTTCTGGCAGTGGGATCGGTCGCACCGATGCATCCCAGACGAACAGCCGGCCCCCCTCCCCACGTTCCTTCCCCCTGCAGCTCAGGTGGGCAGGTCGCTGCACTCCCGGCTAGGACAGCTCTGTGCTGCCCAATAAGACCCTTAAGAGTGTCCTGAAAGGCCTCCTCCAGCAAATAGGCCCACCCCCATCCTCCATCCAGACACGAAAGCCCAGACACGAAAGCCCAGCCGCCTTCAGAGGCGGAGGCAGGGCTACGGAGAGGAAAAGAGCAGCTGCCTTTCTCGCTCTCTGCCAAAGGTGGCTTAGCCAAATCCCCGGGAAAACGCTGCTGCACATGAAACATGAAAATGCAAACCACAGACAGTCTGCCCTCCTTCCCATACACATGTTCAAACAAGACTGCTTTCCAGCCGTTGCCGATGACTTCTACGCGATGAGGTCATTCCTATGGCTCAGTCTGTGGCTTTTGCTCTCCTTTCATTACGATGAGCCAGTTTCAACTTATTTGACCCAGATGTGAGCCTGGGGAGAAGCAACAGCAAAGCAGGATCTGCGTGTGAAACCCACCCCCACCTCCACCTCCACAGGGGCCCAGGCGGAGCCGCCCAGGCGACGGGGCAGACGACCCAACCGAAACTGGCAGGACGCTCCAGCAAAGGACCCTGACGGAAAGGCTGGCAAGGGAGCGGGGCTGCAGGGTCTCCGGGGGACCTGTCTTCCCTCCTCTTGGGGATCTCCTCCGAGGCGGCCAGAGAGCGCAGGCTGGAGGCCGGAGGTGGGGGCGGTCACTGTCCCGCACAGCAGGCATGCTACAAGTACTCAGGGGAGGCCTGAAGAGACGCCCAGGTTACAAATAAACGGAGGTGGAGGGTGTGGTCAGGGTCCCGCGGGCAGCTCTGGCCACTCCACAGCAAACCTCCAAGCCGCTAATGACCTGTCTCAACGAAAGCAGAGATGCTATTAGAAGCAGGGGAGAGGCAGATGCTGATTTTAGCCAGGCCCCGGAGGTGACAGGCTCCTTCCCTCCTTCTCCTCAGTTCTCCGAGGCCCGGGAGGGGCGTGTGGCTGGGCGATGGCCCACAAGCAAATTCGGGCCCTCTGAATGTGCCCCCGGGTTGCCTAGGGTATCAGAAGTGGTCCTTTAGGAATGGGAAATGCTGCTACAGGATGGCCGCGGGGCTTACCGCCTTCCACAAAGTTCCATTTGAAGAGAAGGACGGAGAACTGGTATCTAATGAGATAACGGAGCCACTGATGGACAGTTTTACCATTAGGGCTATGAGACCCCCCACATCCCCACACACAGGAAGAAGCTCTTCTCGGGATAAGATCAGACTGCAAAAGCTACTGAACTGAACCCGTGGGAGTTCCAAAGCATGGCCCCTCTCTGAACTTCCTGTCTAAAGGCACTTCCTTACTCACCCTGCACGGGTACCCAGTCTCAGGGCAACATCAATGGATGCTGCCACAGTGTGCATGTTGGCGGGAAGGGAGAAGGCCAAAGGCACAGGATGCATCCCCCACTGAGACAGGCGCAGACTCCCAGAATTTTAGGCCATCACTCACTGAGAAGCCTGGATCAGAAGAGGACAACGGACCCAGGCTGCGGCCACAGCTGGAGCCAAGCGATGAAGTGGAACCAGCTATCCTGTGGGCAATCCGCCTTCACCCACTGGTCCTGAGTAAGCGGACTTTTCTGCTGACTTGAGCCTCAAGACTGCCACAGAGTCTTGGGAACTTGCCCCATCTGGGAGACAGAGAGGAGGACACCACTAGTGCTGGCGACTGCATCTCGGAAGCTCAGAATCTGCTCACTTCTACTCACTTCTGAATGCGATGGCTTCTCTCAGCTTCGTGGAAGCCAGGAGTCTAAATGGAGAACTGAACAGAGGAGAGGGCCTCTGCTCTCTGTTGAAGGGAGGAGATGGGGACACAGAGGAGGCAGTGCGCAAGGGTTCCCTGAGCTGAGGTGGGGGTGGGGGGAGAGGACAGAATGAGCCAATTAGACTGCCAAGAGAAAGGGAGAACCCACAGTCTGGGTCAAGAATTTTACCCAGGTTGGGGCGTGTGGGTGGCTCAGTTAATTGTCCAACTTCGGCTCAGGTCATGATCTCACGGTTCATGAGTTTGAGCCCACATCAGGCTCTGTGCTGACAGCTCAGAGTCTGAAGGCTGCTTTGGATTCTGTGTCTCCCTCTCTCTCTGCCCTCCCCAGTTTGCGCTCTGTCTCTCTCAAAAATAACTAAACATAAAAAAAAAAATGTTTTTTTTAAATTTTACCCAGGTGTTAGAAGCCTTTCCATCTTGAAATGGAAACCTGTTAATCTACTGTCCCTCCAAGCCCCAGAAGGGGCCCAGCCCGCTGGTGTCACAAGCTCTAAAGCACCCAGAAAGTAGGCAGAAATCTGCCATTGTTAGGTGGCCTCAAGTAACGATACCAAAGGAGCAGAGACTCTTTTTCCCTTACCCCATTTCAAAGCCCAGCTAATGCTAGGAGCCCACTCCACAGCTCTGTCCACACTACTGCCCTCACCTCAAACACCCCTTCTACTTCCCACCCTCCCATCGCCAAGTCCAGCCATCCCAGGGGCTACCATGTCCCCAGCTGTGGGAGGAAACACGTCCGCACACTCCAGCCCACCAGCTCTCAGTATGCACCCCTCCATGGTGCATGCCCCGCTGGCTCCAAACAACCAGCTACAGAGGACAGGAGGGGAAATGAAGCTGGAAGCTGGAATCAACCAAAGGGCTGCCCTGACCGGTCCCGCCCCACGCCACACCACCATCCCAGGGGCAGCCACTTAATGTCGTCCTCCAACAACATCAAACCACGGACCAGAGCAGCAGTAGGCCAGCTTTTCTGGAACATGTGACAGCAAATGTTTTAGGTGTCCTAAGCCATGCCACCTCTTTCTTGTATTCTTTTGTTTTTCGTTTTTTTTTTTTTAAAACAACCCTTTAAAAATGCAAAAACCATTCTTAGCTCACAGGCCATACAAACAGAAGCAGGCCAGATCTGGCCCACAAGGTGTAGTAGAGGAGACAGCACTGAGGGCTCCGGAGTGGGGGTGCTCACGTGTGGCGTGCCAGTCACACTGCACCCTCAGCTAAGGCCAGCCAGCCGGCCAAAAAGGCCCGCTCCCCATCCGCATGGCAATGGGCCAGCTACTCCTCCAGGAGAGGCCGGTTGTGGAAAGAGACCTACCAAGTGGATAGCAGACAAAGGCCATACCAGCCCACTACACTATCAGCCTGCTTCTTCATTTTTCAACATCAGTGAGCTAACATTCACCAGACGTTAAGAGAAAACCAGCAGCCTGAAAAAGAATGACCAAAATAAACAAACAGAACCAGATCCCAGAGGAAATGAGAGGATAGCAGGGTCAAGAGATAATTTTTAAAACTAGTCTAATTAGTGTGTCAGAGAAAGTCAACCCAATTTGGACCCTGTGAAGCAAGAGCAAGATGCTAAGAAAATGAAAGAGAGACTCAGAAGGAAGAAAATTAAGAATATGACCGCCAAATTGGGGCGCCTGGGTGGCTTAGTCGGTTAAGCGTCCGACTTTCGCTTAGGTCATGATCTCGCGGTCCGTGGGTTCGGGCCCCGCGTCGGGCTCTGTGCTGACTGCCAGCTCAGAGCCTGGAGCCTGTTTCAGTCTGTGACTCCCTCTCTCTCTGACCCTCTCTTGCTCACCCTGTCTCTCTCTCTCTCTCCTAGAAATAAATAAAACATTAAAAAAAAAAAAAAAAGAATATGACCGCCAAATTAAAACCTTCCCTAGGATGTTGGAAGATAAAGTTAAGTCAATCTGCTGGACTGTAAAAATAAAAGACTTAGGTGGGAAAAGCGGGAGAACGGGAGCAATATACAGGATCACTCTAGGAGTCTAACACCTAATAGGGTTTCCAGTAAGAGGAAAATAAAGGAAACAGGGAAGGAAATCATTGAAGAAATAACAGAAAAAAATGGACAATGTGGAAACTAATTTGACAATAAACTATTAAAAAAAAAAAAAAGAAAAAAAAAAAGAAAAAAATGGACAGAGCAGTAGAATGATCTAAGACTTTAAATCAAAAGGGTCCAAAAGTACCAAGCACAATGAATGAAAAAACAAATCCAACCTCAGCGCGGCCTTACCAGTACACCTAAGATAAACAGAGCATTATGAAGATAAGCTTCCAGAGAAGGAAACTAACAAAGCAGGAAAAAAGAAAAGAATAAAAATGAAAAACCGAGGTAACTGTAAGGAAATGAAAATCGAACTGGCATCAGATGTCTTGTTAACAACAATGGATGCATGAAGTCAACAGATCAATGTCTCTAATGTTTTGAGGGAAAAGAAATTTAAACTCTGTATTCAGCCACACATCAATCAAGAGTGAGGGCATTAAATAAAGGATGCAAGGTTTACCTGTCATATGTTCCTTCTGAGGAGGTAGTTAAGACTACACTTCAGCTAAATAAGAGACTAAAACAAGAGAGGGAAAGACATCAAATCCAGAAAGCAGTGGATCTAACTCAGAAGAGCTGTGAAAGGAAGTGTCAAGTTGAGAGCCATACAGCATGCCTCAAGAATCAGCTGTCCAGATTGGAGGAGCAGGAAAGAGTATTCTGGGAGCAATGTTTCCAGGAAGGAAGGACTTATCATGTAATGAATTCTCAAACTAAGTAGCTGGATAATTTCAAAAACAGACTAAAGGCTCAGGATTCTTTTAACCGCAATAAAAAAAAAAAAAAAAAAAAAAGTGTGTGTGTGGGGACAACCAGAAACTTTATGAAATGAAAAAGGAAAAGCATAATATGGTTCAAACATGAAATAAAGTAAAAAAGCAGCCTGATTTGGAAGAATGCATTGGGATGGGAGAACAGAGAATCGTCTGACCTACACATCAGTCACATCCTCCTTCTGGGGGCATGAAGGTCTCAGGCACAGGGCAGGTGGGAGAGGAACTACAGCCCTAACACCCGCTGCCTAAGTGTGTATCACATGTGAAAATGGCCACCATACTGTCAACACCGTTCACTGGTTGGCAGGCAACTCAGAATCTGTTTACAGACAAAACACACAAGACCTGATTACAATCATGCAATAGAAAATACCGTGACAGTGTGAATTACAAGCATGGCCGACAGAGACGCTGGGAAACAGCAAAGGCCAGAGGCATGGGTATTATCCCCCGACAGAGAGACAACACCTCAAGGAAACGGACGCAGGGCTAAAGGTTTCAGTATATGTACGACTCCAAAGGCAATTTTTAAAAACTCTAAAAACAATAATATAAACAGAAAAAATTGGAAGGGGAGGGGAGGTAGGGTGAGGAGAGTATAAAGAAGCTAAATCTCTCAATTTCCAGTGTGGAGGACTGACAGGGTCAAAATGTGACAAATCAAGAAGCTGCATGATCTTATTTTTCAGTTAAGTGTCTGGAAGAAACTACCAGAAGAACCAAACCCAGAAATTCTCTTCATGGTAGTTGCTTCTGGAAAGCAGGACCAGGGTGGGGCAGAGCAGTGGAAGACTCTGCTCCTGGCCATGTGGATAAGGCCCTGAGGGCTATCTGACGACCTGACCATGGGTCTATATGACTGTGATGAATGGCCTAGTCCCACCACAGTGGTTTATTCAGTGGGTCCAGATTCTGTATTCGAGAAAGCTCCTTAAGCAATCCTGATGAAAAGTTCCAGTTAAGAATCACATTACTAAATAAATGTCAAGTTCCATTCAAACCTGAGGTACTGTGGTCCCACAATCTCATATGATACAGAAGTCCACTGAGGTGGCCTAGCCAGCTCTTGGATTCCTCATTTTTCATGCAGAGAAACTGAGTCCCAGAGCAATTCCAGGACTTGCCCTGGTGTCACCCCCTGGACGCAAGCCTGGAGTGTTTCTCATGTTAGATGACGGGGCTCTTCAACACCCCGCTCAGGTGGTAACCTGTCTGGTGAGACTTTTCCTGTTGGTCGCTGTTCAGAGAACTCTGGTCCTTCAGCCCAGCTGAAATGGGAGACCCGCCGGGGACACCCACAGGGGACGGAGTGACAGGCCTGTGCCAGTGTGTGCTGGAGCGGAGCCCACAGAGCCTGGTACTGGGCCTCCTCTTCTGGCTGCTGGAGGACCCCCCCCTCCACTGTCCTATTCTGCCAGGCCCGGTGCATCCTGGAGTGGGCACCAGCACAGCATGGGCTCCATTGTCCACCAGAGAGAAACGAGCCAGGCTCCGCCACTTCTCTGCCCCAGAGGAAAGGTGGCCTGTAGAAACAGAAGTCTAATGCCTCAAATCCAGAGGCAGGAGGCCTTAGTCAAACATTTACTTTCAGCTACAATGACTAGAAACCAAATTTGAGAATGAAAGCAGAGCCCTGAAATTTAATGAGGGAATATTCTTAGCTCTTCTAAGGACCTACTAGTTTTTCTTACCTTTTATTGGCCAATATATTATATAACATCAGCTAAGACTAGCTGTTACGCACATATGTAGAACATGTGTACATACACACACACATATATGTGTGTGTGTATATGTATGTATATAAATATATATATATACGTGTGTGTGTGTGTGTATGTATATGTATGTATATAAATATAAAATAGGTACCATTTGAAGACCTAAAATAAAACAAAAGAACACCCTGGGCACCTGGGTGGCCCAACTGGCTAAGCATCTGACTTCAGCTCAGGTCATGATCTCGTGGTTTGTGAGTTCAAGTCTCACGTCAGGCTCTGTGCTGACAGCTCAGAGCCTGGAGCCTACTTCAGATTCTGTGTCTCCCTCTCTCATTCTCTCTGCCCTTCCCGTGCTCATGCTCTGCCTCTCAAAAATAAATAAAAACATTAAAAAAAACCCAAAAAACAAGAAAACAAAACAAAACCAAAAGAACACCCATGCATGGAGCATGCAGTCCAAGAAACAGAGCCTCACCAGACTTCTGACATCCTTTGGGCCCTGCCTCCACCAGGGATAATCACTTTGCTGAATCAGGCATTAATCATTTCTTTTTTATCTTCTAAATTCTATTATGTATGCATGCATCCCTAAGTAGTATATTGTTCAGCTCTGCTTGTTTTCAACTTTATCTAATTGGGATCACACTGTGTGTATTTTGTGTCTTGCTTTTCTTGCTCTACATGGTGAGATTCTTGACATGTAGAGCTGTAGTTCATTCATTTCCCCTGCCCGGAAGAAGCAGTCTGGTGCAGGAAAACACCTTGATTAACTTATGTATTCTACTGTTCGCTGATAAGATTGTTTCTAGGTCTTTCTATCATGAACAATGCTACCAGGGAAACTCCTTTGGGAACAGCTTTTATTTATTTTTTAAATTTTTAAATTTTTATTTATTTTTAATTTTTTAATGTTTATTTTTATTTTTGAGAGAGAGAGAGGAGCGTGAGCAGGAGAGAGGGAGAAAGAGGGAGACACAGAATCCAAAGCAGGCTCCAGGCTCCGAGCTGTCAGCCCAGAGCTGTGGGGCTCAAACCCATGAAGGGAATGGCTAGTTTTTAAAATGCTTGCTTCAAACAAGCCCTCACTCTGGACTCCAGGGTCCCGGTGTTGCCTCTGTAAGGAGCACAGGGAGGAAAACCGTGCCTGTAGCTAAAATACTAAAATGCAGAGTTCTCTGCAACAAAGAAAGATGTGATTCCCAGGTTCTCTCCTCCCTTCCCTGGCCTCACTCACACACAGACGCCGTCGCCTCCTCTGAAACTGAGATTCCACACCCGTGCTCTACATCGGGGAAAACAATTGGCCTTTTTAGACACAGTCTGGACTTCTGAGTCACACCCCTCTCTCCACTATCTCCCCCCTCTTTCTCCCCCAGGTAAGAGAGAACAGAGATCCTAATGAAAGGGCTCTATTGATAGGCCACGGGCATGAGAGCGTGAGAGCTGAAGAAGCAGATGATGCAGGCTCTGCCCTGCATGGATGGCCGGGGAAGCATGGAGATGCCCGCCATCTGGCCCACCCGGCACTCACATTTGCCACATGGCCACAGGGGGAAGCAAGGAAGCCCGCCCACAGTCAGGGCCAGGCAGTTTTTCATATGTAATGTACACTACTCCATTTAAGGCCCATACAATCTTAAAGGGTGGAAAACAATAAGAGAAAATGACTAACATTTACCAAGCACACATCATATGCCAGTCACTGTGCTAAGTGCTAAGTGGCCCACACCACTAGGAAGTAAATCTTAGCACTGGGACAGGACCCGAGCATGTTCAACTCCAACGCCCATGCTCTATCGTGTCAATGGGTCCTAGCCCATGACTGCAATGATGCAATTAATTTAGGAAGTTAAGACCAGCATTTAAAAGGAAACAAACAAGACCGGAATTAAGTTGAAAATACTAGTGAGTGTCCGGTAAAGTTAAGGGTTAAGCACTGTTGCACGACCCTTCTGTTTCCCTCAGATCCACTTACGTTTATTCACATGTACTGGTTCGCCATGCAAAACGTACCTCTCCTGGTGGGCAGAGGCTAAAACATTTTATGCCACTCATTTCGTGTCCTGAGGTAAGTCCTAACTTAACAATGACCGGAGCTACTTCCCCAACTACATCTGTGTCACACACCACAGACATCAACTGCCCCCTCAAACTCCAGGCCTCTTTTCTGTTCCTCTTTCCTCCTCCAGAACACATGCTGTGCCCTCAGTCCTGAACATTCTCCCACCCCCTCACCAGCTCTTGGCACGGCTGGTTCCTTTCCATCCTGCAGGTTTCGGCTGGGCGTCATGGCCGCAGAGAGGCGGCCCCTCTCCTGCCCGTGGCCGTGTAACACTCGTTTCCTTGTTGGCCGTCTGCCTCTGTTCCCCCAGCTCCAGCTCCAGGGACAGAGCAAGCATCTGATGCACCACCACACGCACCCAGCACAGCACCAGACATGCAGGAGGCACTCTGTCTCTGTTAAATGAAAACAAAACCTTACTCAGTCTTCACAGCTGGTAGAAGGACCAAGCCAGGATTCCAGCACAGATTATGTCTGACTCGAGGCTTGCTCTTAACCTCTGCACTACATTAAAACTCAGAAATGGCACGACACCGCCTTGGCCCACACCACTAGGAAGTAAATCTTAGCACTGGGACAGGACCCGAGCATGTTCAACTCCAACGCCCATGCTCTATCGTGTCAACAGGGTGGGGGGCCAGGAGTGGCTCAAAGGGGCAGTCTCTTGTGGTCAGCTGAGAATTTGGAAGGGATAAGAAGGAGGACGCTAAAGCATCAGGCTAGAAGAGAAGAAATGAGCAGAGAGATAACAGAAGAAACCAAGAGAGCATTTGGCTCAGAAATTGAGGGGACAGGGCGCCTGGGTGGCTCAGTCTGTTGAGCATCTGATTTTCGGCTCAAGTCATAATCCCAGGGTCACAGGATTGAGCCCCATGTTGGGGCTCAGCGTGGAGCCTGCTTAAGATTTTCTCTCTCTCCCTCTCTCTCTTCATCTGCTTCTTTTCCCTGCTCACATGCTCTCTCTCTCTTTCTAAAATAAAAAGAGTGAAAGAAAGAGAGAAATTGAGGAGGGGAGGGCTTCCCTATGCAAGCAGTATTGTGGGGAAGGAGGTCTGGAGGAACAGCCAGAGTTGGCAGAAAAACTCAAAGTAGCCACTGTGCAGGGGGTTCAGAGGGTGGAGGCCCCAAGAACCATGCCTTAAGGCCTCGCCAGGCAGTGTTAGGAGTTGGTGACTCGGGTTGGAGAGGTGGGGCCACGGAGGCTCCTGCACAGAGGCCAAAGGATCGGGCCACCCGAATACTTTGGCAATGCCGCCACCTTGTGGCTGTGGAATGCTTGGCCCACAGGAAGAAAACAGCTGAGTTAGTTTGTGGGTTCAGTTTCCAGCAGCATTTATTGAGCACCTAATATGGCCTGGGTTGCTAGGGATCGGAAATGGGTCTGACATGGCTCCAAATTTCCAGGACCTCTGTTCCCTACATCCAGGCAATGACCAAACCCTGTTGAGTTTACTTCCCTCTTTCATAGTAACGTGTGGGACACTTTACTTCCCTCTTTCATAGTAACGTGTGGGGTGTCCTTGTCCAAACAAGACTGCAGAGCGGAAAGGGTACCTTATTCATTGCAAGCTACAGTACCCAGCACTGGACACAGCACATGCAAATAGTCATAACAGCTACTATTTAATATGTGTTAAGTGGTTTTAAAAGCATGAGCGCATGGGGCACCTGGATGGTTCAGTCAGTTAAGCATCTGACTTCGGCTCAGGTCATGATCTCACAGCTCGTGAGTTTGAGCCCCACGTCGGGCTCTGTGCTGACAGCTGAGAGCCTGGAGCCTGCTTCAGATTTTGTGACACTCTCTCTCTGCCTCTTCCCCACTTGTGCTCTGTTTCTCGGTCTCTCTCAAACATAAACATTAAAAAAAAATAAATGAATAAAGACAACAGAGTGTCTGAGTGTCGACACTTTACCTATGGGGGACCTCTGGGGAGAGAGGTCAGGTAGGCGCTTACTGCAATGAGCCTGGCATTCCTGGCGAGGTCAGGGGCGGAGAAACAGACACGGCCAGCACCACACACAGATGGTATTTAAAGACCAGCACCTCTCAAAGTCTGATGTGGCATGAAGCGCCAGATACAAACTGTGGCTTCTGAAGCGGGGTCTGAGATTCGGCATGTGTGACAAGCTCCTGGGTGACAGCAGGACTGCTGGTCCACGGACCACACTCCGTGGGAAAAATCTGGACCGGGTTAATGAACGATGGCCACAAGGTCAGCTCTACCTCGGGGCCTGTTTTCCTACAAACAGCAAGCTAAAAGTGGCATTTTCTTTTTTCTTTTTCTCTTTTTTTTCTCTTCCCCAGTCACAAGGAGAACTTTATTAGACACAGCTGGGCTTGAGAGCCTGGCACACCCAGCACCCTGGCCCGTGGCCCTGAGCAGCCAGAGCTGGCGGAGGGTGGTTCCATCCGATGAGTCTCAGAGCAAACGGTAACCCCACAACCCAACACTCTACCTAAGATTACCTAGCTGGGGGACGGAGGGCTGCACCACAATGTACGAACAGAGCAAATCTTTATAAGTAAGAAACATCCAGTGAAGAGAAGATGACAACTCTAATTCACCTTTCTACACGGAGCGCTCTAGGGCAGATGAGTGGGGGCGAGGGCCGGGATGTCCACGGCACGGGGCAAGCAGGGGCGAGGCCAGGGTAGCAGACAATGGGCACGAGGGCACTTCATGTTCACAAGACCGACTACTGGGGGGACGGCTGCCCTGTGCGGGCGTGTCAGGCTGTTCATTTTGGAACGAGGGGATGGTCTTTACATCGTCTTCTGTGGCTAGTGTGCTCAGAGAGGGGCTACTCTGTGGGGAGGATGAGGGCAACAGTGAGACCAAGAAGCCGAGTACCTGGGCAAAGATGAGGGTCAGGACCATGCTCCCGAACAGCCACGCCCACCAGCGCCCCCCACAATGCCAAACGCAGAGCCAGCCGCCAGCCTGCACAGGACGGCACCCAGCTGGAGGAAACTGATGCCGTCATTCAGGGAATTAACAATGAGCACTGCCACCACCAGCCTGTAGATGGCGATGAGACCAGCCATGACCACAGGGCCCGTGGACTGCAGCGTCAGTTCTGGCCGCGATGCCAGTGCCACTCCTGGCTGTACCGTAGGCGGTACCCAGGGCGCTGAAGACCATGGCAGCCGAGGCGCCCATGACCACAAAAAAGGAGGTGTACTCGGGGCCACTCCTGGCCTGGAACATGTCTGCAAGTGGGGAAAGGGCGAGTTCAGCAGGCCAAGGGGGCAAGGACGACCAGGCACAGCAAAGGAGCAGGAGGAGAGCAGTCAGGTGACTACGAAGGGGACCACCCCATCAGCCACTGCACTCTAAACCACATTTACCTGTTTAAGGCAGTTGTTTAAAAAAAAAAAGAAAAGGGGCGCCTGGGTGGCTCACTCAGTGAAGCATCTGACTTTTGATTTCGGCTCAGGTCGTGATCTCATGGTTCATGAGATCAAGCCCTGCATTGGGCTCTGACAGCACAGAGCCTGCTTGAGATTCTCGCTCTCCCTCTCTCTCTGCTCCTTCCCCGCTCATGCACTCTGTCTCTCGCTCAAAATTGAATAAGCATTAAAAAAATTTTTTAGTAGATAAAAACACAAAAAATTTTAAAAGGAAGAATATGTTGACAGAGACCATTTATGTGGCTCATAAAGCATAAAATATTTCCTCCCTGGTCCTTTACAGTAAAAGTTTGCCAACCCGGATCTAGAATACCATCCAGGGACAGGGTGGATAGCTCTATGAGAGGGAGAGAGGGAGAGAGGGAGAGAGGGAGAGAGAGAGAGAGAGAGAGAGAGAGGAGAGAGAGAATGGAGTTCTGAACCCTGAAACAAACTTGTATGACTTCGGATCACCATGCCTAGTTTGGGGGGAGAAAATAAAAGTATAACGCACTCCATGTATGCCAATGCTTCTGCCAAGACCCTGAGGCCTGCGGAGGCTGAGCTAACACCTGAGGCTCCCAGGTGGGAGTGGGTGGCACTGGGGAAGAGGCGGAGACACACTTGGGGCTGTCAGCGGGGAGAAAGACCTGTAGTGAGTGGATGACTGACTGCCTCTTTCAGTCCTTAGCTCAGAAGAAGAAAAAAAAAAAGACGCGGTAGTGGCCACCCTCACTGGTGTGCAAGATCACGGAAGTACTGGAAAAACTGCATGAAAAGGAAACGCCATGAATTCCACGGGGTTTCTCGGTGCAGCAGAACCTTCTGCATTTTGGCTGAGGGAGGGTGGAGAGGGGCACCGGGGAAGGTGAGAGAAAGGGGTGGCAGCAGGATAATGACCCAGAGCCCACAGTTTGGGGGCTGCTCCGCGGGGTGTCTGGCTACAGAACCTTCTGTCATGCTTCTGCCACCCCGTGTGGAGGACGACATTTGCTTAAATGTCAGCGCCTGAGAAAGTAAATACAGCTGTCCATTTCCATCAACTCGAACCAATCAATCTGGCTCACTTTCCGCGGAGGACCAGGCTGTTTTGCCTTCCGCTGCGAACAGTTTGCCGGTTTCACATCAAGTGTTCACATATATTTCCAAAGGACAACAAACAGCACCCTTTCTTGGAGGGTGCGGAAAAGATTAAGCCCATCAAAAAGCCTGTGGCAGGGTTTCTGTAAACGCAGACTGTTCCGGAATGCTGGAGGACAAGTACAAAGGTAGAAGGCTATTACAGAACTGCCACATGCAACAAAGCAGGCCCCAGAATTTCTTGGTTGGAGGGAACCTTCAAGGTCGACCAGTCTCCTTCATGCTTCCCACAAAGCTGTTTATTAAATCTGACTGTCTAAAGGCAAAGAGCCCACATCATGCCTGGCTTTCGACGTGGAAGCTGAAATAAAGTCTTCCTCTTCTTAATAAATGAAAAATCCTGGCAATCCAAAACAAATCTCTGCTCTTTAACCCATGAATTCCTGCCCTTCCCAAGTCCATCCCCCGTGACCACACTCATTTTCTCAGGGACCAGAAAGTGAGTTCTTTCAGGGAAACAACTGATCTTTGCGGCACCCCACACGCTGCTCACGGTAAGCAAGTCTGCTGGCTCCTGAAAGATCTTGGTTTTTCTGCCGCCCATGGGCTGTGATCTTGGGTAAGTTACTTGACCTTTTAAAACCTCAGTTCCCTCCTGTGTAAAGTCCTAACACGGAAGGGCTATTCTGAGGACTAGATTCGATAATACATACAGGATACTTAGAATGGTGGCTAGCATAGTAGTAAGAGTTTACTAAGAGTTGACGATCATTATCATTTAGTTAGTAGACATTCTATACCATGGATCACACTACCTCCCCAAAATAGACTACACCGTTCTCAGCACTATTGACAGTTCTTTGTTATAAGGTCTCATTCTGGGTTTTGCAGGATATTCAGGAACATCCCTGGCCTCCACCCTCTAGGTACCAGCGGCCCCCCATTTTCCCAGTTCTGACAACAAAAACTGTCTTCAGAGGTTGCCAAATGTCGGGGGGTGGGGGGCACAAAATGCCTTCCTCCTTCCATAGAGAACGACTGCACGAGAATATGCAAATCTGTTTTGCAGAGTAGCTACCATACCCCCTCACCCCTCATCTCCCACCGAAGCCCTCTCCCCACATGAAGCCACCTCAGCGACCGCTTGCTCACCACTCAGCTGCCGTGGAGGAAACAGGTGATAGGTGCTGTAGATATCATTGGAGAACTGCAGCTGGAGCTCAGGGCTGCCCGTCAGGAGCTGGGCCACCTGCTCCACCTGAAATGGTGTCTTCTCCAGGATCACAATGGCATCCTCGCCATCCCCGTCCCCAGAGGCCTCATTCACCTGGAGGCAGAGACACCATCAGTGAGCCCAGAAGCAGGTGCCGGAGCTCCGGGGCCTCCTGTTCCTTCTCCCTAGGCAGGCATCTCATTAACCCAAATACTTGGGCACTCACATCTTTCTCCTCAAAGATGCAAAGCCTCTCTCTTTTCTTCTATTTCAGGCTTACAGGGTCTCTGCCAAATTCTCCCCATTTTACAGATGAAGAAATATGTCTAGAGAGATTAAGTGACTTGCCCAAGGTCACATGAACAGTCAGTGTGGAAAGAGAAACTAGATGGGTGGCTCAGTCAGTTAAGCGACCAACTCTTGATTTTGGCTCAGGTCATGATCTCACTGTTCAGGAGTTCGAGCCTGGAACTGGGCTCAGAGCTGACAGCATAGAGCAGCTTGGGATTCTCATTCTCTCTCTCCGTTTCTCCCTCTGCCCCTCTCCTGCTGGCTTGAGCGTTCTTGCAAGCATGGTCTCTCAAAAATAAATAAACATTAAAAAATATATAAAGAAACTAGAATCTGGGTATCCCAGTTAACTCCCAGCTCAGAGATTCTTATGGCTAAACCTTCAGCAAGTACTGCAGACTGAGGATAGGTGGGGTTGAGAGAACTAGACAGAACCTTGTAAAAAATAAGAGACACAGACAGGCACGGTAGCCTAGGCCTAGGTCCCCCTGATCCTCCCCACATGAGAGTTCCTGCTAGGAGTTCTGAGGAATCCTAGTATCTACCCTTGGCCGGGCCTCCTGCCTATTCCCAGGATGGTTTCCAATCTCTTCAGTTCTTTCTATCGAGCTGAGCCCATGGTATTAGGGCCCGCTGTCTACCAGATACTCTGCATTCTGAAAATCAGGGATGGCAACTTTCATCTCTACATGCCCAGCATCTAGCCCAGTGCTGTCGGTGCATAATATGTGCAACTGAATTCGCAATTGAATAAACTGTCTCCTCTGTTAGGGTTGAAATCCTGCACAGCAGGGACCCTAACTCCTACAGTCTCTACGTAGGTCGTCATTCCATACAGGATGAATGGGTTGGAGAACTCGACACGTGATTTTTATACAAGTGTTAGTTACTTTTGGATAAGGAGGAGTAAAGAAAATTAACCCTACGCCTGTTGATTTCCTAGATTCTGGGGTAAACCTGTCTCCCATAGCACCCACACCCACACACAATCTAGTGGTACACTCTTCCTCCCTCGCCCCCAACAGTGCGATTGGTATTTTCCGGCTGAGCTCAGGT
>NW_027528872.1:7010192-7084222 GCF_008692635.1 Crocuta crocuta
AGCTCAGGTTTAAAAAAAAAAAAAAAAATCCGCCTCCAAGGCGATGATTGGCTCACTCCAACCCGCATCCCGCCCAGGGCTGCCGGATGGTACCTTCCCGTGGAGAAAAATGATTTTGTCCCGCGCGGACTCCCGCAGCACTTTTTTCACTCTAAATCCGGAGAACGGTAAGCGCACAGGAGCGGAGGTACCATTCTCAACGCCCGCTTCCTTTTCCTCTGTATTGGCAGCTTCCGCCTCCTCGGCGTCCAGTTCGCGCTTTCTCTTGCTGGGTAGAGTCCCTATGTCCGCCATGCTTCCCGGTCGGAGCCGTGCGCCTGCGCAAACCGCAGCCGCGGCCCCACCCTTCTCGGCGCTCGGGCCGCCGCGCTTCTCTCCTCCGCGAGGGCGCGACGACTGCAACTTCCGGAGTGCTCCGCGGGGAAGCGGGCGGTAGTCCCAGCTCTAGGGAACTTCGGGCCGCAGGTTCCTGCGATCTGTTCGCAAGGAGTGTTTTTAAGTCACTGTTCTTTGTTCCCTCGCGCCGGCAGGCCCGAGTTGAGGCTGGTGCTGAGGAAAAGAAAAGAAGGCAGCGAGTCTCTAACCAGGCCGCCTAATGATGGAGGCGGCACCCCCCGCCGCCCTGGGTGCCAGATTCGGAAAACACCCTTTGGACTCTGTGGATGCTTTGACACCTGACACACCGTGGGTTGAATACTGACGTTTTTATTAAGAATTATACCAACATTGCTTAGCGTGGAAGGAATGTTTCTGAAACAGATCTGTTGAGCCAATCTTCTTGTTCGATTTTTTGTAAGAGAGCCATTAAATCATTTCCATTGTTCACCCATTTTCCATCCATTTTCATTTCACAGAAATTTTCTTGTTCAGTGCTGAAAAGAAAGGTAAGTGAACAGGGCAGAAATGCATATCTATCACCTGCTTTTCTACCAGGCTGGGGACTTCTCCCCGCTGTATTACCTCGTTTACCCATAAGTCTGCTATAATATTCCAGAGATGTGATTTGCATCTAGAATATAAATCATCTGTCACAGTGTCTTTGCTTTTTTTTAACATAAGTTTTTTCCTTATAATTTCTTCCTTTTTAAAAAAAATTTTTAATGTTTATTTGCTTTTGAGAGAGTGTGCACACACACAAGCTGAGGAGGGTCAGAGAGAGGGAGACCCAGAATCTGAAGTAGGCTCCAGGCTCTGAGCCATCAGCACAGAGCCCCTTGCAGGTCTCCAACTCACAGACCGAGAGATCAAGACCTGAGCGGAAGTTGGATGCTTAACCAACTGAACCATCTATTTCTCCCTTTGTAAGTTTCCTTTGTGGCTATTTTTTCTGGCTAGTCCTTTTGACAGATTAGATAATTTGACAGATAGGAATTTTGTCAAATTTAGTCCACCAAAAATTGTGCTATTTTTGCTAATGTCACTTTTGAGGTTTTTTGTTTGTTTGTTTGTTTTTTTCAGACTAATGGTAGAGGTAGTTTTTGCAGTTTTCAGTTAGTAAATAATGAAGTATACTGTATGTCAATGACAGTTTAATTTGGGATTATTTCTACCAGAAATACTATTACGAGTTGGAGGAAAGGCTTATTGTTCTGTGAAGTAGAGACAGTTAGTAAGGGCATCTTAGGATCTGGAATAGTTATCTTCAGCCAAAAACATATGCTGCTTGTCCACAAGTTTCCTGGATAACATCCCCCACCTTTTGGGAATATAAAGTAGGAAGTCATAAACTGTGTGCAAGATTAGAGCAAAATGTCTTTGGGGGTAAATGGCAATAGCAAACCTGTTCAAAAATCCAAGGCCCAGATCTTATGAAAATTTCTAGGTATGTGTACTCTTTCTTTCCCTTTTTTCCCCTCTTTCCCACCTCATACTCCCCCCACACACCCGTCTCCCCTACTTTCTCCTCCTTCTCACTTCTTTGAGCAGAGTAACTATGTTTTAACAAAAAGAGCCCTGAATCAGGAGTCATGAATCTGGCTCCAGCACTGACCAGCTGTGCAACTTTGGGAAAGTCACTTAACCCTCTCTAGGCTTCCATTTTCTATGTGCCAGACACTGTGTATCTTGGACAAGACAGGGGAGATCTCTACTCTCATAGAATTCACATTCGAATGAAGTAAACAAATATAACTTTAGATAATGACTGTTATTTATAGAATGAAAGAGGACAATGTGATAGAGCCTGGGAATAGGGAGGAGATAAGGTGATCACAGGTGGCTTCTTAGGAGGTGACAATTCGCGGAGACTGGAATGATGAAAAGGAACCAGCCAGGTAAAGAGACCAGGGAAAGTGTAATTCAGGCAGAGATGTCAGACGCTGAAGACCCTAAAGCAGCAATGAGCTTGACATTGTTTTGGAAACAAAATTGGCTCTTGTGGCTGGAATATAGCAAGCAAAGAAGAGATATAAAATGAAGTTTTAGAGAGATTTATTCACTAGAAGCAAATTCATCAACACCAATGTAACTTTTATTTAAATATCCATTAAGGTCAAAATTCCACTCCTAGGAAGTCCTGGCTGAAGGAAAGAATGAACTAGGAAGCCTCAACCACCGAAGGATCTATCAGAACCAGACAGCGGAGTGCCGCAGACCTTTATGGTAGCACACAAGTCTTTGCTTGGCACAGAAGCATTGGTCTGTTGATGATTTTTTAGTTCCTCTTGTTTGGAAACATTAGAAGGCATTGCACTGTCCCACCTAATAGCCACTAGCCATATGTAGATATTTACATTTAAATTAATTAGAATTAAATAAATTAAAAATTCACTTCCTTGGTCATACTGCCGTTTTTCAAGTGCCTGATAGCCTCTTATGGCTACTGGTAATCACATTGGCCAGCAGAGATGTGGATTGTTTGTACCATCGCAGAAAGTTTCACTGCTATATTAGAAGGCTTTTACTGGAAAGCCCTTGTCTGTCTATAAGCATCAGTCCTTCAGTCTTGTTGAGAAAGCTCAAAGCCTCCCAAATCTTGTTTTTATTTTAAAGACTAAACATTTCCATTTCAGGCCTTATGATAGACAAGATATCCTAAAAACAGATCAGCTAAAGACACCTGACTGTTCTGGGTGCAAAATTTAAAACATCCACTTGGTTACATTGCTGCTGTCTTAATAAAATTTTCAGCAATGAAAACTGTGGGAACATGAATCTATAAAATGACAAGTGGACATTGAAGCTTAAGTTCTAAGAGTGATTGCTCATTTCTGGAAATCTGGAGCCTCGGGCTTTCAATGTGATGTTTAAAGCACAAGGAGGCTTGTGCATGGTGAGGGATTGGAAGAGAGCATGGTGAAAGGGTCAGCTATTAAAAACTAAACAAAAGCTATCCCTTTAAAGGGGACAAGATACTTACATTTATCTGCCTCAACATCTGGATGTGAGGGGAAGAAAAAAAAATCCCCTGAATATTCATAACCACAGGCCAGTCTTCATGCAGGTTTAGAACTCAGGTTTGTTCTGTCTACGTGATCCAGGAAATTGAAATTGAAAACTTATTCAGGCTGGTTTTGTGTTTTTCGTTGACTGTTTATGCTAAATTGACTCCAGAAGAAATGGAAAATCTAAATAGATCTGTAACTCTTTAAGACATTGAAATTGTAGTTTTAAATCTTCCCATAAAAAAAGCTAGGCCTGGGGGCACCCGGGTGATTCAGTCGGTGCCCCTGGGTGGTTCAGTCAGTTGAGCGTCGGACTTCAGCTCAGGTCATGATCTCACGGTTTGTGGGTTTGAGCCCCGCATCAGGCTTTGTGCTGACAGCTCAGAGCCTTCTTCAGATTCTGTGTCTCCCTCTTGCTCTGCCCCTCCCCCACTCACACTTTTTCTCTCAAAAATAAACATTAAAAATGTTTTTAAAAAGAAAATACTAGGGCCCAATGGATTGGCAGAGTTTACTCAACATTCAAGGAACAACAAATTCCAAGCTTAAAAAAAAAGGGACCACCCCCCAGCTATTTTTTAAATGAAGAATGATTGACATACACTATCGTATTAGTTTCAGGTATGCAACAAAGTGACTTGATATTTATATACATTACAAAATGGTCACCATTGTAAGTCTAGTTACCATCTGTCACCCTGCAAAGTTGTTAGCAATATTATCGACTGTATTCCCTATGCTTTACATTATATCCCTTTGTCTCTTTTATTTTATAACTGGCAAATTGTACCTCTTAATCCCCTTCACCCATTTCATCTACTCCCCAACTATTTTATAAAGCTGGTGTAACCTTGGTAACACAACCAGAGAGGCATACTACAAGAAAAGACAATTATGGGCCTGTTCTACATAGGAACAGATATAAAACTCTAAAGAAAATGTTAGCAGTCTGAATCCTGTGATTTATAACAAAGGTAATGTATTCATCATGGCCAAATTGAGTTTACCCGGGAAATGTAAGGCTGGCTTAACATTAGAAAGTCTAATGTTAGGGGCACCTGGCTGGCTCAGTTAGTTGAGCATGCGACTCTTGACCTCAGGCTCATAAGTTCAAGCCCCATGTTGGGCATGGAGCCTACTTAAAAACGAACAAACAAGGGCACCTGGGTGACTTAGTTGCTTAAGCGTCCAACTTCCGCTTGGGTCATGATCTCAACAGTTCGGGAGTTCGAGCGCTGTGTTGGGCACTGTGCTCACGGCAGAGCCCGCTTTGGATTCTCTGTCTCCCTCTCTCTCTGCCCCTTCCCCTGCTCATGCTCTCTTAAAAACAAATAAACATTTAAAAACAAAAATAAAAGCATAAATGAGACAAAGGTGGCTGCTGTTGTCACATTCAAAACTTTGCTGGTTGTCCTAGGCAGCACAGAAAGACAAGGAACTAAAGTGTTTTTGTTTTGCAAATTATATGATTGTCTTTATAGAAACCCAGCAAAATCTATGGTCTTATAAGTAGTTCAGCAGGTTGCTTAATATTAGATCAATATGCAAAATGTAATCCTTTCTATCGGTAGTAGATAAAAAATATAAAAATACCATTTATAATGGCAATAGAAAATATGAAGTATTAAATCTAGTAAAATAAAGGAATAAAGTAAAATATGAAGGAATAAATCTAGTAAAAGTGACTGACCAAAATAGAAAAGATTATAAAATTTTATTGAAATACATTTAAAGATCTCAATAATGGAGACATACCATTTTTATGGAGAGAAAAATTGAACATAAGAAAAATCAATTCTTCTCAAATTAATCTCTCAACTCAGTATAAGCCCAGTAAAAATACTAATAGACATCAAGACTTTTATTTAATTGTTTATTTATTTTATTTTTGAGAGAGCGAACGTGAGTGGGGGAGGGGCAGAGAGAGACAGAGAATCCAAAGCAGGCTCCGTACTGCCAGTGCAAAGCCCAACATGGGGCTCGAACTCACGAACCGTGATATCACGACTTGAGCTGAAGTCAGATGCTTAACTGACTGAGTCACCCAGGTGTCCCATGACTTCCTTAAAAGCCATAGTAAGTGAGCCAGTGTGTCACTGATGCAGGGATTCACAAACACAGAGGACACCCCCACATATGACAATATAATGGCAGCAGTGACATCACAGTCAGCGGGAGGAAAGGATGGACTCTAGTCTGTAAAGAGGGGCCATTCAAATGGGAAGAAGAAATTGGACCTTTGATTTATAAGCCAAGAGCACGCCAACAAAAACACAAACAAAGCATCCTGGTGGATTAAAGACCTAAATTGTGAAAGAGCTCCAGAAGAAAATAAAGGAATAGGGAAGGGGTTCCTAAATAAGATACAAAAACACAGACTATGAAGTAATAGGTAAAAGTTTTTATATTAAAAAATGAAATGTTCTCATCTTTAAAAGATACATTTTTTTAAAAACTTCTAAAAACATACATAGTTTAATATGTAGGAATAAAATAATGCCTGGGATTTGCTTCACAGGGATCTGAGGGGGAGGGATGAGTAGGGTGATTGTTGATAGGAGCTTAGCTCTGAGCTGGTAATTGTTGAAGCCAGATGATGGGTATATGGGTATTCGTCAAATTTTTCTCTTCGGTTTATGACATAGAGTTTCTCACACACACACACACACACACACACACACACACAAGGCTAAAAAGAAAAAAAGGATACCAGTTTTCACCCACCGGATCAACTAATATTTTCCAATCTGATAATCCCAAGTGTTAGTAAGAACATGAAAAAGTGGGAAATCTTAACACACCAATGGTGGGAACACACATTGACACAACCAGTTTGGCAGAAAATTTGGCATTTTCTACCCAGACTGAAGATGTGTATTTACTGCCCAGCTGTTCCCCATCTAGGCTAAGTCCTAGAAAATCTTGCTCATGGAAACATGCACAAAAATGTTCATAAACTCATTGTTTTTACTAGCAACAAATGGCAAACCAAATGTCTCTTTGTAAAGGAACATGTGACTAGTGGTATATTTACATAAGAGAGCCATAGTGAGTTCCTGGTATTACATGCATCCGCATGGATAAATCTTACCATGTGGTTAAAAAAAAGAATATGTTGGGACGCCTGGGTGGCTTAGTCGGTTAAGCGTCCGACTTTCGCTTAGGTCATGATCTCGTGGTTCGTGGGTTCGGGCCCCGTGTCGGGCTCTGTGCTGACTGCCAGCTCAGAGCCTGGAGCCTGTTTCAGTCTGTGACTCCCTCTCTCTCTGACCCTCCCCTGCTCACGCTGTCTCTCTCTCTCTCCTAGAAATAAATAAAACATTAAAAAAAAAAAAAGAATATGTAGAATATGGACATTATAATATCATAAATACAGTACAAAACCATGGAAAAGCAAATATGTTCTCGCGGATGTATAAGTGAAAAGCTAACAATGATAAATTCACAATTCAGAAGGGTGATCACGTCTGCCGGGAGAAGAGAGGAGAATGTAATTAAAGGCACAAAGGGAGCACCATAGGGATTGTAAGGTTTAGCTGCTTAAGCTGAGTAGAAGGTACACGAGTGTACATTATATTCTTCAGTCTTTTTGCATGTAATAAAATAGTGCATAATGAAAATAGAAATTTTTTCACAATATATACAAATGGCAAATCATTTTACACCTGAAACTAATGATAATATATTAATTATATCTCATATATATACATGTATATGTGTGTGTGTATGTATGTGTGTGTGCGTGTATATATATGTATATATGTGAATTTTTTCCAGTAAAGGGAAGGGACATGGTAGGGGGAAGCGAGGGAAGAGGCACAAAAGCATGCATCAGGGGAATATATTAGAAATTCATTTCGGTTCAACACCAGACTCCTTGAGAACAGGTGAATGAAACCCTGTCCTACAGCCCAGAGTCATCTGCCACAAGAAAACAGCTCATCTCTCTGTCTCCAGTGCAGACGTAAAGCAGCTTGTAAAAAAAACGTGGGTTCTGGTCCGACCTTTGATGAGGCCCCCAGGAGTCGAAGCCTCGGTGGGTGGGCTCCTGACCCAGGTGTAGGATCTGAGCTTTTCCTTGCTCCCACCACCTGCTCCCCGCCACCTCCTGTCTATTCAGAATGGCTCCTGTGTGTGTCTTAATGACATGTGTGCAATAAAAATACAGTACAGTGCTGAACGCATCTTTCATGTAGTTTTCTGAAGTGAACAGCGTCCCTGGGAAAGAGAAGGGCGGTAGTGTGAGTGTGAAGGACTCGGTACCTGTTGCTTTCTCCTGATGCCAGGCAAATGGGGACGCCATCCCCGCTGAAGCATGCGGTCTAGGCTTTGAGCTCATGAATCAGGTAGATGACCTCTTCAGGGGGAGGCCGTCTCTGTACCGGTGCTCGGTTCCAGGGCAAGATGTAGGCCTGTGCCAGGCTTCATGTGTCCAGTTGGGCACAAGGCAAAACACTGGTGATCATCTTGGTATCAGCACCTCCCACCGCCTACACTGTCTGTCCTCCCCATGGCCTTCCTGGGGAGTCCCCAGTTTCCTCATGCCTTCCTTGGGGGAAGTCCCCAGCTACCCATGGCCTTCGTGGGGGAGTCCCCAGCTACCCCATGGCCTTCCTGGGGAGCCCACAGCAATGGGCGCCTGATGGGCAGTCTGAGCCCAGGATCACATACAAAGTGCTACCGACTGGTTCTTACGCCCCGTCGCAGCTGCCAGAATCCGAGGCCCTGGGCTCTCTAACTCGATTTCCAGCTTTGCTCCAACTTTCTGGGTCCCATGGTGATAGAAAAAGTGTCAGCTGATGGTCTGCAGATCTGAAAGGGACCAAACAGAATGACAGGGCTTGTCACCCTTCCCAAACCCCAGCATCTGTTTCCGGCAGTGGGCCCTGCCTCTTTGGCTCTTCTACCTTTTTATCTACTTTACTTCCAAACCCACTGTAATGGAAAGTCCCCCACCCCCAGATACACAATTCTTTCCTAGTATTTTGCACCACTATCCCTCCTGGCATTTTCCCGGGTCTCAGGGGACATCTCCAACCTGATTTAAGAGAGAGAAACTATTAATACCTAATACTATTAACACCTATAATGATAATGGCTATTTATTGAAGACTTGATAGGTTAGGCCCTGCCTCTTAGGAGTACTTTACATGTGCCAGCCCATAGCCTGAACACTTGTTTAGTGTATATACTCATTTAGGTATACTGTCCTCAGTATCCCAGTGGGGAAACCCAAGTACAGAGGGGCCAAATAACTGCCACGCTTTTCCAGAACCTGCATCTTGAGCTACTGGGTTATGGTGGCTGTCTCCTAAAAGCCAAAGCGGAGCAGATGCTGCGGCTGAGCCACCATCCCATTCTCCCTTACCCCTAATAGCTTACAACGCATGACAGCTTCCTTGACTTGGCGAAAGCCACCGTCCGGGCCCCGGCCGTCCACGAAGTACATGAATCGGAGCTCAGCAGGGTAGGCGGCTCTGGTGAGGCCCGACATCAAGGGGATGGTGCGGCCCTCCGCCCCAGGAGCCTCAGTCAGGGCCTGCAGCATCTGGTACCTGCACCACGGGTCCCGCAGGAAGCCCGGCGTGATGAGCAACACACGGCAGTGACTGCTACTCAGTGCCTGGCACAGCTCCGACACGATGGCGCCGCCTGGCGTCGCGTCCCGGAGCTGCAGGAAGCAGCGCAGGCTGGAGGCGCTGCCTTCCAGGTAGGAGACCAGCTCCTGGGCGACTGCCAGATCCTCCTCGCTGTGGCACACACACACATCATAGTCCTTGCTCCAGCGGCCGCCACTGCCACTGCTGCTGCTGCTGCTGGCGCCCACGTGTGTCGGTGGGGGGGTGGGAGACGAGGCTGAGCTGAGGCCCAGGTGCCGGGTGTCCTCCTGGGAGCTCGGCGGTGAGACATCACTGGAGGGGCTTTCCGAGGATTCCAGCATCCTCTTGGGCCTCTTCGACAGGGTCTGCCTGAACCAGTCTGTGGGCAGAGAAACACGGCTCAGGCATGGGATTCTCACGGGCTGCCCTGGACAGAGGACCCCACATGTGTCAGGTCCAGCCCACCGCCCTGCCCCGGCCAACATGCCACCTGACTCTCAGAGACCTACTGCTCTGCTGTTCTGTACATCCTTCAGGACTGGCCTTAAAGGTCCCGTTATCTTTAAAGGTTTGGGAAGTCATAAAAACTCTGGCCCTTTTATGAGTCATGAGAATGTAATGTACAACATACGGACTATAGTGAATAATACTGCATTCTAGATTTGAAAGTTGCTGAGAGGAAACCTTACAAGTTCTCATCACGAGAAAAAAAAGTTCTACAATTATGAATGGTAACAGATGTTAACTAGACTTCCGGTGATCATTTCACAATATATACAAATACTGAATCATTATGTTGTACACTTGAAGCTAACATAATGTATGTCAATTATACGTCAATAACTAAATTTAAAAAAAAAAAAAACCTTTTGTATAACAAGATGAAACTAAAAAAAGGGAAAGGAAAGAACTCTGGCTAATTCACCAGCCTGATTAGGAAAGAAGGCTGTGCCCTATTCCAGGCCCTTCAGTTTCTGGTACTCTCAGCTTACGCTACCCAGAACTTCCCACTAGCGCTCACTAGCCAACCATCTGCTTGCTAGTTTGTAAGTAGAGCTGTGGTAAACTGGTAAGAATCAGTCGCTCCCAAACCCACTTTCTGCACTGAGGGGAGGTTGATTTAGATTAAGGTGGGCAACCTGTTATAGGACAGAAAGAGGGCTGGGACTGGCATCTGTTTGGCCCTGAGAAATCCCAGATGGTTGCTAAGTGGTAAAACAAAAGCATGGCGGAGGATTGCTGCTCACAGCTCTTGAAGAGCACAGAGGCTAGTGATTCACAGCCCACACGTCAGAGCCAGGCATAGATTTGATTGTGGACTTACAGCTTGCTTTCTATATGAACCTAAGCAAGTCAGTCTGTGTCCATTTCCTCATCTGTAAAATGGTATACATGCTGCCAAAGCGAGCACTCCTCATCTGTAAAATGGATTCATTTTAATTGTTGTTGAAGATTAACTGAGATAAGGCAGTGTCTGGTATATTGTAAGTATTCCATAATGATACCAGCTTTTTAAAAAATTGTTTTTAAATATTTATTTATTTCTGAGAGACAGTGTGAGCAGGGAAGGAGCAGAGAAAGAAGGAGACACAGAATCTGAAGCAGGCTCCAAGCTCTGAGCTATCAGCCCAGAGCCCAATGGGGGGCTTGAATGCACAAACTGCGAGATCATGACCTGAGCCGAAGTTAGACGCTCAGCCAACTGAGCCACATAGGTGCCTCTCCAGCTTTTGAAAGGGACAGAAAGTTTAATGTTCTGGAGATTAATGTGTTTTCTCACTCTGCCTGGCTCCTTCCTCTGAATGGTTCTGAAAGACTTAGACAACAAGAAACACAATGCTAGGTGCTCAGCACAATGGTTTCCAGGTTAGGAAATGCACTGAGCATGCATGGAAAAGCTGTGAGCCCAAAGGACTGAAGGTTCTATGATGCGTGCCTCTCCTTACTCACCACAAAGCATCTGGGCTCCGAGATCAAGGAAGGGCCTCTCCATCTTCAGCCTCCCCAGCATTTCCTGCTGCGTTTGGGCTAGGCAGCCCATCCACCTTGCCTACTAGAATACTTATGACTACACTCATAGCTGTGAACCAGAGCGGAATTAGGAGTCTGTTTCCACTCACCAGCTATCTTGCCCAGAGGCTTCTTGGATCGGGAGCGAGGAGCTGAGAAGGAGGTTGATGATGCCATGGTATCGGGCTCAAAACTAACCCCATGAGTCCAGGCATTGGTAAAGTGGGAGAAGGGAGGGGACTCAGTCTTGACCTTATGGAACAGCCATCCTATAAGAGACAGAGAGAGAGGATCACAAACACTGTACTTCCCTTACTCCTAGTCCCAGTGTGTAGGCCTTAGATGTTCTCTCCTAATGCCCAACAGAGGCTCAATCTCTCTAGCCCTCACCCCTATCCCTTATCCACCACTGTCATTGGAGCTGACTTCCAGAAGAACCCAGGTCTATGTGATGTGGCGAGACTTACAGAGTAGGAGCGCAGCATTGACCAGTTGAGGAACTGCCCTGGAATGTGGGGAAGAGTGGCTGGCAACAAGCCATGGGGAAGGATTTCCTGTGTCAGGGGTCGGGGGGGAGATGGCCTTGGAGTAGGAGGACCCAGGACTCGCAGGAGCATAGCTAGATCACTCTCAAGTCGTCCTAAATACCCCAGAAATCAACCTGAAGACTGGCAGAGCAAACTCCACAACTAAAGGAGGAGAAGAGGCCACAGTGAAGAATAGGAAGCGTGGAGATGTGGTTTGGTCGAGGGGAGGAGGGCGGGGGGGTGATCCTGGCTGCTGCAGAAGGGAGGGGACCACAGGTGCTGAGAAGTGAGAAGTGTGTGAGAGAGAGCAGCACTAGGAGATGCGCACAAGGGGGCAAGGAGAACGTTTCCCCCAAAGCCATTGGCTAGGGAAGCAAGACAGCTGAATTTCATGAGATTTTGCAATCAGAGGGGCTTAGAGGCTGGAGCTGTGAAGGTTGGAGGGCCTGGCTGGGAGGGAGCCGGAGGGCGCGCTACCCTACTCCCAGCAGGGTGGTAAGCAGGAGAGCAATAGGGAACCACGCTCTGAAGAGGACCTGGGGCTCTCAGGAGAAATTATTGCTCTTCTCCTGGAAGGCAGTTCACGTAGAGAGCGTTCCTGGAACAAAGGAGCCAGCCTGCACCGTTTCCCTCCCCCCTGTACCTAAGCACAAACATGAAACCACTAGGGGAGGCAGCCCAGAGGGACACTGGCTGCCTAACCTGCTTATCTCATCCCTGATCTCCCGCTCTCCCCTGCTCTCTGGTGGGGCTGCCCCTCTCTGCAAGCGTGTCTCAGTCCCAGCACAGGAAGCAGAGGACCCCTCCTCCGGAAGACCAGCACAAACCTCTGCCCACACCACATTTCCTGACCAGAGAGTTCTGCCGGGCTTCGGCTCTATTAGAAGGAGTATCAGGTCTCATTTATCTTTATTTTTTGTTTTTTAATGTTTTATTTATTTCTAGGGGAGAGAGAGACAGCGTGAGCAGGGGAGGGTCGGAGAGAGGGAGTCACAGACTGAAACAGGCTCCAGGCTCTGAGCTGGCAGTCAGCACAGAGCCCGACGCGGGGCCCGAACCCACGAACCGCGAGATCATGACCTAAGCGAAAGTCGGACGCTTAACCGACTAAGCCACCCAGGCGCCCCTATCAGGTCTCATTTAACAAGCAGACCAGAGCACACCTAGTTACAACTTGCCACGTTCAGGTCAGGGACTGAACACTGGCCACTGCAGGCAAGGAGAGCTGCAGACAACTGGCCTGAAGGATAATAGCAGCCAAAACACAGCAGCACAGTGCATGTAGCACACACCTGAGACCGTCCCTAAAGCCCCAGGCCCTGGGCACTCCATGACCTCTTCTTCATAAGGCCATTGCTTTCAGGAGCCGCAGACATAACCTGCTTTTCTCACCCAGAGAAGAAGGCAGAGACTTAGATAAAATATGAAGATGGAGGAATTTATCCCAAATGAAAGAACAAAATAAGGCCAGAGCCAGAAATCTAAGAAAAAGAGGGATAAGTAACCTGTTTGATGGAGAATTTAAAGTCATGCTCATAAGAATGCTCAGTAGACTTGAGGAAAAAATGAAAAACTTCAAGGAGACCCTTATCATAGAGATAAGAGTTAAAAAAGAATCAGAGATTTTAAAAAGTGCTATAAATGAGATTAAAAACAGGCTTGATGCAATGAACAGCAGGATGGAAGAAGCAATGAACAGCAGGATGGAAGAAGCATAAAAACAAATTAGTGACCTAGAAGACAAAGTAGTAAAAGTAATCAAGCCAAACAAAAGAGAGAAAAAAGGATTATGCAAAACAAGAATAGACTTACGGATCTCAGTGACTTCATCAAACATAATAACATTCATATTATAGGGATCTCAGAGGGAGAAGAGAGAGAAAAGGAAGCAGAAAATATATTTGAAGAAACGGGCTGACAACTTCCCTAATCTGGGGAAGGAAACATATGCAGACCCAGGAGGCACAGAGAATCCCCAACAAAACTAACAGAAGGATATCCACACCAAGACATGTTATAATTAAACTAGCAAAATATAATAATAAGGAAACATCTTAAAAGCAGTAAGACAAAAGAAGATGGTTACTTATAAGGGAAAACCCATAGGCTAGGAGCAGATTTTTCAGCACAAACTCTGCAAGCCAGAAGGCACGATACATTCAGAGAGCTGAGTGGGAAAAATCTGCAGCCAAGAATACTCTAACCAGCAAGGCTAACATTCAAAATAGAAGAAGTAGGTCTTACAAACAAGAACTTCCCGTGTCAATGCTGAGATGGGCAAAAGGACAGTTGCTCTTTGGACAACGAATTATTATCCAGGTAGGCAGATGCTGAACGGCAGAGAGAGGGCACATGCAAGAAACCTTGGGAGATTTTTTCCTCCCTTCCCTTGAAAGACTCCTTCCATCCACCTACCCATTCGAACACCCATGCATCCCTCTCTCCCCTGCTTCCTCCCTTCCTTCCCCTCTCCCTGAGCTAGTGTCACATAGCTTACCTCCCTTAGTAAGGTAGTGTCACCTGGCAGTGAAGTCTACAGATTCTGCAGGTAGAATGCCTGGATGCTTGCCTCTTGTTAACTGTGGCCTTTGGCAAGCTACTTAATCTTGCTAAGCTTCAGCTTCTCCATCTGTGAAATGAAAATAAAACTAGAACTGCTCAGCTTTAGAAGACCACATGAGATATGTTACATAAAGTGCTAATGGTTCATGGCATATCATGTTCAGAAAATAGTGTGGGTTAGCATGTATTTAAAATAATCTAGATATCAGAGGGATACGTGATGTTCACAGTTTCGAAGACTGAATATTGTAATCAATTTTCCCCAAACTAATCTTAAGATCAGTGTTATCCAAATTCTGGAATTTGGGGAGCGGGGGCCGAGGGGATTGTCAAATTACTTCTAAACCTAAATGGAAATGCAAAGACTTAGAAGCTCTTCAATGGGCAGTTTGCTTTGTTTCCTTCCCACCACAACGACCAGGATGCCCATGATGGTGGAGGCTCTGTTTGGGAGGACACTGTGTGGAATGAAGCCCTCCCTCACCTGAGATGGAGCCACAGTGTTCCGGTGACACTTCTGCACATGGAGGGCTGGTGGAGAACGGGGCTTTAGAGCTGGAGCAGTGGGCAGAGGCTTGTTTTCTCACTCCAGCCTATCTGCAGAGGTCAAAGCAGACCCCTGGGAACTCCAGAAACAGCTTGTTCTATGAAACACACTGTTAGAAGTTTCCAAATTGAAAGATTTGAAATTGAAATTCGCTATTGAGGATGCTGCTCTGTTCTTGCTAAATGTGGAACACTTTTATGCCAACCCAGTGACTATCAGACAACATACTGATGATTCAGGAAACTGTATGAAAGTACAAAACAGAGAGAGAGAGAGAGAGAGAGATCTTAAACCCCTGCAGCAAGGGGGCAGAAAGAAGTAGAACGGGCACAGAAACCAGAGACATATGGAAAGAGACCAGCAGCTGGCTGCTAAGCTAGCCAAGGGGACACAAAAAGGTGAACTCGGACATGTATATGTGGCTCTTTTTCTACCTCGTATTCTTTGGATTTCAGACAGCCCGAGTGGTGCACTGAAGTTGAGCTACTGCCTGATAACTACTGAGTTTGGAATCCTTGTCCAGGTCTGGGGTTGCTGTCCCTCAACATCTTCATTTCAACCAATCAAGATGTCCTTTCTCTCCCCAGTAGTAGAAATAATGTGTCTGGGGTTTTATATTAAAATTATAATTATTAATTATATTTTAAATTAATATATTTATTAATTATATTATAATTACATATATAATTACAATATAAATTATATATTATTAATTATATTAAAATTCATTTTGTGTCTTTGATATACTTATAAACTAAAGAATCATTTGATATTTTTAATGATAGCTCAAAGGTTAGAAATTAACATCATACTTGGCTTCCCTGGGGAATTCTACCAGACATTTAAAACACAATTAATCCCAATTCTTCTCAAGCTATTCCAAAAAATAGAAATCGAAGGAAAACTCCCGGACTCATTTTATGAAGCCAGCATCACTCTGATTCCCACACCAGANTTATCTATACCATGGAATACTACATGGCAATGAGAAAGAATGAAATCTGGCCATGTGTAGCAACATGGATGGACCTTGAGGGTGTTATGCTGAGCAAAATAAGTCAGGCAGAGAAGGACAAATATCATATGTTTGCACGTATAGGAGGATTAGGAGGAACTTAACTGAGGAACAAGGGGGAGAAGAAGGGGGGAAATGGTGGGGGAAAGGGAGAGAGCAAACCATGAGAGACTCTTGAATGCTGACAAAAACTGAGGACTGATGGATGTGGGGGGGAGGGGGGGATGGGCATGGAGGAGGACACTTGTGGGGATGAGCACTGGGTGTTATGTGGAAACTAATTTGACAAACTATTTGTAAAAAAAAAATGCAAAAAAATAAAAGTGAAAATAAATTTCTAGAATCTCAGAAAAAAAAAGAAATTAACATCATACTTTAATCTTAAACAGATGTAAATGTAAAAGTTTCAGTTTCTCATTTTATGGCATGACTTGCCCTTTTGGCAATTCATGCTGATTTTTGGTAATTGCCTCCTTTCACTGCTTGGTTAAGAAATCCAATTGCCCAACAGCACATGTCACTGTAAGTGGGTTGGTATAAGCCCTTTGACTAATGTTATGGAAAAGTTTAAACACAGGAAATAGCAGCATCTTTGACATAGGAGAATTCAGCAAGATGGCAGACAAGTTCCATTAACCTTATACACTGTGGACTTCCTGGAATCTAACCCTCTATTACACCTTCCTTGTTCTCTTTCAGTTCTTGTGCAGCTGAAATTGTGGGGCTATCACACTTAAATATGCTTTAATCTTTACAAGATTTAGTACTAGTAATATATATTGAGATACAGAAGAACTTGTTGTCAAACAGATGAGAATATAACGAACCCAAATCTCCAAATGGAGGGTCTGATCACTAGCTCTGTCTATTCAGGGACTTGTGTGGTCTTACGTGTAGCCACTTTTCCTTGTGCTTTTTAAAAACTTCATAAAACGATACACACCTAAATACCCACTTTGTAGGTAATTACAAAGTCTTGATTTAAAAAATTAGTGAAAACTTCTTTTTAAAAAGCAACAGTATGACACCTTTAGTGCTTTTTATTTTTATTTTTTAAGTTTATTTAACTTAAAGTTAAGAGTGTGTGTGAGCAAGGGGGAAATGAAGAGGGAAGGAGGAGGGAGGGAGGGAATCTCAAGCAGTCTCCATGCTGTCAGCACAGAGCCTGATGCAGGGCTCGAACTCACAAACCATGAGATCATGACATGAGCCAAAGTCAAGAGTTGGACACTCAACCAACTGAGCCACCCAGGCACCCCCGCTTTAGTGTTTTTTAGAACGTTTTTGCAATGTTCTATGTAGAATGTGTGGAAAATATTGTGAAGTTTCACTGTACAAAATACAGAGTGTATTAAGTATTATCCAATATCCTATTGGGTCTCCAATATCTGTTAATATAGGAAATGTACTGAAACATAGGAAAACATACGATTAGGATATGTATCTTACATTTCTGTTAGGTTGGAATCACTTTCTGTGGTGGACAGGATAATAATAGTCCCTGAAAGATGTCCATATCCTAATCCTTAGAACCAGTGAATATGCTACCTTGCATGGCAGAAATAGACTTTGCAGATTAGATTAAGGATCTTGACGGTCGCCTGGGTGGCCCAGTCAGTTAAGCATCTGACTCTTGATTTTGGCTCCAATCATGATCTCACAGTTGGTGAGGTAGAGCCGGGTGTTGGGCTCTGTGCTGATGGTGCGGAGCCTACTTGGGATTCCCTCTCTCTGCCCCTCCCTTGCTCTCTCTCTCTCTCCCTCAAAATAAATAAATAAATAAATAAATATTGGGGGTAAAAGGATCTTGAGATGTGAAGAGTATCCTGGATTACCCTAGAGAACTCAATGTAATCACAAGGGTCCTTATAAAAGGAAGGCGGGAGGGGTGGGGTTAGAAGAGAAGTGACAACAGAAGCAGAAGTTGGTGTGACGCGCGGCCACGGGCAGGGAACGAAGGCAGCCTTTAGGAGCTGGAAAAGGCAAGTGCATGGGTTTTTCTCAAGAGCATCCCGAAGAACATAGCCTTGTCAGTCCACTTTAGCCTTCCGATTGCCACCGCTGTAAGGTAATAAATGTGTGTTGTATTAAGCCACTAAGTTCTTGGTGATTTGTTACAGAAGCAGCAGGAAGCTACTGCACTATCCTTGATTGTATGCCAGGCCGGTGAATGGAGGAAGCACTGAATCTGAGTGCTAAAGACGGGTCTGTTTGAAGGTTTAAATTGTTTGAAAGAGCTTTTCACTTCTTTGGTGAATAAATTATCATTACACTTCCCTTGATTTTGACTTTAAGAATGCTGGTTTCAAAGGCTAGGTTTGCTTTTCAAACATTTGCCAAAACACTTGTCGGACAGGATTTGTTAGGACTTTCAGGACACTGCCACTTAAAAGTGCTCAATTTAATGGGCCACCTGGGAGACTCAGTCGGATGAGCATCCAACTCTTGATTTCAGCTCAGGTCACGTGCTCACTTAAACACACACACACACACACACACACACACACACACACAGTTGAGCTCCATTTCAAGCTCTACATTGAGCCCACATCACTCTCTGCACTAAACATGGAGACTGAGTAAGATTCTCTCCCTCTCCTCCCCCCCTACTTGCACGCTGTCTCTCTAAAAGGAAACAAAACAACAATAAAGTGCTCAATTAAATTGCTAACAGCTTGACAGACATAATATTGTGTTTCTAAGAGTGGTTTATATAGTAGTTACTTTATATATGATGTGTACTTCTGTATATGCATTTGTAAGTGTATATACATGCTATGTATATTTACTATATAAGATGTGTACATGTGAGGCGCCTGGCTGGCTCAGCTGGTAGAGTATGCGACTCTTACTCTTGAGGTCATGAGTTTGAGCCCCACACAGGGTGTAAAGAGTTCTTTAAAAAAGGATATTAAAAAGATATGTAAATGTGAATGTAGCATATATGTGAATAGCGATGTGTGTTTAAGTCCTAACTCAGCAGACTGGAGAGAGACTCCCATTCTGACTTTGAAGAATTTACCAGCCATGTCGTGAGGCCAATGTCAAGAAATTGCAGGCAGCCTCTAGAAGCTGAGTGATCCCTACAAGTAACCTGCAAAAGAGAAGTGATCTCCAGCTGAGAGCCAGCAAGAAGGCAGACCTCAATCTCAGAACTGCAAGGAGATGAATTCTGCCAATAAAGAACAAGCTGAGGGAGCTTGGTAGTGGATCTTTCCCCATTTCAATCCCTGGTGGCTCTTGCAGCTCTAGCTAATACCCAGAGGGGAGCCTGGTGAGGCCCCAGCAGGACCATCAGCCAGGCCTGGCCCGGGCCCTTGACCCACAGAAACTATGAGATAATAAATAGGTGTTGGCTTAAAATGCTGAACTTGCAGTCATTTGTTATCCAGCCCAGAAAACAAACACAAGGACTAACAGCAATGACAGTTTAAAATGCCAGTTCCTGTGCCTCATCCCAAATCTACTGAATGAAATCCCTGGGTGTACAACTTGGGACACTGATTCTTAAACAAGTACCCTCGGATCCTGATGCACCTACAAAGATTGGTCTAGCGAGTTAACATCGGTGGTTCTCAAACCAAGCTGCATATCATTATCACCTAGAGAGCTTTTAAAAAGTATGGTACTCTTGGAAAATCTTATTCAGAATTTCAGGAACGGGGCCCAAGAATTTGTACTTTTGAAGAGCTGCCCAGGAAATCTTGACAGAAGGAAATACTAGTCTCAGTGTATATCGTTACTTATAAGCAGTGAAATGATTAAAGGTAGGCCAGACAATCTTGGGTTTGAATTTGTGAAATAAATTCCAAACTACTGATTTTGCTATAAAGTCAAATTTAAGATGGAACTCTAGGTGCGCCTGGGTGGCTCAGTCAGTTAAGCGTCCAACTTCAGCTCAGGTCATGATCTCACCATTCCAGAGTTCAAGCCCCACGTTGGGCTCTGTGCTGACAGCTCAGAGCCTGGGGCCTGCTTCAGATTCTGTATCTCCCTCTCTTGGTCCCTCCCCTGCTCACACTCTGTCTCTCTCTCTCAAAAATAAATACACATTAAAAAAAAAAAAATACGATGGAACTCTAGCAGGCAAAAAACAGTCATACAATTCTGGTTGATTAACTTAAGCCTTATGACCTGTGGTTTTTGGGGGGTTTTTTGCTTTTTTGTTTTTTTAATGTTTATTTATTTTGGAGAGAGGGGGAGAGAAAAAGGGAGAGGGGCAGAGAGAGAGGGAGACACAGAATCCGAAGCAGTCTCCAGGCTCCAAGCTGTCAGCACAGAGCACGAGAGATGCGGGGCTCGAACTCAAAAACCATGAGATCATGACCTGAGCCGAAGTCAGACACTCAACCAACTGAGCCACCTAGGGGCTCCTGACCTGTTTTAAAACAAATCATGTTTACAGAATATATAGCAAGGCCCATATGCTTTCAGCACTATATTTTGTAAATTTGGAAGGCTTTCAAAATGCCAAAAAGGTATATATATATATATATATGTGTGTGTGTGTGTGTGTGTATAAAAGCACCTGTTTTTAAAAATTTAATTATAAGTCAAAAATATTCTAACTGGTTATTCGAGTCTAAAACTTTAGCTGAAGTTTGGCTATATGGGAATATATCTTCCTGATCAAACCTGATTGGGAAACATAATTAATAATGTATTTTGCAAAAAGTAGCAAATCAGTCTTTGGAGAACATCAGTTTCTTAGTTTTAAAAAATTCTCTTTGTTTTGAAACTATATCATATAGGTACTAAAGCTCATTTTAACTAAAATGACATGAATTTATTTTGTATTTACTTTGCTGTAGATCTGATGTAAATATGCAGGCACTGAATGTAATATAGATTGTGTCAGCAGTAAACTGGTAGATGGATACAGTTTACAAATTATGCCAATTATATACCCTTTTACATTAGGACTCTACAGAACTTACAAAATGACTACTTTCTATATATTTTTTAAAAGGCCTTGGGAGGTGTAGTCAAATAAAAAAATACCTAAGATCTTAAAGAAGAGCAATGCTGAGAGCTTCCACCACCAGAATGGACACTGTAAAGCAACAACTAAGGCAGCATGCTAATGGTACCCAAGGACAGACAGATGATGGAAGAACAGGGTGTCTGGAAACAGACCCACATTTCTGGGGTCTCCTGAGTTATGGCAAGGCTGACACCGCCATGCAGTGGAGAAAACTGTCTTTTTAACAGACGGTGCTGTGTCAATTTCGATAGCCTTGTGGAAAAAAATAAATTTGACCCTATTTCACACCATAAAAAACCTTAATTTCAAGTAGATAGACATTAGAATAACAATAAAACTTTTACTTATTTATCTATTAATGTGTATTTATTTTTGAGAGACACAGAGAGCAAGCGGGGAAGGGCAGAGAGAGAGAGAGAGAGAGAGACACAGAATCTGAAACAGGCTCCGGGCTCCGAGCTGTCAGCACAGAGCCCAACATGCTGCTTGAACTCACCACCTGTGAGATCATGACCTGAGCCTAAGTCAGACGCTTAACCAACTGAGCCACCCAGGCGCCCCAACAATAAAACTTTTAGAGGAGAATATAGGACATTCTTTCTGACTTTATCTTCTGATTATTTAAAATTGTGATAGGGGCACCTGGGTGGCTCAGTAGGTTAAGCATCCGACTTTGGCTCAGGTCATGATCTCATGATTCGTGAGTTAGAGCCCTGCATTGGGCTCTGTGCTATCATGCAGAGCCCGCTTTGGATCCTCTGTCTCTTGTGCTCTCTGCCCCTTCTCCACACACTCTCTGTCTCTCAAAAATAAACATTAAAAAAATAATAAAAATAGGGTGCCTGGGTGGCTCAGTTGGTTGAGTGTCTGACTTCGGCTCAGGTCATGATCTCATGGTTCATGGGTTCGAGCCCCATGTTGGGCTCTGTGCAGCCAGCTCAGAGCCCGGAGCCTGCTTCGGATTCTGTCTCTCTGTCTCTCTCTGCGCCTCCCCTGCTAGCGCTCTGTCTCTGTCTCTCAAAATGAATAAATGTTTAAAAAAATTTTTAATAAAAAAATAAAATTGAGACATAATTGACATATAACATAATAGTCTCAGGTGCACAACATGGTGACTCAATATGTGTATATATTATGAAATGGTCACCACAATAAATCTAGCTAAAATCCATCACTACGTAATTACACATTTTTTTTTCTTGTAACGAGAATAAATCCACTCTCCTAGCAACCTTCAAATACACAATACGGCTTTTTACTCTAGTTGCTATGGTGTAAATTTACATCCCCAGGATTTATTTATTTTATAACTGGAGTTTGTACCTTCTGACCGCCTTCACTCATTTTGCCTACCCATCACCCGTTGGGGTAAATAAAGAGTTTTTCAACTGGCCATAAATAATTCAACCATCCAGAAAAAAAAAAAAAAGGTACCCTGGGCAACATTAAACTGAACTTCTGTTCATCAAAAGATATCGTTAAGGGGTGCCTGGGTGGCTCTCGGTTAAGCCTCCGACTTTGGCTCAGGTCATGATCTCACGGTTCGTGGGTTCGAGCCCAGTGTCGGGCTCTGTGCTGACAGCTACCTCAGATCCTGGAGCCTGTTCCAGATCCTGTGTCTCCCTCTCTCTCTGACCCTCCCCCGCTCATGCTGTCTCTTTCTCAGAAATAAATAAAACATTAAAAAAAATTTTTTTAAGTCTTCCGACCCATTAAAAAAAAAAAGACATCGTTAAGAGAGTGAAAAGGCAATCTCCTGAGAGAGAGAAAGACATTTTAAAAATACACATGCAATAAATGTTTCATAAGCAGAATATTTAAGAAGTCTTACAAACTAGTAAGAAAAAGAGGCAAGCTACTGAAAAAAATGGGCAGAAGAATTGAACACTTTGCAAAAAGGCTATTATCCACATGCCCAACAGACACGTGAAAAGATGCAGATTCATTAGTTTTAAGAGGAATGCAAATTAACACCTCAGTGCAACACCACAGCCCAGGCACTGAGCAGAATGGCCATGATGAAAAAGAGGGACCATAATGCATATTGGCAAAGGTGTAGAGGAACAGGAACTCACACTGCTGATGGGAGCGCAAATTCGTACAACTGCTTGGGAAAACCATTTGCCACAAAACTATGCTATAGCTGAACGCACCCAGAGATTCCACTTAGGAACCTTCGCATCAGAACTGCTTCTTTATGTTCACCAAAAGACAAGCACGAGTATGCCTCATGGCACTATTTAAAACAACAACAACAACAAAAACAAAAAACCCAAACCCAAACAGGAAAAACAGGAAACAACCCATGTCTGTCAATCCAAGTATCCAGTAGAAAGTAGAAACAAATTGTGCTCTCTCTGTACAGTGCAAAATTATACGTCAGTTGAGAGTGAATTACTGCTAAGTGCAACATGGCCACACCTCCACACACTGTCCATTTGTCAAAAGTTCAAAGCCAAGTAAAACTATTTTATGATGTGAGAAGCCAGGATAATAGTTACCCTTAGGTGAAAGTAGCAATTGGAAATGGACATGGAAGGCTTCTGGAGCGCTAGTGGTATTTTATTTATTCTGGATGCAGGTTGCATAGGAAATTCACTGTGTGAAAACCGGGTAAGCCGTAAACTTACGGAAACTTACAATTGTGCGCTTCTCTGTATGCAGGTCCTATTGCAATTTTTTTTTTTAAGTTAAAAAAGTTTAAAAATAGGGCGCCTGGTGGCTCAGTCGTTAAGGGGTTAAGCATCTGACTTCTGCTGTCAGCGCAGAGCCCATTTCAGATCCTCTGCCCCTCTCTCCATCTCTGCCCCTCTCCTTCTCAGAAATAAATATTAAAAAAAAAAAAAAGTTTAAAAAACAACCAACAACAAACTAGATGTGACTTTCCCCGACAGCCAGTCATTCCTGACCCTAGGCGTCCCCTGGCTCAGGTGACCTAGCTACCGCCCGCCTCCGGGCTGCCCCTGTCTCGGTGGCATTTACCAGGGAGAGTTGTAATTTCTAAATTACCGGTCCCCCGGGAGAGGACAGGGCTGCACCTTCCCTGCCCAAGGCTGTCACTCCAGCAGCGCACACGTAGCCCAGCCCTCGGGAGAGGTTCACGAAAGGAGTGCCTCCGTAGGTCACGACCCCTAACGAAAGCCGTCTCCTTGCCGAAACGGCCACACACCGACCCGGCAGAAGAGCAAAGACGGATGCGAGGAGACGGTGGTACAGACGCTCTTTACAGTTAAAGATGGAAACAACCTGACCGAGCCGGGCTCTTCAACCCAAACTAAAGAGGGCGGGTGGGGGGTTCGTTCCTTGCATGAACTCCTTTGCGACGGAGAAGGTGACAACTTTCTGGGAGAAGCCTCTTCACCCAGTTTCCGTGTTCAGGGTGCTGGAAGCAGCCCGTAGAGCGCGGCAGGAGAGAGGAAGGCGGTGTCCCGGGCAAGGTGCCGCAGGGACCGGGCGAGTCCCGGAGGCACGGCCCGGGCACGGGGGTCCCGCAGTCTCCGGGGACCCTCCTCCGCCCCGCCCCCCACCCCCGGCGCAGTGCCCAGTCCCCGCGTCCCAGCGAGCGCTCACCTGCGCGTGGGTGNCGCGCCCTGACCCTGTGAGGAGTTCCCGCCGCCGCCGCGTCACTCGGCCCGGGAGCCGCGCCGCGGAAATCTGGAGAAGGGGCTGTCCCCCCCGCGTCCCCCGAAACCCAAACCCACCGGTACACTGCCCCGCGTCGGGGAGAAGGAAAGAAACCCTCGTTCCATTCACTGAGTCCTCTTGACACCCTGCAAGGCAAGACACCGTACCTTTTTTTCTTTTCTGCAATTCAGAAAAGTGGAGCTTGAACTTGTCCAGAGGCCACGCGGTAGGTGGGAACGTGGCTCTCGGATGCAGAAGGATCACCGACGCCGGGCTGGAAGCAGACGCCACACCCCTCGCTGCGCTGCACCCCTGCTGGGATGTGGTGAGCAAGACGTTGGCCGAGTCCAGGGTTAACCAGGGTGCAGGATTCCTTTCCCTGCCCGTTTGCACCGTGATGAACCCGGGTTGGGTGAGGGAGAGAATACAACATGCAGCCTTTCCCGAACTTGTTTCACCGTAGTAGAAATATCAGGGTCTTCCTGAGCAGTGTTCCATGACACGCCAGTTTGGGAAACGCTCCTACAACTGTGCACACGAATGCTTGGAGGATGCAGGTGGTTTAATAGGATAGAAGATTCACGATCTCCCTTTCAGTCTGATTTCCTACTTTCCTCACCAGCCAGCAGAGAGAATTAGTGGCTAACCTTGGCAGGCGGTGTGTTATAAGGCTGGACAGGAGGGCTCTGGAGTAAGATCGCTGAGGTTCACATCCAGAGCTCATCACTTACTAGCCCTCCGACCTTGGAAGTGTGCAGCCTGTCTAGGTTCACTTTACTTATTGAATTACAGGATCTGGTTGTCCCGGTGCTGTGGGAAGGAGTCCGTGACATAAAGAAGGTAGGAAGTACAGGAAGGGTTTCTGGGTTTCTTTTACTCCATGAAACATAACCTCAGCTTCCTCAGCCTTCCCTGCTGGGTGCTTGACCTCTGCTCATCCCTCCACCCACCATGTCCTTCTGCAGTCACACACCCAGTCTTCTGGCAAGGCTCCATTCAGCAGCTGACAAAGGAAATCCTTTCTTAACCCTGCCCCTCCCACCTCCTTCCCTGCAATCCCTGTAGTACCTTGCGTTGTCTGGAGTTGAGGCGATGAGGGTTAGCCCTATTAGACTGAAAAGTCTGAGGCCAAGGATCCCCTCCAGGCTCCGATGCAGAGTTACTAAGGGAAACACAGACAGCTCGGAGTTGAAGCCCAGGAGAAGACGGCTTGGACTCGGACTCTCGGACAGTGGGATAGGGGAGACCTGGATGCAATGGTGACTGCTCTACAAGTTTGAATAGAGCCCTGTGGCTCTCTCTCCCTGCCCCTTCCCTGCTTGCACTCTCTCTCTCTCTCATAATAAATAAACTTAAAAAAAAAAAAAAAGCCCTGTGGAAGTATGGAGGATTCATTATTGCGTTCTTAATAAATAAGTACAGTATTTGTCATCTTGAAGTCGCTTCGGGGTGAAGCCAGATGACGCCCATTTCCCTTCCGACCCATAGGCAGGGGGAGTGAATGTTGGGCACCTGACCAGGCTCACTTACAGGGTTAACACGGATGTTGGGTTTGGCCTGAGTTGCCCCTGCCCCATGCCCCTGGCCAAGTTCCTTCCTGTATTTCAGCACTGGTAGCTCTTCTTCTTTTGCTCACCTTATCAGTCCTGACTCTTCCCTACCCCCACCCCCACAGGGGCTCCTCCTGTTACCTCCTTGGCATCTCTCCTGGCCTCCCTGCCTTACACAACCATCAGTCAGGTCCATCTTTTGTGTTTCCTTCTTCTCCCCAAAGGCCACTCTTCTGAGGAAATGAACACTTTGCTAGCTATTTCTACTCCCATTCACTTCTCCCTTCTGAACAACTGTCACCTGGACCCCACCTTCTTCCCAGAACTGCTCTCCCTCGGGTCCCCACCGACCTACTTGGCACTGATCCAGCCAGCGTGCATGTGTGGGTCTCACTGACCCGTTCCTTCTAGGTTCCCGTGATACCTCATGCTCCTGGCTTTTCTCATGCCTCTCTGGCTGCCTCTTCGGCTTCCTCTCCTTTGGTACCTCCCTTAAATGTCAGTGGGGTCCCTCCAGTGTCCCCCGTGGTTCCCTACTGTTCTCCCCTCGTGTTCACATATCCACAGCCGGGACCATCCCCAGCGCCGTGACAATAAACTCAACTCCCGATGAGACAGCTCTACCAGGCACCCTTGACTCAACAGGTCTCAAACTGCCCCACTCATTTTGTCCCCCACACTGCTCCTCCCTGGCACCCCCACCTCTATGATAAGCAAGACATACATTTAGTTATCCAACCCGCAAGCCTGAGAGTCGTGCTTGGCCTGGTTTCTTGTTACTACTGTCGCCTCTTGGATACACAAGCTTCTTGCCATGACAGCAAGGGCCCCGTGGTCTCTGCCATCCGGCCTCCTGCTTTGACGCCATAATCTGTTCTCTACAAGACAGTCAGGGTGATTTTTTCCTAAAAGGAAAATCTGGGGCACCTGGGTGGCTCAGTCAGTTCAGCTGCTGACTCATGGTTTCGGCTCCGATCATGATCTCATGGTTTCTGAGTTGTCAACTCAGAGCCTGCTTGGCATTCTCTCTCTCTCTCTCTCTCTCTCTCTCTCTCTCTCTCTCTCTCTCCCCCCCTCCACTCACGTGCATACTCTCTCTGTCTCAAAATAAAAAAACTCAAAAATAAATAAAAGGAAAATCTGAGCATGTCACTTCCCTACTGAAAGCCCATAGACTACATCCCCACCTGGCCCTTCAGCCCCTGGCCCTGCCCTGCTTCTCACTACCCCTCTTCACCCCGTGGTCTAGCCAGGACATCACTTACAGTCCTGGACTCTTGCTGAGTCCCGGTCCTGGGCATCTGTATACACATTTTCCCCACGGCCTGCGATCCCCACCCCGCCCCCTGGCCCTGCTGCGCCTTCACTTGATTCAACTGCTCATCCTCTAGGTTCAGCTCAGAGGTCAACTTCCCCGGGGAAGCTCCAGGGAGACAGGCTCAGCTGAGAGAAGGTGTCCGTGACCTGTGCTTAGTCCCTGCGCCGCAGGGACTGTGCTCCACCTGCTCTGGGCGGGGCGGCACGCACAGATTAGAACACTCCAGTGGGGATGGGACGGTGGGGACGGAGAGGATGCCCCGCCTGCGGGGCATGTAGCCCTGGGCCTGGCCACGCACTGGAACTGAATAAACGTTGAATAAATGAATGAACCATCCGCTCCCTCTGCAACTGAAGCCCTGCGGGAACTCGGGAAGAGGAGGCCCCAGCTTGCAAACAAGCTGCCTACACCTAGGAAGTGAGAAAGCTGCCGACAGGAGACAGCTGTGCTCCTCCTAGCAAGCAAATGCTGTGAAGTGAAAGGAGAGAGGGCAGAAGGCTGGGTGGAAAGAGTAATCACATTTATTGACTGATGAGTAGGTAAACAATCACTAAATCAGGGCCAGCCACCCTGGAGGGCTCCCTGCCCGGGCTCTGGGGAGCCTGCCCATTGGGGCAGAGGCAATCTTCCTGGCTCGGTTCCAGGGACAAGGCGGTCTTGGACCACGTGCTCAGGTATTCTGCCGGTGGCACTGCCTTGGCGGTGGTCCTGGGGTCTCACCCCCACACTCTCTGTTGGCCTGGGCCTCACCCGGTGGGGACAGGAGAGATGGAGAGCCTGGCCGGGTGCTGGGGCGGAACCCAGCAGTGAGGAGAATGAGAATGGAGGCCACGGGTGGCAGACAGGGTGGCGGGGCCCAGCGAAGAGCTTACGGGCTCAGATGATGTTGTGCTCCTGGACCTTCTCTCCCAAGTAAAAGCGACTGAAGAGGAAGGAGCTCAGGTTGATGGTCTTGAAGTGGCCCTCCAGCACCATCTCCGCCACAGCCCGCCCCACGGCAGGGGCCTGCTGGAGCCCGTGGCCACTGAAGCCCGTGGCAAAGTACATGTTGAGGACCAGTGGGTGGGGACCCACGACGCCATTCTGGTCAAAGGTGTTGTAGTCATAATAGCCAGCCCAGGCGCTCCGAACCTGCGGGCATATGAGACACTGGGGCGTCTGGGAAGGTGCCGACACATGTCACCCTCACCCCTGCTCTGGGACAGATGCAGCCCCCTCTCCCAGACACCGAGGGATCAGTGGGATGGCTCCCTGGACCAAGAGTCCTTAGCAGTTGTGAGGCAGAGGGCATGGGGCAGCGGACAAGCGCTCCAAGGGCACCCAGGTGCTCCAGGCTCCTCCGGCTCCTAGTTACCTTCAGACTTTCAAAAGCCGGGACCCTCTGGGCCAAAGTGGGCCACACCCTGTCCTGGAAGAAATCATGGTCTACCTCCAGGTTCCCTGGGTCCGGTTCCTCCTCCTGCAGTGAGAGGTGGCGACATGGCTTGTGTTGCCTGGGACACAAGGGCTGACGCAGACCTCAATGACCCCTTTACTCGATGCCCTCAGTAGGTGGGGATGGGGAGAAAAGATTCCAGTTCAAACCCAGAGGGGCTGCGACATCAGTGAGAGCGCTGGGCCGTCCACGGAGCCTGCCTCTTCGATGACAGTGGCCTACGTCTCCTGCCCAGCACCCCAACCTCGCCTGGCTTACCTCAGTGGGGCTACAGCCGCCCAGGTAGTTCTGGCCTAATCCTTCTCGGCGGAAATAGGTTCCACTGGGGTCGATAACGAATGGGGTCTCCAGGCCTGGTCCCTGGGGGCAGTGCCACAAGTACACATACCTGCCACAGCCAGCAGCTTAGGAAATGCTGGGAAGAGTGCCCCCCTTCCCGTCGCATCTACCAAACTCTTACGTTGCTTCTTTCCCTCTCTCGCCAACCTCCTCAGATGCCCTGAGGCAAGTCACCTTTTCCTCAGCTCCACAGGTAGCTTGGTGCCCTGCAGGGTGCCGGGTGGCCCCTTCCCGATGCCAGCCAACTCTGCAACCTGGCCGGACCAGGCGCCTGCCGCGTTGATCACGATGGCACATTCCACGGGCTGGTATTCCAGGCTTTGGTCTATCTTCACCTGCAGGCACCAGAGGGGAAGGGGAAGGAGGGCCTGGCCCACACACTGGGCCCCGTGAGAGGTACATTTCTTCCTGAGCCTTACTTTACCCAGACTGGAAGTGGGTAGAGAAAGATCAAAACGACAGTTGTTAATCTTTCCCATGCCTCCACTTTGGTAAGGAAGGTGCACAGGCCGGGAACTTACATGGACTTCGTGAATTCTTTTCAAATTCACTTTCTCCCCACTCGCGGTCTCCACATGGTTAGATGAAGACACGAAACCTGCAGGAAAAAGAAAAGAGGTCCTGAGGCCTGAAGGGGACAAGATTGGGGTTCCGTGGGTTTTGTGAGGAAAGCAGAGCTGGAAGACCGGAGTTTTCCCACAAACAGAAATGGGGGAACTGGCATGAACTTGACCTCACGCGACAGGAGCGGACCGAAACCTTCAAGCACATGAGCTGTGCAAAATCCTACTTAGGAGCTCAGGCCCAGGCCTCAGGGAGAACCCCGTCCCCCCCCAACTCTTGCTTAGCTCTCAAGGGAAGATAAGACCTCCTCTAGGCCTGTGGCCCAGCTGACAGAGGAAAGGAGCAGTGGGCACGGGGCCTTGGACTCACGTGTCACCTCTCCATGGCAGAAAAGGACCCCCATGGACTGGACCTTTCGGCGAAGCCCCTGGAGCAGAGACCAGGGGTCAAACCAACCTTCCTGCTCCATCCCTGTGATAAGAGGACTCATGAGCCGGGATTACCACCCTCCTCTCCTATTGGATTTCCTGCACCCCCAACTCCTCTTTAGGGCTTGTCAGCCAGGGAAAGTCATGTTGACCGAGTGCACCAGAGTCAAATCCTGTGGAAGGACAGACAGCTAGTGGGGTCCGAGGGAGGCTCTGCTGGCCAGGAGGAGACACTGCTCCTCGATGTGGTTACAGGGTGCTGGGACTTCCGACCTGAGGCACCCCTCAACCCCTGATCCCCTCTGCAAGCGGGTTTTACCATAAGATGCCAAAGCCACGCCCTCTGTGTTTATCCAGGGAAATTTGTTCCGAAGCTGCTCAGGAGACATCAGGGAAACTTTGGCTCCTTCCTGCCTGAGAGAAACGCGTGGCTGTATGCATGTGTGTCAGAGGTAAGGCAGGGGGGCGAAGCATGGACCCCAACTCCACAAGGGGGGATTCGGACTCATTCATGTGACTTCTCTGCCCCCAACCCCCCAAGTTCTCCTCCCTGCTGAATGGGTAAAGGCCAAGCCTCCTGGCCACAGGTCTTCAGCATCTGAGCCATCTTTCCTTTCCTATACGCTGGTATCCCTTTGGCCACATTAAACTCCCTATCCCCCCCCTAACTATTCTGTGTCCTTTCACAACAGGGCAGACCACTGTGTTCCCTCTGCTTGTCCCCTTCCCTTCTGTCTGAAATGGCCTTCCCGTCTACCTTCTAGTATGGTCCTGTTCACCAGGGACCATATCTCCTATGGGACTGTCCCCGAAAGGAGCAACGCAGATCCTAAAACAACACACTCGCATGCCAGACTGCCTGGTTCAAATCCCAGTGTCACCACTTGCTAGCTACCTCATGCCTTACTTTACCCACATGTGAAATGGGGATGTTTTGGTCACTAAATGAATAAATGCCGCATCTGGGACATTACCCGATGTCCCTAGTGAGACCTGCAAGGCTATTTGTTAAAGACACATGCTCCTGACTGATTGTTCACGAGACTCACTCAGGAGAGGGCGCGCCCAAACCAGCCTGCACCTGAGTCACACTGATTCGTTTCTGTTTTCACCTATATCTTGTCTCTGGCTGCTTCTGTTTCAACTACAAAGCTGAATGATGGCAGCATTCATATGGCCCCCAAAGCCTAAAATGTGTGCTATCTGGCTCTTGCAGGAAAAGTCTGCAGACTTCTGGGCCCTTCCCTAGAGGCTCTGGCTGATTAGGCCTAGGATTTCCCAGGTGGGTCCTGTGATCCGGCTGGTTTAGGAATCACTGCAGCAGTATGCTGTCCGTATCCATGTTCGAGCAATGAGCACAGGGTTCTGGAGGTCTGCGTGTGTCTGTGCTTCCTGACAGACGGAGCTCCTCCACAGCAGTGACCTGTCTCGTTGACCCCCACCCCCACCCCACACCGGGTCTCTGTTCCTAACGTGGTGTGGGCACTGGCGGCGTGCTTGCAGCTGAGGAGCAGCGGGGTGGTCACACCAGGCACCCACCTCTGCACCTTCACGTTGTTCTCCATGATGGCAGCCCCCTTTTCTGAAGCCAGCAAGAGATAGCCCGACGGGTTGAACTGGATGTCCAGGGGAGGGTCATCAACTACGGCCAAGTACTCCTGGGGTGTGTGTGTGTGTGTGTGTGTGTGTGTGTGTGTGTGTGTAGAGAAAAAAAAAAAGTTCCTTAGAGAATCTGATTTAAAGGAGGAGGGAGAGCTTTCCTGGCCTCCTCACCACCAGCTCCCAGGGCTCAAAGAAGCCCCACTCTGGATGCCACCAGTGGGGAGAAAACTGGTGGTTCCAATTCCTAGTGGCCCCAACTGCTTCTGCTCCCTGATCCCCCTGGCCAGCTGGGCTGCCCCTCTCTCTGGGCTAAAGAATGCTCACCACCCCAGGCCCCAAATCTCTTTGCACATACGTTGATGTTCCGTAGGAAGTCAATTGAAAAGAGGGAGAGCTGGACGTTCTCAGGCACCGAGAACTGCTGACGAATCCCGCCCACGGAAAGCACAGTGGAGGCCCGGGAATACTGTGGAAAAACCAAAGTAGCTGAGGGAGGTCAGTACTCAGTCACACGGGAGCAGAATACTGGTACGGAAGAACCTACGGGTTATGGGGAGTCCCACTTGGCACGTTTATAATCTAAGAGGAGTTGAGGTGGATAAGCCCATATGCAAGTCCACCAACACCCAAAGAGAAAAACGATTATTAAAATTCTTCTTAGCAGATGTGCAAACAAGAGAGAGCCAGTTATCCAAAAGGGCTGGGCACTGGGGCACAAAAATGGTCATGGCCTGCAAGTCCAAGGGTGGGAGAGTAACACTTCATCTACTGATTGGAAAACAAGAGGGAGGGGCGCCTGGGTGGCTCAGTCGGTTAAGCGTCGACTTTGACTCAGGTCAGATCTCACGGTTCGTGGGTTCGAGCCCTGCGTTGGGCTCTGTGCTGACAGCTCAGAGCCTGGAGCCTGTTTCAGATTCTGTGTCTCCCTCTTTCTCTGCCCCTCCCCCACTCATACTCTGTCTCTCTCTCTGTCTCAAAAATAAACTATATGGGGCGCTTGGGTGGCTCAGTCAGGCGTCCAACTTCAGCCCAGGTCATGATCTCACGGTTCATGGGTTCTAGCCCTGCATCGGGATCTGTGCTGACAGCTAGTTCAGAGCCTGGAGCCTGCTTCAGATTCTGTGTCTCCCTCTCTCTCTGACCCTCCCCTGCTCATGCTGTCTCTATCTCTCTCTCAAAAATAAATAAAATATTTTTTAAAAAAATATAAAAAAATTAAAAAAAAAAAAAAAAAGGAAAACAAGAGGGATACGACCAAACTAGTAAGATCTGTGGCAAACTCTTAACGGCTGATATCGGAACATCTAAAGTGCAAAAGCCCAGAAATAATGGAACTTGGAAGCTGGAGGGGAAAGCCGTTTGTTTTGATTACAGTGGGAATGCAGGGCGCCTATGGGCGTCCAAAAGATCCGACATTGTGGAATGTACTTTTAAAAGCAACAACTTTACGGCCAAAGTCTCTAACTTGAGGGAAGAACCTGGGACTATTTCTCAACAAGAGTCAAAGTACAGTCCCTGCCCTTTAGACCTCCAAAGATTGAAGTCTTTCCTCCCTCCCCCTCCCGTTGCCCCTTAATAAAATATGAGTCCATGCCCCAGTCATGATGCCACCCTACCCCACACCTCACCGTGTGGTCCCGTTCCACCACCAGCACCCGAATGGCACCTCGTGGCTTCTCCAACTTCTTCAGCCAATAGGCCACGGACAGGCCAAGCACCCCACCCCCCACGATCACCACATCCGCGCGCTCAGGGGGCAGGTAGCTGGTGTCGTACAGTGGATCCCAGGTCCCGCCGGGCAGGATTGACTGGATCTTCTTCTTAATCTCGGACACCTTTCCATCCCAGTCTATGGGACACAGTTATAGTCAGAGGGCCATACATTTTCTTTGCAGGTGGTAGGGGGTTAGAGGGTGGGCACAGGAAAAGATTTGCTAAACAGAAGTGGACACTGAGCTGGCTGTTCCCATGGCCATCCCTTCTCGTAAGGTCAGCCCGCAACCAGCAGTATTCCATGGCTTCACTACGTGGTCTATGTGCCATTAGGCTCTCTCCACTTGTCACACGGCATGCCCAGCACTACAAGACTCAACTTGTCAAAATGAACCCTCCATACTCTCTCCCTAGGCCAGGTAACTTGTGCATGTTTATCTCCTGTGCAGACTGCTCTTTCCCCTGAGTCTGGCGCTCATATTCAGCTGCATTGTCCTTTCCTCTTGGATGTTCCAGGCTCCTAGACCAATAGGTCCCGGCAAAGCCCAAGCTGTAGTGTCCTCTGAAGCACAATACCTCTGAGTGGCATCTCATCCTGGACATCCATTACCACCAGCAAAGCTACATTCATGTCCCATCTATTGTCAAGTCCAGATGTCTTCGCCTCCTAAAGAGCTCTCCAACCTGTCCCCCTTCTTCCCCATCTCTGCCACCACCACCTTAGCCCGAACTACCATGATCTCTCACCTAGACTAATGCAAAAGCTTTACTGTTCCCACTAATTCCCCTTACCGCCAGACCCTTCTGTGTCATAGCTAGAATATTTTCTAAGCACAATAATTTAATCACATATTCTCCCCCTGCTTAAAACCTTCTGATGGCTTTCCATTACTCTAAGAATACAAGCCCAATATCTTCAACATGGCCTATGAGGCACGGCACAATCTGGCTCTGGTTTATCTTCTTCTCTCCTCACTCCCCGACTCCAGCCCCTTCGACACCTTGACGATGCCTTATTTCTTCCCACCGCAGGGAATCTACACAGGTGTTCTCTCTGCTTTGAAACCGTGTCCACTTCTTTGCCTGGTTAACTCCTTGCTTCTTTTTGCTTTCAGCTATTATTTTCCTGATATCATAATCCTTTCCTGACTCTGTGGACTGTCAGAATCTCCTGTCACGCGGTCTCATTAGTTCATGCAACACAATTGCCATTTTGAGTTTATGTGTGATTGTTTCACATGGTACTAAGCCTGCCTTCTTTCCCAGTCAGTCTTCAGCCTAGCACAGAACCTGCTACATAGTCAGTGCCTCGTATCAGTGAATCCTTTCGTCTTTCACGCCTAACTTACAAATCTCTAAGTCTTCTCACCGACTCCAGTACAAAGTTCAAACTCTTCTCGGCAATGCTAAAATCTTTCTTTGATCTAGGCTTACCTTACTTCTCCACACTACCATTGCCTCTTTCTGCACAAACTCTGTACCTACGTGGCTTTTGCTAGCTCCCTGAACAAAACCAATGCTTCTAATTTTCGCTAGGTTCCCAGAACCTGAAACACACACCTTCCTTGAGCCAGTAAACAATATCCCTCAAGGCTGATCCCAGTTCTCATCTGCTCACTGTACTTCTCCAATTACACTAGCTTCGGGGACCGGCAGCGCAGGGCATTTGTCCAAGTTGGATTCTATCCGGTCTTGAACCAGTCTATTGAGGTTTTCCGCCTCCAGCAGCACTCCAAGCACCTCCAGGACGCATACTGAATCAATCCTCTTTCTCTTCTTCCCTCCTTAACAGCCACACACTAAGCACAGCATCCTGCACGCGAGCAGGGCTTAACGCACAGCTCTGTAACCAATCAACCTGGCTCTCTGTTATGCTGGTGGTAAACTGAGGCGTAGAACGATCTGGGATTTGTGGCCTGAGAGGGGCATCCTGGGATGCCCAGGCTTTACAAGCTCCGGCAGGCAAGCTTATCTCCTTCTCCCAGCCAACCCACTGTCTTTATTTACATCGTGGGCCGGGTCCTGACCTGAAGGTCACACAGCTGGAGATTGGGGCCACCCAAGAACCATGATACCCTCCGCGGCCCTCCACTTTACCCAGAGTAGAGCCTCCTCTGTGTGTGCCGAGACCCCGGCCCAAGGGGCCTCGGCCCAAGCCGAGAAGCAACGCCCTGCGAAGCATGGCCACTCTGCGCCCCAGCCCTCTGAGAGACCCCCACCCCTACTCCCTACGCAAGCCCCCGCCCTGTCGTCACTTCTCCGCGCCGCAGGCCGTTCAGACGAGCGCGCCCATTGGCCAGCGGGCCCTGAGGGCCCCGCCCCTCGGCGCTGTAGGCCGTCCTCTCCGAGAGCCCCGCCCAGGCCCGCCCCCACCCGCCATTGGCGATCCTGGTGCCTGCGTCAGTGTTGGGCGCCCTCGGGCAGAGGCGGAGAAAGAACACGGCAGCTCGGAGCGGAAGTGCGGCTGAACCGGTTTCCGGGGCCGCTGGTGTGACGTGTCCCGCGCCTGGCGCAGCAGGAAGCGGCGGCGATCGCGGCCTGAGTTCCCGGCGCCGGCCCCGGCTCCTTTCCCGCTGCCGCCATGCTCGACTTCTTCACCATTTTCTCCAAAGGCGGGCTTGTGCTCTGGTGCTTCCAGGGCGTGAGCGACTCATGCACCGGGCCCGTTAATGCGTTGATTCGTTCTGTGCTGCTGCAGGTATCGCCCCCGCGGGATCAGAACTCTGGGCTCGGCCCCCTGACCCGACCCATAGCCCCTTCAGCTGATCCCAGGCCTCCCTCCCACCTTCTCCGCTCATCCCAAAGTGGCCAGTGACTCGTTGCCAGGACTCCGCTTCTCTCTCCCGCTCCCCTGGGACCGCCTCGCAACTTTGCGACGCCCCCTCCCCCTCCCTTTCTGGGACTCTAGCCGAATCCCGGCGCCTCTTGAGATTTCCTAGTTCCCTCCATTGACCCCCTAGCAGCTTGATTTTCTGTTGTGTCGAAGGCCGGGTGCCGGTGAGATGATGAAAAACCGCCTTTAAAAAGCTGTAAATAGCGTATCGCTGCTAGTAAATCTGATTGTGTGATTACGTCTCTTCTGGCTCCCACGTGTCTTGCCTTCCCTGTAACCTCTTTTTACCTTAGCCGTCCCCTACCCCCCAACTTGGCAGCTCCTTTTCTCCCTGATGGGATGCTAAACAGCGATGCCCCAGCATCCTCGTCCTGGGGACAGGTTTGACTTTGAGGGAAGTGTCCGGTTCTTTCCCATAGGTAGTCCTTGAGGGGCCCAAGTCTGGGTTTTCTGGGTAGTACGAACTCTACCTTTTTTTTTTTTTTCTTTCCAGGAAAGGGGAGGTAACAACTCCTTCACCCATGAGGCACTCACACTCAAGTACAAATTGGACAACCAGTTTGAGCTGGTGTTTGTGGTAAGTGCGGGTATTTTAGAAGGCTAACGATTACACTTTCACCACAGTCCCCATTAAGAGAACCTTCATTAACTGTGTCCAGTGTATTCGGTGCAGTAACTGAGAAGACAGAAGGTGGAGGGGGAAAGGGAAGATGTTCCTGAGCCCAGGCACAGACCTTGGCTGCCCCTCAGGTCAGGGAAACCTGCCAGGCCACTGAGCTAGTCTCTGGAGGCCTTGGGTGAGTTGGCTTGTAAGCAGATCTGTTGGCTCTGTTTCTCTCCCTGAACAGGTTGGTTTCCAGAAGATCCTAACACTGACGTATGTAGACAAATTGATAGATGATGTGCACCGGCTGTTTCGGGACAAGTACCGTACAGAGATCCAGCAGCAAAGTGCTTTGAGTCTATTGAATGGCACTTTTGATTTCCAAGATGACTTCCTGCGGCTTCTTCGGTGAGAGGCCTCCCCTCTGCACAATTGATTTCCATGACCTGATGTGCTCCCTTCCTTCCTGAGGGCGGGTGAAGGGTAGTGAATAGTTTATCAAAACACAATTTGCTGCCCAGTTCCAACGGACCTCTTGGTGTGAGGGTCCTTTCTCTGGACTTTGATCATTCTCTTCTTTCTAGTGAAGCAGAGGAGACCAGTAAGATCCGTGCTCCCACAACCATGAAGAAATTTGAAGATTCCGAAAAGGCCAAGAAACCTGTGAGGTCCATGATTGAGACACGGGGTGAAAAACCCAAGGAAAAAGCAAAGAACAGCAAAAAAAACAAGGGGGCCAAGAAGGAGAGTGAGTTTGAGCTCTTTGGACACGGCAGGACTGAAAATGTTCTGTCTTTCCCTTTGTCGTTGCTTATCCTCCTTGCTCAGATGCCCATCACCTGATCATCCCCAGTCCTTGCAAGCCCCAAGATGTTTGTTCCTTAGCTTCCTCTTAAGGATTTGGAAGACTGTTTCCCGTTGTAGAAATTTGGTTGTTTTTCTCCAGTGAGTTTTGTCCTAACAGGTTCTGACGGCCCTTTGGTTACCAACAAAGCAGTCCCTGCTGAAAAGTCAGGTCTCCCAGTGGGGCCAGAGAATGGGGTAGAACTTTCCAAAGAGGAGCTGATCCGCAGGAAGCGAGAGGAATTCATTCAGAAGCACGGGAGAGGTATGGAGAAGTCCAGGTGAGCATTCTGTCACCACAGATGTTGTTATCTAGCCACATTGGGGGCAAGGGAGCTCTTCTCCCTGGCTCTTGGGTGGATGTTTCTTCTCCCACCTAACCATAACCCTTTGTGCTATAATCCTTTGCAGCAAGTCTATGAAATCAGATGCTCCAAAGGAGAAGGGTAAAAAAGCACCCCGGGTATGGGCACTAGGTGGCTGTGCTAACAAGGAAGTCTTGGATTATAGCACCCCCACCACCAACGGAGCCCCTGAGGTTGCTCCACCTGAGGACATCAACTTGGTAAGAGGCAACAGGGGCCAGTGAGGGTTGCCATTAATAAGCAATGGGGAAGAGGTAGAGACTAGGAGGGTAGTACCTATGGTTGCTTTGAGTGAAGGAGTGGGTTACATTTGGAGTTTTCCAAATCAGAGACCGAACACCGAGAACAGGGTAAATCCCAGGCTTCTTTCCCTTCAGCCCTTGAGAGTTCCTGGTCCCATCTTCTTCCTTCTCCTGTACCCTCCAGATTCGAGGCAGCGGGCCTGGGGGACAGCTCCAGGATCTGGACTGTAGCAGCTCAGATGATGAAGGGGCCGCTCAAAACGCCACCAAGCCTAGGTAGGGGAGTTGCAGCTGGTGGGTGGGATGTGCGGCTCCAGAACAGATGAAACTTGACTCCTGTCCACTGGCTTTGTATGAATCCGTGATTTCCTGTGCCTGCAGTGCGACCAAGGGAACTCTGGGTGGCATGTTTGGGATGCTGAAGGGCCTTGTGGGGTCCAAGAGCTTGAGTCGGGCGGACATGGAATCCGTGCTGGACAAGATGCGTGACCATCTCATTGGTAAGTTCTGAGGAACAGGTGGACTTGTGTGTACGAGGCAGGGATGGCGGAGAGTAGAACCACCAAGAAATCTCGGCTGTACCGTGGGTTGTTTACTAGGGGCGTGGCACTCACACATCCGTCCCTGTCTCTCCAGCTAAGAATGTGGCAGCAGACATTGCAGTCCAGCTCTGTGAATCTGTGGCCAACAAGTTGGAAGGGAAGGTGATGGGGACATTCAGCAGTAAGTATCTCCCTAAACCACAGAGTGCTCAGGGCATTATGCTTCCTAGGAGGTGAAGAGCATTGCTCTCCATTCTTGCTAAGTGTGTGGCTTCTGGCAAACTCCTTCACCTCTAACCGTCTTCTGCGGAACTTAGACTTAACACAACTCCATGAGTTAACACTTGTAAAGTGCTTGGAACATGACCACCTGTGGTGTGGATTCCTGGGACAAGGTCCTAGCTCCGTTAGGTGCTGGTTGTCCTTGGAGTACGTTCCTTGGGTTTCATAGACCCATCTTCCCCTTTGCAGCGGTGACTTCCACAGTGAAGCAGGCCCTGCAGGAGTCCCTGGTGCAGATTCTGCAGCCACAGCGTCGTGTTGACATGCTGCGGGATATCATGGATGCCCAGCGCCATCAGCGCCCTTATGTTGTCACCTTCTGCGGTGTCAATGGAGTGGGGAAGTCTACTAATCTTGCCAAGGTCCGTGCAGCTCCCCATTCTCTTCACTCCACGTCTTAACTCTTGTTCTAGGTGACTGGTTTCTTTGTTTTTTTTTTCTTTTGCACAGATTTCTTTCTGGCTATTAGAGAATGGCTTCAGTGTCCTCATTGCTGCCTGTGACACATTTCGTGCCGGGGCTGTGGAGCAGCTGCGTACGCACACCCGGCGTCTGAGTGCCCTGCACCCCCCAGAGAGTCACGGTGGCCGCACTATGGTGCAGTTGTTTGAAAAAGGCTATGGCAAGGACGCTGCCGGAATTGCTATGGAAGCTATTGCGTTTGGTACGGCGCAGAGAAAGTGGGGGAGCTTGTGTGGGCCCCATCGCTCCTTGGGTTTCCTTGGGATTGGCAGAGAGTCAGGGTTACCCTCCTACCAACTTACTGCTCGATGATGAGTCAGGACTGGGAACTTGCAGTGCTCTGTTTTGGGTAACAGGAGGCAAAACTGCAGGCAAAACTAATAATTCCCACCAAAGAAACCTCTGGTCTTCTGTTGCCATCTTTTCCTGAATGTTCTTGACTGCCAAAAACAGAATAATTTTTTGCTAATAGAACCTTAAACACATAGGCTTTTAATACAGCTGGGTTATGACTTCTTGAGAGAAAGCTGGGAATGAGCAGGACATTCCAGACATTTTCAGTTGACCACTTTTTTTTTTTCCTCTTTCTAGCACGTAACCAGGGCTTTGATGTGGTGCTGGTGGACACAGCTGGCCGCATGCAAGACAATGCCCCTCTGATGACTGCCCTGGCTAAGCTCATTACTGTCAACACACCCGACTTGGTGCTGTTTGTGGGGGAGGCCTTAGTAGGCAATGAGGCCGTGGACCAACTGGTGAGGGCTAGGGCCTAGTTCTTTCCCCAGCCTTATCTTTGGACAGTTGGGTACTTCTTATGCTTGTATCATGTTTCTCCCTCACAGGTCAAGTTCAACAGAGCCTTGGCTGACCATTCTATGGCTCAAACACCTCGGCTCATTGATGGCATCGTCCTTACCAAATTTGATACCATTGATGACAAGGTAAATATGGATGATACAGAATAGAGTGAGAGAAATGGAGGCAGGAAGGGCAGCCTTTACGAGGGAACTGATGCTGTAAGGATATGTTGTTGGCTCAAAAGATTCCTATTACTGAGGGGATAGAAAGTGGCCTTGAGTTGACTGGGTATCCCCTTTCTCCCCTTCAGGTGGGAGCTGCTATTTCTATGACCTACATCACAAGCAAACCCATCGTCTTTGTGGGCACTGGCCAGACCTACTGTGACCTACGCAGTCTCAACGCTAAGGCTGTGGTGGCTGCCCTCATGAAGGCTTAACATGGCCCTTGCCGAAAACCAAATCACTGCTTCCCCCCAAAGTCCCCCTGCATCAAGAATGTGCTTTAGAGTATGTGAGTGACTTCTCTTCAGTGTAGTACAGAGGCAGGGTGAAGGGAGCTCCAGGGGCTGTGGCTCCCCCTGCCCCACTCCTTGGCAGCCCAGCTTCTACCTGCGAGGAGGGCCTAATCATGTTACAGTCACTGCCCATCACCCCCTTCCCTGACAGCCCCCACCGCTCCCCCAGGCAGTCCCTTCCCATCACTCTGCCTACACTCAGTCTCACTACAGCTCTGGCCAGCAGCTGGCAGATCCAACATCAGAGCTTCGCTAATTCGCACGGTCACAGGGATGTCTGAGCACAATGAACAGTCTGAAGTCCCAGCTTGAATAGGTTAAGAGACTTCCAGAGCCAGCTCTGGGTTCTCCCTTGGATACACAGCTTCAGGTCCCTGGGGCCAAGATGATATCCACCACACTGTGGCAGAGTATGGCCTGTTCTTAATTGCTGCTAATTCCGATGATGACCCCCACCCCCATTGTTTCCTCAAAGCATCAGCCAAGGCCAGAGTGATTTATTACATATGAACAAAAGGAGTTCCCGCTTCTCAAAATTAAAGGGAGCTGAGCTGCAGTGTTGCATCAGGCTTCTCAGCCTTCCAACTCTTCCCTGCTCCCAAAATCCAGATGTAAGCTTTGCATGTTCCCCTTCCTGGGAGAAAACCATCAGAAGGGTAGATGAGTTGCCCCTTGCCCCGACCCTACTCTTCACTTGAGCAAATCCTGCCTTTTCCTCTTCCTCTCTACAGTGCCTGGTAGACAAGTGCTACATTGAAGAATACAAACCTCTTGTTAAGACTTGTCCTGTAGCTTGGTATTACAGATGTGCTATTAGTGCAATAAGGTGAAGGCTGTCTGCCCAGAGAAATACATAATTTATATAAGAAAATAAATTTCATAAATAAATTGCCTTTTATGTCTTGGAATTCTTTTATATAGGATTCAAATCTAAGATCCCACATCATGCTAACTATGGTTCTAGGCCTTATGGTACAAAGGGAAACAGAGCAAGAAGTGGTAATGAATGGTTGTCCAGAGAACAAGCTCACCCACCTCAATGTGAAAGAACAGCACTTTTAAATTAAGGTGCAAAAACTAGGCTCCTCTAGTGCCTTTGCAGGTTTGTTTTCTAAAGGGACTCTAAAAGTAGAGCCAGGGCCCTGGGAAGTAAATGAACAAGCTTTTAATACAGCTCAGTTATGTAAAATACTGTACACTGTAAAAGGTCTAGAAAACTAGAGCTTCAAGTCATGTTTTAAAAAAGCTATTAAGCTTAATTGAAAAACCAAGTATAGAGTACAAAACTGCAACAAGGGCCGTGACGGTCCCGCGGCATCCAGATCCCAAGTCCTTCATGCAGGGCTGTAGCCAGTCAGTGGAGGTGTCACACTGATCTGCTGTGTGGACACAGGCATGTCCACCCAGGGGTGGGGGAGCTGCATTGGATCCCATTGTCACTGGGGGATTCTTGAACTGGAATAGGCCGCAGAAGATCAAGAACCAGTGGGCATGAAGGATTGAGGTGAAACACCCCCTATCCCCAACTCTACCCCCAACCTTCAACCGCTGGGTTTTGGTACTTCCACAGAGCTGTGTTGGGTTGTTTGTACGTTTACTTGTTAAATACTCTCCACAGTCGGGCCTGATGGTTTGGTCTAGTGGTGATGATCTCTCTAGCCCTCTCATGTCCTACAGTCTGTGGAAAGAAAGAAAAGAGAATAAAATGAAGTCTCATAAAACATATATACATCTGAAGCTGCAGATATTTAAGTCAAGCTTAACCCGCCACAAGACAAGGCATCACAGATACTAGGAATCTTGTGATAGACTGGACAGGAAAATACAGAATCCCTAACAGGCAGGAGAGGTGAATCATTCTCCAAGGTCTTAACCAAACCCCAGGGAGACATTTTCTGCCAACAAAACTGACAAACAATAGACCAGGAAATAGTATACCTCTTATTTCACTGTGTGCTGTAGACGAGCCATTGAGCTGACCTTCTCTCACCATCCCTGCTAAACAGAATGCACATTAGAATCAGATGTTAGACTGGGAAGCCAAAACATTATTTTTTAGACAGCATGTGAATGGGAGATGGGGCAAAGGAAGGGAGAGAGAGAATCCCAAGGAGGCTCCATAAGTGTGGAGCCCAACGCGGGGCTGGAGCCAATGACCCTGGGATCACGACCTGAGCCCAAATCAAGAGTCAGACACTCAAGTGACTGAACCACCCAGACACCCCAACTCAATGGAATGAAAACCAAGCAACCAAAGGGTAATAAAATCACAGGGTCTAATAAGAATGGCATTATTTAGTAATGAATACATCACAGAAGAAGATAAGGAGGTGGAGAGAATGAACTGGATTAGTCTTCAGACTATATTAAATAACGGACACGGTAAGTCTGTGCTAACACTGGTTGTAAACAAAACATTAAACGGGCAGAGTGTGCCTGTTGTCCCTAGCTCCTCAAAAAGGCCAAGCTGAGGTAAAAATCCAGGGATGGAGATGGGGAGCAGCATGCAAGTGAGCAATCTCAACCAAGTAGATGAGTGAAAAGCAGCAGATGCTCTGACAACACAAAATGAGTTAATTTTGAGCTGTCCAATATGGTGCTGTTGGCCACACGTGGCTATACAGTCTTATGTTAGAAATTCTGTTCCTTAGTCACACTAACCACATTTCAAATGCTCAACAGCCACATGAGGCATTTGGTTACGCTACTGGACAGAGAAGATAATAGAATATTTCTATCACTGCAGAAAGTTCTATGGGACAGCCCTGAGACAGATAATAGGGTAGGAAAAAGTTTAAAACTGAACACATGGAAAAAAACACTAATCAGAATTATGACCATTTAGAGTACAGATAAATAAAAGATAGCACTCATACTATAAATTAGTGTTGATATTCCTCTATCTTAAAAAGAACTTTTAGCAGGATGCCTGGGTGCTCAGTTAAGTGTTCAACTCTTGATATCGGCTCAGGTCATGATCCCAGGATCGTGGGATCGAGACCCATGTCGGGCTCCATGCTGAGCGCTCTCTCTCTCTCTCTGTCTCTGTCTCTGTCTGTCTCTGTCTCCCTCTGTCCTCCCTTCCTTGTGTAAAAATTAAAAAATAAATAAATAAATAACGTTAGCAAAAGTTACCGACGATTAAAATACTCATTCCTTTGACTAGTGATTATACTATGAACCCATCCTAAGGATATTACTGGCAAAAGGAAAAACTACATAAAGATGAAGATATAAATCATCACAACAATACTTAAAATAGAAAAAACTAGAAGATTGCTAACATAGGGGACAAATAAGGTAAATTAACACCCCCACTGGATTATGACACAGCCATTAAAAATAGTGGTTATGAAAACTAGCCATGTGGGAAAATGTAGATGTACCACTGAATAAAAAATGTACCAAGACTACGTATACTTTGTTTACAACTATGACAAAATGTACAGGGAAAATTGCTAATTAGAAATATACCAAAATAACTGCTTGTATTATGATAATGAATTATAAAATTATTTTTCCTTTCCCCATTACTTGATTTTTCTGAAATAAATGTACTAGGTCCTACAGAATCATTTGAATCCAAGTAACTTTCACTATGCAAAAGCAAGTACAGTACAATGCCAGGAATACAGCAAATGTTCAATGTTAACAGCAAAAGACCTCTTACTAGGATGTATCTGTAAAAACTCAAATTATAACCAAGGATGGAAGATAAGCTTGACTGGTCTCAAAATGAAATCATGTTTTTAACCTAAAACTACTCGGCTAGATTTCAAATCACAAACTCAGCTGACCACTCGAATAAAGCCCCCTGGCAATACTGAAAATCCTTCATTTTTAAAAGTTCAGAATACCCAACTGAGTGATCATTTTGGGGAAAGCCGCTTTGGGAGGAAGCCCTCGCAGCTAATAGAATTTGTGCCACTCTACATACTTCTGATGATTTTTGTCAAGGAACAATTTTGTTTAACAGAACAGGTGACCAGGGGGATTTTGTTATTGTTTTTTAACTTTAGCATCATCCCTGGGTAGAAGATCTCAAAATGCAGATCAACAGAAATATGCAGAGCTTGGGTAGGTACCTCTTGTTCAATTCCAACAGAATATGCTCTGTGGAAAAGCCTACTGCAAAGTCCTAAATGTGGGCCAACAACAGGAGAGTCTGAAACACGGCAGGACAGCAGAAAACGCATCCCCAAGAATGAATAGCAAATTGTTTTCACAAAAGAGACAAACCCAATGGTTTGTCTTTTGAAAGGCCTTTCTAAAAACCATAAAAAATCCTACAAAAGAACACAGCCAGTAACTTCTTTGACACTGGCCATAGCAACTTCTTTCTATGTAGGTCTCCTGAGGCAAGGGAAACAAAAGCAAAAATAAAATATTGGGGATACATCAAAATAAAAAGCTTCTGCACAGCAAAAGAAAGGCAAAACTAAAAGGCAACCTACTGAATGCAGCAGAAGACATTTGCAAATGACATATCTGATAAAGGGCTGTATCCAAAATATATAAAGAACTTATAAAACTCAACACAGCCAGCTCCCCCCGCCCTTTCAAATAATCCAACTGTCTTTTAATTGGGCAGAAGGGGCACCTGGGTGGCTCAGTCAGCTGAGCATCCGACTTCAGCTCAGGTCATGATCTCACGGTCTGTGAGTTCGAGCCCCACATTGGGCTCTGTGCTAACAGCTCAGAGCCTGGAGCCTGCTTCCAATTCTGTGTCTCCCTCTTTCTCTGCCCCTCTGCCACTTGCGCTCTGTCTCTCTCAAAAACCAAATAAACAAAAAAACATTAAAGAAAACAAACAGGCAGAAGAGATGAACAGACATTTCTCCAAGGACGACCTATAGATCGCCAACAGATACATAAAAAGATGTTCACCATCACTTACCATCAGGGAAATACACATCAGAACTAAAATGAGATATTACCTCACACCTGTCAGACCGACTAAAATCAACAAAAGAAACAAAAGGTGTTGAGAGGAGATAGAGAAAAAGGAACTCTTGTGCACTGTTGGTGGGAATGGAAAACTGGGGCAGCCATTGTGGAAAGCAGTGCAGAGGTTCCTCAAAAAGTTACAATTAGAACTACCCTATGACGCAGCCATCACACTACTGGGTACAACACTAATTCCAAGGGATACATGTACCCTGTTTGTAGCAGGAGTATTTATAATAGCCAGGATATGGAAGTAGCCCAAGTGTCTATCACTTGCTGAATGGATAAAGGTGTGTGTATGTGTGTGTGTGCGCGTGCGTGCGCGCGCTGGAATATTACTCAGCCATAAAAAGAATAAAATCTTGTCATTAGCAATCATATGGATGAAGCTAGAGAGTATAATGCTGAGCAAAATAAGTCAGAGAAAGACAAATACCATATGATCGCAGTCGTGTAATTTAAGAAACAAAAAAGCAAACAAAGGGGGCAAAAAGAGAGAGACAAATCACAAAACAGATTCTTACCTACAGAGAATCAACTCAGAGTGGGTGAGGGGATGGGTGAAATAGGTGATGGGGATTAAGGAGTGTACGTGAGGTGATGAGCACTGGGTGATGTATGAAAGTGATAAATCGCTCTACTGTACATGTGAAACTGATATAACACTGTGTGTTACCTGGAATTAAAATAAAAACATTTATAAAGGGAGCTTCTGGGGCACCTGGGTGGCTCAGTCGGTTAAGCATCTGACTCTTGGTTTCATTTCAGGTCATAACCTCAGTTTGTGAGTTCGAGCCCCACATTGGGCTCTGTGCTGACAGTGTGGAGCCTGCTTGGGATTCTCTCTCTCTCTCTCTCTCTCTCTCTCTCTCTCTCTCACTCGTCCCCCCAAATCTCTGTCCCTCTCCTGCTCTGTCTCAAAATAAATAAGTAAAATTGAAAAAAAAAAAAAGGGGGGGGTTCTAAAGTCTTTGGGAGAAAGGGTTGACCTTGTTTTTTTTTTGTGTTTAGTTGTGGTGATGCCGTTTACAAGCCAAAGCATAGCCATTGATGTATAAGAGCTTGTAGAACTTCTCATTATAGGAGAGTTCCACTTGAAGCAACGGGATTCAGAAAAGAAATCAGGGAATAATAAAAGATTTAGGAAAAGTTCTATATTAAAATTACCTATAATTTATTAGGCCCCCCTAACATGCATTCATATTGACAATGAAAATACATATGAACATATAACTTTTCAAGAATATATACTACATATGACAACAAAGTTTTATTGTTTTTGTTCTTTTTTTTATATTTGAGAGAGAGAGAGAGAGAGAGGGCTCACACCAGTGGGGAAGAGGGGCAGAGGGAAAGAATCAGAGCTCGATCCCATAAACTCCCGATCATGACCTGAGCCCAAATCAAGAGTCAGACACTTGACTGAGACTGAGCCACCCAGGAGCTCCTATTTTTTATTATTTTTTTAAAATTTTAATATTTATTTTTGAGAAGAGAGAGACCGAGAACGAACAAGGGAGGGGCAAAGAGAGAGTGAGACACAGAATCTGAAGCAGGCTCCAGATGTGGGGCTCGAACCCATAAACTGTGAAATCATGACCTGGGCCGAAGTCAGACGCTTAACAGACTGAGCCACCCAGGCATCCCAAATTTTTTATTTTTTAAAGTTTATTTAATTTGAGAGAGACAGAGACAGCATGAGTGGGAGGGGCAGAGAGAGTGTAAGAATCCTAAGCAGGCTCCACACTCCCAGCACAACACAGAGCCCAATGTGGGACCTGAACTCACGAAACCATGAGATCATGACGTGAGCCAAAACCAAGAGTCAGACACTTAACAGACTGAGCCACCCAGCCACCCTGAAATCTAAATTTTAATTGCATTTCACAGACATTTAGTGAGGCTGAATATTTTTTTATTTTTCTCACTTCTATATTAAACTACCTGAATACGTCTTGGTCCACTTTCCTAATACCCAAATCACATTTTAGTCTAACCCGAAGACTATGTTCTTCCTTCATAATATGGTTGGGATTATAGTCCTTGTGTTGGTAATGATTTTACTCATCACAATACATAAAAGGAGCTGCTACTCTCAGTCTTGAAATACATCTTACCTGATCTACCCCTCGTGGAGATCTCACATGTCAGTCGCTTGAAATATTCTGGGAGATCAGCATATTCATTTCCATAGGAGATGACCTTAATTCCTTTGTCCAGCATGTTTTCTCGAAGCTTCTTGAACTCATCCACATCTCCTCTCCGAACCAGCATGAAATGTTCTAAGTCAGATTTATGCTTCACAGCCTCCAGAAAAAGGGCTTGGAAAGTGGTGTCATCCACAGTCCAGCCACAGCCCAGGAAAAGAAATGACTTGTTCTCATACAGTTTCTGAATCTCTCTCTTGCAGGAAAAGAAACAACATATTAAACGACACTGTGAGTACACACACAAGGACACAAGGCATGTCCAAAACAAAAAAGTCAACAGGCTCACAACTACTACAATTGGCAGACTGTGATGAGCACTTAACGAAAATTTAAGAAGGTATATTCATTCCACAAAGGAGTCTGATCTTGTTTATTCCTATAAGTTGATGACTAGTCTAAAATTTTACCTTTACCCAGCATTCCACTACTCTCTATTCAGGCTTTCACTGGGCTGACACTGGTCTATTGGCTATATACCTACATGCCCAGAGGCCATAAGGCAATGAGAAATGTTCAGTATCTCTTACTCTTTCCATTTTCTGGATCATATTTTCTTTTTTGCTTTACAAACTGAACCAAGGATCACCAGGTAAGATCATTCCATCACCAGATTTGCTCAAAAAGAGTCTGAGACACTTAGAACATCAATATGTGTGTATATGTACATATAAATACATCAGAAAGGATTCTGCTTAAGGGATCACTCAATGTCAATAATGGATGCAATTAAAACCAATGTCAGGGAAAGCACAGGTGAAAAAAAGTCCCTAATGCTTTTCCTGGTCTTTCTTTTGCTACATTAGGTAAAGATACTATCATCCAGTCCTGAAAACAGTCAATATATACCATTCTCAGAGTTGCAGAGTTGGGGGCCAGTGAATTTTCCCCACATATCCCTGGCCAGCGAGTGTTTCTGGTATTCACACATACATATGAACAAGACTAAAATTTGTGTCCCCAAAACGCAACAAGCTTTTCTATCACCCCATCTAAATTTATTCATTTTTTTGCACTGAGCCATAAGTGTAAGTAAGTGTGATAATTCAATACAAAATATAAGCCCATCACCATTCACACACAGTCTCTTTAGAATGTATGTTCTAGGAGCGATTGGTCAGTAAAAAGGTGCATAAATTGTTTTTGTCCGAGAGAGGGTTATTAATACTACATCACACCAAATGACGATGAAGGGTAATAACATATTCTCTGTCTGCAAGGATGATGCCAATGACAGAGTGCCATCTGCTGGCTGTCAATCAAGAAAAAGTAAAATCCTTCAGGTCTTATGCCTGAAGAGACGAAGAGACGTTCCACAATTTCTAAGATGGCCTGCACAACCACAAGCTACGAAGCACAGAAAGAATGTGTAAACTTCCAATTTTAACTCCTGGGGACAATGTTATCTCATGAAGACCAACAGTACACTTAGAGGTTTCCCAGGAAGACCTTGTTGAGACCAGCGAGATCAGTACTACTCACCATAACCTCGGTGTTCCTGAGCACGTTCTGATACCCAGCTGGATGCAGGACAATGCCACTAGGATTGGTGTAGACCCCATGGATATGTAAGACGCTCAGCTTCCGCTTCTCCTGAGCCCACTCTAGAACCTGCATAACACAAATACACCTCAACCAGGTTGGCAGGGCTGAGCACCTGCTTAAAGGTCCCCACAGGGAAGAGGCTGTTTGATGGATTAGGCTGCTGACCTAACTCTTTATATCATAGGGCAAGAATGCAAAACCCAGTGTGGCCTCAGTTTCCATTTCAGGTATGGCTCTTAGGACTGATGGCAGCCACGTCTGGGAACTTCTCTTTGGAAGTAACTATCAAAAATGAGAGATTACGTGTCATCATGTGCAGAAACGACACGGCTCCTACCTCTAGTGAGATACACGACAGCCATGGATGGCCGTTTCAGTTCTGATCCCCAAGATTCCAAGCCTCCTTGTGTCCAGGCCCCGTGTAGTCCCTTCTCACACTCACTATAGGTTTGGCCACTGCCCTGCTTCAGCCAATGGAGTGTTAGCAAACACAACACACGCAGCAACTTGAAAAATGTTGGCACGAGTCTTTCTTTTTTGCTGCTTTTGGAACCCAGTGACCATGTGAAGCAGCCTCAGCTGGCCTGCTAGAGATGTCTGGCCAAGCCAAGTGCCTGCACCACCGAAGTAGAGGCAAGGCCATCTGACACTACCCAGCCTTAGTCTAACCTTCAGGTAACTGCAACCATGTGGGTAACCATGTGGGTAAAACCAGCAGGACTGCCCAGTTGAGCCTCTAAGCCCAGCTCAAATCACTCATTCACATTATCATGTGCAAATAAAATGTTTGAAGCTCCAGGCTTTTAGGGTGGTTTCTTATGTAGCTGATAAACAACTGAGGAAACGCTTCAGACACCTGAGTTACCTCAAAGGCTACCAATGAAGAATGATCACTTAGTGACAATGGCAATAATAGCCACCTGTGGATGCCATTGTTCCATGGACTCAAGGCCCTGAGAAAGCATAATTTTCTTCTCTTACCATTCTAGAGAAATTAGGTATGGGTCAGGAAAAATAGTAAAGAGGCAGAGAGATACTGAGTCTGAATATCACTAGGGCCCATTCTGACTACCAGGCAATGGCTTTAGCCACTAGACTTCAACATGGCCCTCACGTGAACTAAAAATACCAAGCAAATCTTGAGGTTCCACGATGAAAATGAGAAAGAAGTTAGCAAGTCTGTTACATATTCTTAACATCTGAATTCCTTACGAAACCTGACTTTGAGGTCAGCAAAATCACGAGAAATTTCAAGAATGGTACTGTAGCCACTACTCTGGCAGAGGCAGTGGACTGGGAAGATGAATGCCAGCAGGTGAAACCCTGTTCTATCCAAACTCTAGTTATTTGGCCTCTAGGTGGGACACAAAGGCAGGTTCCTTGGAAAACAAAGTGTAGAAGGAAAATTACAAAAGTACAAAGCAGGGCATGAGAAACCTGGTGGCATTTCACAACCTGGTTTTTTCTTTACTTTTCCTTCTTCAATCACGTCTCTGACATCTTTTTATGGTGATACAAATATTTTCCCTTTCATGGCTTCACCGTATTTCAACAATTAAGTAAATGCTGGTGTATCTACAGAATCTCCTATTGATGCTAGAGTTCAAATTACAAACTCAAGTGACCATTCTAATAAAAAAGCCTTATCTTATTAGTTGACCTAATATCATGGTAAGTGGTTTAGATACAGTATGAACTATATTAAAAAAAAAAAAGTCTCCTGAGGTTTCCCCTGACATTACCTTTACCCAGTATCACTTTGCTTTAAAGTTGCTCTTACAGACATTATAAAGTAGTTTTCATACATTTCCAATAGATGTCATGAAGAATATATCCTAAGAGAGAACTCTAAATCAGTATTACACTCACCTGATAGTTGCAAATGTGAGAGAGATCTTACAGTTGAAATGACTTTCTATAACCTTGCTTTGAAATTCAGTGAAATTGTCAAAACTCACAGAACTGAACACTTTCAAGATCTGTGCATTTTACTTCATGTTGATTTTATCTCAGAAACCAAAAAAATAAACACCCAACCAAAGACAAGAATCTTCCCTTCTACCTCAACATAAATACCAGTAAGTGTATAATATACCAACTAGAAAACAGTTTTTTCTGAAGATACAACCCACTAGCCTGAAGAAAAGACTAATCCTTTACTTTTTACCTTTTTCTCATCAGTAAGGTCAAGGGATTCGAGTTGTTTTCCCTGATCTGCTGCATACAGTTCCAGGAGATTATCAAAATTTGTAGTTAATACTAGGGCTCCATTTTCCATCAGGTGGAGGACTGACTGAAGGAGCTGTTTTCCAGAATCTTCCATCTTTGACTCCAAGTCATCAAATACTTCATATAAACAGTCTTTGAAAAATGTGGATCGAACATTACTAGTTCTCTGGGGAGGGATTTGAAAGAGAAAAATTAATTCTAGGTGTTTTGGTAGGTCATTTGTTTCAATTACAATTATATAACAAATTTTTGAAGAGAACATTCTGTACTTAAAATAAGGATAAAATACTATCTACCTCAAAGAGTTATAAGAAGAATAGGATGATACATGCCAAGTGCTTAGCACTTAATAAGTGATTGATGCTATTACATCATATGCAAAAAAACCTTAGTTCTCTAAATAAGCATTTTCATAGATTAAAAGACAGTTCTAAAATGTGGTGTAGTGTCTCTTTTTCTAATCCTCGGTGCTTTTTACAGATGCTATGGATTTAGGAAAAACTGATTACTTTCTTTCTCTCTGCCTGTTTTTTTCCCCTAGCATAATTCAGGAATTCATTTACAGATATGCTAGGAAAAATATTTTGTATATAGCAAAGGTTATCGAAATTGTGCATTTGCCAATAGTAAAAAAATAGAACTCATTAATGAGTTCTAAACAGACTTCCTATTTCTTTACCTATGGTTTATCTGAATAAGTACTCTCCCAGGTTCATTCTGAATGTATGTAAATGTCAAGAACTAATGAGAAAATATAATACAAACCTCAGGTAGGAAGGTGGCTTTCATTTTTTTTAATTATTATTTTTTAATTAAAATTTTTTTAATGTTTATTATTTTTGAGAGACAGAGCACGAGTGGGGGAGGGGCAGAGAGAAAGGGAGACACAGAATCCAAAGCAGGCTCCAGGCCCTGAGCTGTCAGCAGAGAGCCTGACGCTGGGCTTGAACCCATGAACCACGATATCATGACCTGAGCCGAAGTCAGACACTTAACCAGACACTTAACCAACTGAGCCACCAAGGTGCCCCAGGAAGGTGGCTTTATAACTTAAAAGACACAGTGGCCCCAGGGACACAGGAATTTCAAAGGGGAAGGTAGCTATGTAATGTGCTACAATAAATGTCTGATCCCTATCTTGTTCCTGCAATACCGTTTCATTAGATAATATCAGAGTAAGAATCAGTTCATAAAGGCCCCAATATTCCCCATTCAACCTCCATGCAATTGCAATTAGCTGCTAGACACATAGATAATGGGCTCGTCCTGTTTTTCCTCAAAGTGGTCCCCCTACCTTCCTGGTTTCCTTTGTGTATCTTTCTAATAGCACAATATTCAGAGAAAAATCTGTTTCCATGGAACCACATAAGCACATTCATAAAATACACTTCCATTTGCCAAGTTCTTCTCCTAAAGTTTCCAGGCATTTTTAAAAACTATCCATTCTTTAAAAATCATACCACTAAAAAATGGTAAATATTTAAACTGTAGAAAAACTAGAGCACAGAGGTGAACAGCACCTCTATTTGATAGTGAGACACCCTGAAGTTTATCTTGTCTGTCAATCACTATTTCATGCTGCATCTACCACTAGACAGGCTTCTTATTATACCTTATCGTCAATGGGCTCACAGATCCTCTTATAGGACTAACTAGATGCTAGAGACCATATTCATGTGACTAAGAATGTGGCTCATGTTTTTTAACCTGTCCATTTTCATTACATAATGGCATTAATAATTACATCACATTCTAGCAACAAAGAGACAACCAACTGGAGACTCTTAACACTTTATCAGAATGAACAATCTGATCAGAAACTGTGAAGAATGTACAACCCATTTATCCTACAGTCTTGCAGTCCCATTTTGAGGAATATACCCCACAGATATACTTCAAACAAATGAAATGACATACACAAGGTTATCACTGCTCTGTTACTTATAGCAGTAAAAAACTGGAAACAAGCAAAGTATCCAGATGTAGGAGACTGCTATGGCCAAGAACCCATACAAAGGAGGCTGGTATGGAAAGATCTCCAGATTATACTGTTAAGTAAAACAAACAAGGTGCAGAACAGTACCTTTAGCATGGGGTGCCTGGGTGGCTTACTTGGTTAAGCTCAGGTCACGATCTCTTGGTTCATGAGTTTGAGCCCCACATCAGGCTCTGTGCTGACGTCACGAAGCCTGCTTAGGATTTTCTCTCTCACTCTCTCTCTGCCCCTCCTGTGCTCTCTCTCTCTCTCTCTCTCAAAATAAATAAATAATCTTAAAACTAATCTATTTAAAAAATAAAAAAAGAATGGACCTGTTGACATGGGGGATGGAGGCGGTGGTGAGGTAAGAATATCTCCTTGTTTTATGAAGAGGAACACTGGAAGGACACCCAAAAAGCTAGTAAGACTGGTGACCCCTGGGGGAGGGGTGAGTGTGGGAAGAGGAGGGAGACAAAGACATGGTGGAAATGCAATGCTGCAATCTATGTAAATCTTTTTAATCATTTTGGTTTCCGAAGTGTGTGTAAATAATACCTAGTCAAAAAGCAAAATTCAGTCTCAAATTAAATAAAAACTACAGTGATATTAAAAACTTCCTTATTGTATTTTATATCTTCATTTTGTACTCTGATTCATACACACACAGTTATATAATACTGTATTCTAGAGCCAGTTAATCATTATGCACACAGATAAAAACACCTGAGTATACAATCCGGTAATCAGGAGTATGGAATATTTCCTTGCTCCTAAGGAAAGAAATACAAAAGGTCAAAGCCTGGGAATAAATGTTTAGGTCATTTATTTCAGTTAACCATCTCTTAGTTCGATTTCTTTAAGTTATCACATCTTGCGTATCAACACCGAGAGGAAGGAAAGAGACTTCTGCAGCTGTACTGATTTCCTCAGACTTTAAAACGAACATTTCTCTCTCTGGAAGCATGTGACCCTAGAACTAAATTTCCCACCAGCAGTCTAAGCAAAGACAAAGGAATAAAAACAAACAAGGAGGTCCCATGGTCAAAAGGAAATGCCAAACTCCTACGCAATTTTATGGACATGTTCTCATTCATTTAAAACAGTGAACTGAATCCAAAGCTACTTCATTTCCTTTTACCCTGTAACTCTCATCATTCTGATGCCAGATACAGTAAAAAACAAAATCCTGACTCTTTCCCACCAAGGTTATTACCATTTATAGTGCATTTACTATGTTCCAAACACTTTATATACATTATTTCACATGGGTTAAGTAGTATTAGCCCAGTGTTTACAGGTGCAAAAATAGACTCTGAGGAGTTCAGTGATTTTCCCAGGCTCCTAGTTCATTTAAATGCCAAGACTGATTCTGAAACCCAAGTACTTCTCTCCACTGAATGTACAATGTCCCTATAAGAAACTGGCCCAGTAGACAGGTCTATTAACACTGCCATATCACTGCTGTTAGAGTCTTTTAAAAAAAGGAAAAAAGAAAAGGGACATTTTCAAAACACGTAAAAGTAAAAAAAGCATAATGCCCCCTGTATACCCATCATCCAGTTTCAACAATTACTGCACATGGCCCATCTTACTTAACCTAAGCTCCCCTCTACCCCTATATCACACCCCTGCCACCTTCTCCACTTCATGGAATTTTTTCTGAAGCAATTCCCAAGCATCATTTCATACAGATACTTCAATAGTTCCTTAAAAGATAAGGACTCCCCTTTACATAGAAAACAAAACTGCAATACCACCTATCGCACCCCCCAAAAAATGCAGTAATATTAATTCCTTAATACCAAATACCTAGTGTTCAAATTTCAAAGTCTGTGTGTGTGTCTTCTTAAAATTTTAAGTTTCTTTATTTGAGAGAGAGCACGCATGAGCGAGGGAGGGGCAGAGAGAGGGGAACAAAGGATTCTAAACAGGCTCTGCTGACAGCAGAGAGCCCAATGAGGGGCTCAAACTCAGGAACCATGAGCTCATGACCTGAGCTAAAGTCTGACACTTAACTGACTGAGTCACCCAGGTGCCCAGTGTGTTGTTTGTTTGTTTTTTAAAGCCTCTGGGTTGCCTGTTATTTTTTTCTTACATATCCTCTATTAAAGTGGTTTTCAAGATGTGATCTATGGACCTCATGGATCACTAAGATTCTTTAATGAGTCTGCAAAGTAAAATTATTTTCATAATAACATTAAGGTTTTTGTCTTTTAAACTGTGCTATTTCCACTGATGGTACAAAAGCAATGGTGGGTAAAACTTGGTGCCTTAGTGTGAATCCGGACGGTGGGTCCAGGCTGTGCCAGTCATCACTGTATGCTTCACTACCAAAGACTTAAAGTAAAGAAAAAAAATTCAGTTTCCCTTAAGAATGTCCTTAATGAAACAGTAAAAATTATCAACTGTGTTAAACCTTGGCCCTTGAGCACATGTCTGCCTTAAAGTCTGCGTGGAGAAACAGGAGCTATGCACAGACCACTTGTGCTGCAGACGGAGTACGATGGCCATCTGCAGGCAACGCACTGGTGTGGTTGAGCTGTAAGCTCGACTGGCCACCTGTTCTCATCAAACATCATTTTTGCTTGAACGAATGACTGACTGACGGACTACAGTTATTCAGACTTGGGTTGTCTCAGGCATTTTTGCAGAAATAAAGGGAGCCTGCCATTTCAAGGAAAACAGCTGATCACTGCTGCCATGGCTGCCAATGACAAAAGCTGAAACACCAGAATTTTAGAAAACTTTATTCTGCTACCATAAGTTTGACTGTTTCCAAATACCTCTGTGAGGGATGCTGTTATTAATGGATGCAATTTTGTTGACTCTGTAGTGAAATGTGTCGATATCTAGAAGATATATACAACTCAGCGAACCAATATTTTCCAAATGACAAATGCATGATGCTGCAAAATGGTGAAAGATGGGGGAAAGATTCATCCTGATGCAAGACGGCAGGGCACGTGGGTGGCTCAGTTGGTTGAGTGTCTGACTTCAGCTCAGGTCATGATCTCGCGGTTCCTGGGTTTGAGCCCTGTATCCAGACTCTCTGCTGTCAGCACAGAGCCCGCTTTGGATCCTCTGCCACCCTCTTTCTCTGGCCCTTCCCCACTCACATTCATTCTCTCTCTTCCTCTCTCTCTACCCCCCCCAAAGTAAACAAAAATTTTAAAATAATAATAAATAAATGCAAGATAGATCATGGATTTTAATGCAACAAAATAAGAAAAGTTTAGATTCCATATTAATAGAATTATGGATGAATACGGATTTGACTGGAGATTCCATACTGCTATTAATCTTTAGGAAGGAAGCCATCACTTACGGAGTTTTCAGTGTACTATCAATAATAAATATCTGTAATTATCTAAAAATACTATTAAAATACTTTCTTTTTCAACTACGTATCTGTGAGACCTGATTTTTTCCATATATTTAAACTGAAACAACACACACTATATAATACAGGTGTGAGACTTACAACACAGGCATGAGACTAACGGTTTTCTATTAAGCCAAACCTTAAAAAGATTTGCAGAAGTGTGAAACAATACTATTCTCCTCACTTTTTTTTGTTTGGGAAAATATAATTTTTCAGAAACATGTTAGTTATGTTAACACATAACAGGTTTACTGTTACTTTTTTTTAAAACTTTATTTGTTTTGAGAGACAGCAGGAGAGGGAAAGAATCTCAAGTAGGCTCTGCACTGCCAGCACAGAGCCCAACATGGGGCTCCATCCTACAACTGTGACATCACGATCTGAGCTGAAATCAAGAGTTAGACGCTAAACGAACTGAGCCACCCAGGCACCCCAGTTTATCACTACTTCTAAGTGAACTAATATTTTAAACACTTCTCAGTTTTTAACACAGTGAATATTGACAAATATACTCCACATAAACAAAAGTTATTTGAGAGTCTCAAAAACTTTTAGGCATATAAAGGAGTCTGGAGCCCAAAAAGTTTGATAATTGCTCCTCTAATGCAACAGACACTAACCCACAACTACACTTTCAGGCTAACAGTAAATCTTCATCCAATGAGAATTAGTGACCCCAGTCTGGTATGTCTGGTAGGTATACACTTATTGACACGGACTTTAAATCTCATTACTTTCAATCATAACTCACCCGACTAGCAAAATCATGTTTTCTGTTCTTGGGAGAGCGTGGAAATGGAGGAGAGAAGGCTACAGACAAGACAACAGAGTGGCACAGCCTAGTTTGAAACACAACTTCCTCACCCACAGACCAATCTTCCTAGTCCGACACAGTACTCTTTTTCCTTGAGCTCTCTTTCCTTTTTTCTTCTCAGAAAGATAACATTTTTTAAAATTAACTGGCTGACACACTTCCATAACACTTTTCCCTTATATGTTTTGGCTATATACTCTTCTACTGACTTTTTAAATGAGGATAATTTTGGATTTTTTAGACATTAAAAAATTATGTTTTCTTTCCTCCCTCCTCTCAAGCGTACTTTAACAGATATTAAAATAGCCACTCTCACTTTCTATTGATCAGTGTTTGCATCATACTGTTTTCTATCCTTTTACCTTTATTTCTAAAGCTGTACTGAGATACAATTTTCGTAACATACCATTCACTAATTTGAAGTGTAAATTCAGTGATCATTTTTAGATTTACAGATACTGTAACTGTCACTGCAGTCAATTTAGAACATTTCATCATATCAAAAAGAAACCAGGTACTCTTTCAATATCACCCGGCTGCCCTCCATCCACGCTCCCGTCCTTAACAAGTACTATTAGACTTTCTCTAACAGATTTCCCTATTCTGGACATTCTGTATGAATGGAATCATTTAATATGTGGTCTTTTGTAAATGGCTCCCACTTAGCATACATTATACTAAGGTTATTAATGTTGCAGCATGTATCAGTACTGAATCCCCTTTTATTGGCAAGTAGTACGTCATTGTATGAACGTACCACATTTTGTTTATTCATTTGACAGCTGACGGACATCTGGATTATTTCTACCTTTTGGCTATTATGAATAATGCTATCAATGTTTGCTTATAGGTTTTTGTTCGAACATATGTTTTCATTTCTCTTGGGTGTATCCAGAAGTGGAACTGCTGGGTCAGATGGTAACTCTATATTTAATTGTTTGAGGAACTGCCAGACTGTGTTCCACATTGTCCACACCATTTCACAATCCCAGCAGTGCATGAGGATTTCAATTTCTCCACATCCTCGCCAACACTTAATTATCTGACCATCTGACTCTGGCCATCCTCGCCCCAGTGAAGTAGCACCTCAGATGGTTCTGATTAGTATACTTTTCATGTGCTTACTGGCCATTTTCCTTGGACTGTCTATTCAAGTTCTTTGCTACTTAAAAATTCAATTATTTACCTTTTTATTATTAAATTATAAAACTTCCTTATATATTCTGGATACTACGCATTTAGGATATACAGGAGCTGCTAATATTTTCTCCCATTCTGGGTGGCTCTCTTTTCACTTTCTTATAGATAGTGGGCTTTGAGCCTAACAGATTTTATGTTTGGGAAAGTGCAGTGGATCTATTGTTTCTTTTGTTCTTTATGCTTTTTTGGTGTTATGTCTAAAAAACCGCTGCCAGATCCAAAGTCATTAAGCTTTAAATATATTTTCTTCTAGAGTTTTATAGGTTTAGCTCCATATTTAGGCCTTTAATCCATTTTGAGTTCATTTCTGTATATGGTATCGGACAGAGGTCCCATGAGCCCTTTAAAGCCTATTAATTATTTACATTATTCCAGGTTGGTAACAATTTATCACAACTAAGGATAAGGAAATGAAAAGAGGACGTAAAACATACTAGGTTTCTGAAATGAGTCATGAACCAAGGGGAACTCTTTTATACTAATGCTTAAGGACACTTCTTTCCTACAGGCCCTAGGGCCTGGGAGGAGGGCATGGGAATAAACACTAATAATTTACTTTTTCGTGAGTAAGAGATATATTTTCTTCAAAAATATGACTTAAGATTTACAACATGCAAATTAAAAAAATAAAAATTTTAAAATGCACTATAAGCTAACTAACTTAGATATAAACAAAAAAAATAAAAATAAAAAGATTTACAACATGCTCTGGCTACACTATTTCCAAATATATAAATATATTAAATGAAACCTGATTTTGAAGGCATTTTGAAGACAATACAAGACAAGGAGGCCCTTATCATTCAGGATCCTGCGAATCCCTTTGGTAACTTCCCCTAATCTTTACTTCCCCCAACTTTCGAGTAGTATACATATAATCAGTCACCCCTCATAATCGCAGTGCAGCTCTTCAGCCCACAGGTCCTATCCCTGTGCTTTAATAAATCCACCTTTTTGTACTGAAGATGTCTCAAGAATTCCTTCTTGGCCGCTGGCTCTGAGCTTTAACATTCTGACATCACTCAACAACATCATCACCACCACCACCATCACCACCACTCACACTCACACACACAAATGGGTCAAGATAACTACCCTGAATAGGATCCATAAACAGACGTTTTGTGGAAGAGCCAAATGTGATGCAGCTCTACAAACTAGAAATGAATATTCTTATTATATTCGGCCTATGTGCCATGGGTTCAGAAAATATCAAATGCCAGGGTACACAGGAGGATACTCACAGGAGAGAGTTTCTGGATAAGGTCATGGGCAACATGGACAAGGTTTTTGTCTTCATGGAGACATTTCTGAAATTTTCTGCTCTCCTCATCTTCTAGAAGATCAAAATCAATGGCAGCATCCAGCAAGGCCTGGATTAACCCCTTCCAGGACTTTAGGGCAGGAACCTGAGGGGCAACTGCAGCACTAATGCCTGTTCCGATCACCAGCACGAGCTCCCGGGGCTTCTTAGTTTTCAAGCTTGGAAGCAGCTTCCTGAAAAAGCCAAAAAGAGGACTGGGAACATCCAACAGACAGGAGGCACATGGGAGGACTGTTAAAATCACAGTTTTCAGCTATCGCTTTCATAATTGCAAAGAGAAGCACCACCACTTTCTGATATCTCTCCTAAGTATCTTTTTTAAATGTTTATTTTGAGAAAGAACGAGAGAGAGGGAGAGAGCACGAGGGAAAGAGCACGTGCGCTCATGCTTGGGAGCATGAGCCCCTTGANGAGATCAATCCCAAGCAGGCTCCATGCTGTCAGCACAAAGCCCGATGCGGGGCTTGATCTAAAGAACTGTGAGGTCACGGCCTGAGCCAAAGTCAAGACACTTAACGGGCTGAGCCAGCCAGGTGCCCCATCCTCTCCTGAGTATCTTAAGCAAAAAGACCAGAATATTGTGCCAAGACTTGCTAAAAAACCTATTTCAGGAATCCTAAAAGGCACTCTTAAAATCAATTTTCTCCCTCATAGTCTTCTCAACCTATGAAAACCCACTAATAGTAGGAAAAGATATGATCATATTATAAGCAGAGTTCTACTAACTAAATTATATTTTAAACCAACGCTGAATTTCAGAAAACACAGACTCCGGACAGAAAAGAAATCCACACAAATTAAATTCCCACTGTTGGGAAATATAAAACGAGATGAAAGACAGCCAAATTTAAGCCTAGATTTTGTAAACACTATTAAGATAAAATTGAGAATGAGACAGTCAAATATGGAAATAAATTTCACTTCAGTTTTGTTCTGGATATCTTGAGGCCCAAAAAAAGGGAAGAAATAAAGTAGCTAAGAGAACTGTGAAAACACAGGAGCTTCACATTACCTACATAAACAAAAAACTATTCAGCAGCTATGACAAGAAGGGAGAACATTCCTTTCGTAACACGATAAGCACCAGAGTCCTGTTTTGAAGAGACAGCATGAGCACAAGTTTTTGTCTTGGTTCTGCACCCTTCCCCCATCAATCTGGAAACTATATTAAAATCTGTCTGAAATATGTTTATTCACTTTAATTTTTGTCAATGGCAGGTGTTTTCCATTGCCTTTCTCAATCTTTTGTCAAAATTACAAAATAGAAAAAGGATTTGCATTTCGGCAGAACATAAGAAACAGCTTTGGGAAGCCTGTTTCAGGAAAACAAACTTTAGAACTGCCTTCCTCATCTCCAACTCCTGCATTCAGTCATTCAACAACTATGAAAAACCAAGTACTAGAAATAAGGGTAGGCACTAATGATGTTCCTATGAATAAAATCAAGTCCCTAATCTCAAAAGTTTAGTCTACTGGAAAAGACTTGATAATAGATATCAAAAGTCAATGATGAAAAATGAGTTTCAGTTCAAGGGAATTAAGACACTGAAACACAAATAAATACATACAGAAAATTTCTAGAAAGATTCACAAGAACGGTAAATAGTGGTTAACTGGGGATTGGGGAGAATAATGATTTCTACTTTTCACTTGATTGTGCTGTATTATTTGAATTTTTTACCTCATCCATTATAGGTTTGAGGTGTAATTTTGCCTCACTTTTCATTTCTGATTCTTCCTAAAATCACTAAGTAATTATAAAGTAACTTTTTTAGAAGGCATATATTCATAAAAAACAGAACAGGAAAAGATGACAGCAGACAACACAGGCCCACAAAATTTCAGGAGCTGTAAAGTGAGAGCTGCTTCCCTCTATAGAACCTTGGGAATGTCCAAATAAATCTGAAGGCAGAGGGGCAGGTGGGGCTAAAATAGGGAATTTGCTGCAAGGCTGTCTTAGAAGCAGTTAGAATTCTACGACTGGAGGCTTGCTTTCCAGAGAAGTTGAACCAGAGGGTCCTAAATTTGAGAACACTGTGCACAGCTTGGGGAAGGAGATTAAGTAAAGGGAAGTATATGAAATCCAAGACTCTCCCCTGTCCCCTTCTCCCAGAGGAAGACTCTTAGACACTGGCAGTCAACCTTATACCTGCACCCTATTCCCCATCCACTCATCTTCTTGGGGAAAATGGCGAGCCTGAGAGAAAAGACCCACAGATTCTGATAGGCAGGGATTCTTCCTCAGCTACAGAACCATGCTTGACACCCACAATGAAGCACCAGTGGCCAAGTCAGCACACGCAGATTCTCCAACTGGCTCTTCAGTGTCTTCTCTTAAATATGAGCAAAGAAAGGTCAACTTACATTTGAAGAAAGCCCCCCAACATGAGAGCTACATCTAAACAAACTAGTACATAGAAAGAAACCCGCAGGAAACAAGCAACAATCCCAGAGAGAGAAGAAAAATAGAAAATAAAAGTTATCTCCCATAGATTTAAAAAAAAAAATAAAGGCATCTATGAAACATGAACAGAAAGTTATAAAAAAGGATGGGCATGGGGCACCGGAGAGGCTCACTTGGTTAGGCATCTGACTACTGATTTCAGCTCAGGTCATGATCTCGCGGTTCCTGAATTCAAGCCCTGCATCAGGCTCTGCGCTGACAGTACAGAGGCTGCTTAGGATTCCATCTCTCTCCCTGCCCCTCCCCAGCTCTCTCTCTCAAAATAAATAAACTTAAAAAAAAAAGGGGAGGGGGCTGTGCAAACAAAAATATTTCTTGGAAATTAAAAATAAAAACAAGTAAAACATTCATAGGGTTGGAAGACAATTTCTTGAGAAAGTAGAATGATAAAAACAAAAGCAATAGAAAAACATAAGAAAACTAGTCTTACTCCAGAAGGTCCAATATCTGAATACCAAGAGTTCTAAAAAGACATGATACAGAAAAAACTGTAAAGGAAATTATCAAATAAAAAAATTTTTTCAAAAATGAATTATCAGTAGCCAACTTTGAAAAGCCACCTGATATCTAGACTGATATGAAGGTACATCACTGTGAAATTTCAGGTTGCTGAGAATAAAATAACTATCCTTACAAGTTTCCAATGAAAAAAGAAGAGGTCGCATGACAAAGGACTGGGGATCAGAACAGAGTCCCTATTTTGGCAGAACACTTACTTAGCTGCTAGCAGAGAATGAGCAGTAACTTCAGAACTCTAAGGGCAATGACTTCCTTCCTAGAATTCTACACTCAGCCAAATCCTCAAATAAATGTACAAATATGAAAAAGACATTTGCAAATGTCTCCAAAAACTCTTCTCCTACAAATCCTTACTAAGGAAGCTAATGAGAATATTCTTCAGCAAAATGAAGGACTACACCAAAAAGGGCGACATGATATCTAGGAAAGAGAGGCTCCAATACAGGAGAGATGTAAAAGGAATCCTTGAGGTCCTGGAGAAATAAAATGCAAATGTCAGCTGTTTGCAGCAGGCCTGGAGAAGTATCCTCAGCAGAACACCGTCCAGAAGGAAAAACCCAGGAAACAACTTAAACTAGTAAATTACTGAGGAGTGTCAGCATATCTAAGAAATTTACTCTTCTGTCACAGAGTTTGAAGATAAATTGACAGGCACATAGAAAACAACGCAAACCAAACAAGAGAGAGAGAAAAAATGGACAAGAAAGTATAATTTCAAAACACGATTAGATTCACCTATGAATACTATTTATACAGTCCTGCAATGTAACTATTAAAAACTGACTTAACCAAAAATTCTGATATAAAACACAGGGGGGGGGGGGGGGGGGGAAAAAGANCTCCCAAAGAGTAAGCTCAATGCTCATCCCTCTTAACTGGAAAGGGATAAAAACCAAAACACTAAAAAATAGCAGTACATACAAAATATTTAAAAATATGGACAGAATTATTAAAGAAACCGACTAAAGAGCTACAAGTGATTCTCTCTGTAGAGGGACAAGGCATTATAAGCTTTGAAGTACTGCCTTTTAAAATTATGTACATAATATTTTATGTACATAAAATTTTAAAATTTATGATCTTGATAAAAATAAAAATCGAATCCAAAATAAAAATTATTTAACTTTTATATGAAGGCCAATATTAATTTATGAAAACACTGGGGTGTACGGCAAGTTTGTTTGCTAGTTTACTGTGTTCCTTAGATTCCCTTCCCTTGTTTACCTGGGCTTTTTGGTGGGGGGTGCGCCATCACTGAAGAATCCAAGAATCTTGTCTATATCAGAGGCCTGGCTCCCTGTAGAAGCCATCCAGTTTCTAAAATAGATTAAACACCACAGACCACAATTAGATCTGTAATATATACCATTCAAAATAGCATATACAATTAAACAGTTTTAATGAGCCATATATCCTAAAGGTGTTCTAGAGGTATCCCCTGCTCAACAGAAATCCACTAATTACTGAGTATCCCAAACTTAAGGAATTATATTCATCCTGAAATGATGACTGGTGCTCCATAGTGTCATCTTGCTTCTGCTTCTGAAGGCTCCCTCCACCCCCTACACCTCCCTGCAAAAACAAAACCCTATGTCAATTCACGTCAATGACTGTCCATCACTTTGTGGAGGCTAAGAAAACCTGTTATTCTCCCATGAGATAGGCTTGGGAAGACTTAAGGGATTAAAAACAACCCATGGATAAGTGTGCTAATATCCCCCAATTATCTACTTACTACTATCAGCTAAAAAAATCACTGGGTCAATAATTTGCTGATTGTTAGACACTCCTTGTTGCTGAACAAGTGTGTCCTCACAGGCAGTGAGACATGTCTCCTTAGCTAAACAGAGGGGACTCCGAGACAGACTGTGAGAAATGGGAAAGGTATGTATTTTCAAGCAAAGATGCATGAAAAAGTGACTGATTGTGCTCAGGTGATGGAATAACTAGCCAAAGAGAATTACCATGAGTTAGAATGAAAACCGTAATGAGAAGTTTTAACTGCTCACAATTTTAGTAAATTTGCTACATCGAAGGACCATTAATTCTACAATAGCAGTACTTTAAACAGTGTGTACACACACACAAAAAGACAATACATATTACCAGAATTTGGGGTGCTTTATTATTATTTCATTATCAATATTTAGAAATAAGTGAATTAATACAAATTATTTCAAGATTACTATTTTATTAGAAAGCTTTTTCGTTATGGAAACATTTTTTTTAGAGTTTGGTGAATTAATTTTTCTGGTAAATAGAAGGCTCAGCTCCTCACCCCATACTGTATCACACATAACGGAATTCTCTGATATCGTTAATCACTAGTTAAATAGGAATCTCAAAATCATAAAGTGAGTTAGGAAGTGGACCATCTTTTTAGTCAAATCTTTGATTCTGTTGGTTAGAAAGCTGGGGCTCAGAGAAGACACATAAATTACTTAACTCTGTAAACTGTCTCTTAATAATCATCTGAGAGTTTTGTTATATGTACACGTTCTTAAAGATAAACCCTATTAATTGACCTAAAAAAAGTATGTTCTCAAGATTCAAACCCAAATTACTGAACCAGAATCTCTAGAATCTTCAGGAAATTCTTACGATGAGGCAAATAGAAAACAACCAAATGAAACGCAAGCAATTTTTCCTACAATCCAGCTATTTTGTTAAATGTAGGGCATTTAACAGAGTAGGCATATACCATATGTCACCTCCCTTCATTTAAATGTACAAATCATTTACTAGTCAACACCTTCCCAGTTTATTAAGTTAACCACTATTAAAATATTGAAATATTTCCATTAACTTTTAATTTATGTGAAGTCATTTTCTACTCTAGTCTGGGCTCTAGATTGGAGAAGAGGTTAGAGTTATGAAATACCATTATTATCCTATTTTAGGAACGAGAAACACTGAAGGACAGAAAGGCTGGGTGCCATAATTCAAACCAAGGCAGTCTGCCTTCCAACTCCATGATCTGAACCACTCTTTTACAACCTAAAAGTGTTCTCCAAGTTTTAACGTCTCACCTGTATTTTAAGTAGGCTTCATGCCCAGGGTAGAGCCCAACGTGGGGCTTGAACTCATGACCCTGAGATCAAGATCTGAGCCAAGATCAAGAGTCTGATGCTTAACCGACTGAGCCACCCAGGTGCCCCTGCTGTTTGTTTCTAATTTGCAGGTCAAAACTATCAAAAAAGAAGATCCCACATTCCAGGCAGCAGATTCACATGAAATAACTCTGGGTAATGCTTGAGAGCTACTACATGACCAAGCACTCTGGTTATGTAATCATGGGACTCAGCTAAATTCAGAAGCTGAATGAAACAGCTTTGTCTGGTGACAGGTGCTATTTGTTCCGTACCCCCTGCCACCACTAATCTACCTAGGCTGGTCCTATCATTTTCTCCTGGAAAATGTGCAAGGCCACTTTTCCCTGGAATCTAACAGATGGTAAATTCTTGGTGTCGACACCCAAATACTAAGCTTTCTTATTTTTTTCTTTACAAAATCAACTATTCTTTTTTGTTAAAAAAAAATGTTTTTAATGTTTATTTATTATTTTTGAGAGACAGAGAGAGACAAGAGTGTGCAAGGAAGGGGCAGAGAGAGGGAGACACAGAATCCAAAGCAGGCTCCAGGCTCTGTGCGTCAGCACAGACCCTGAGGTGGGGCTCAAACCCACGAGCCATTAAATCATGACCTGAGCTGACGTCAGACGCTTAACCACTGAGCGAGCCACTCAGGAGCCCCAGAATCAACTATTCTTAAAGTCCATTCTATCTACATAATTTAAGAGAATTGAATATGGCCAACAGGTCCTAATAAGTTGTTACTGCAATGTTTTGGGTCCTCTTATTTAAGAACTAAGTGAGAAGAAATTCAGTATAGCCACATTAGATGTAATCATATACACATACTGTTTTCTAACAGGATGACATTTTCCCTTCTGGCAAAAGGATGCTCTTACAATCTCACATATGCACCCTAGTGGCATCGGAGCATAAACAGTGTCTTAACTTCTAGAGTACTGTTTCCAAAAAAAAATCCATTTTAGTGTTTACCCTACACAACATGCAGATATCCATAAAGACCTTCCACACTGATTATGAAAATCTTACAAGGAATTATTTTATTTTTTAATGTTTGTTTATTTTTGAGAGAGAAAAGTGGGGGAGGGTCAGAGAGAGGAGGAGACACAGAATCCAAAGGAGGCTCCAGGCTCTGAGCTAGCTATCAGCACAGAGCCCGACATGGGGCTCGAACTCACAAACTGTGAGATCATGACCTGAGCTGAAGTCGACGCTTAACCAACTGAGCCACCCAGGCACCCCTACAAGAAATTCTTAACATGCATCAACTAGTTCATATACTAATTTCTTTACATGATCACTGTCTGAGTTTTCATTTCAGTGGGACTTGCTATGTACAAGAGAGGTGGGAAAAGCATTTCTGCCACAAGAAGATGAAGGCAATCACCTGTGGCATGTCTCTGTTACTACAATTACTGCTAAAGCCCCCGGAAAATCCGTCAAGGCAAAAGAGTTCAGCAAAATAAAAGTCAGATATTTGGTAAATGCTAAGGAAAGTAACAACAACCTCATTAACAAAAATTTTAAGGGCTAAGTCTTCATATAGGGTAACACTTACACTTTGAAACCTGTCAGCTTGGCAAGAAATAGAACGCTTCCATCTCGTGAATGAAAGGGAAAAATCAAGGCAAGCATCCTTGGAAAAACCCACTAAGAAACATGGAAAAGGGACAAGTGGCAAGGGGGCTGAAATTAACTGCATATACACTAGAGGACTTCTGGATTTGAAAGCACTGAAGAATTGCAGTAGCTCTTGCTCTTGGGCTACAATGACAGCAAAATCTGTTTCCCCTTCCTGCATGAGAACGAGAGCGAGGTCTCCCAGCCTGCTTTCCTCATGCTGACCTAGTGGTCTCCCCCGCCGTGCTTCCAGGCTGTAGTCTTCAGCTCAAACAGCTCACAGGCCAGAGGAACTTAAGATAATAAATTTTAGTCTATGGGTGGATGGAATAAATCATGGGAGAGAAAAGTTCTAATGAAGGCATTTTTGCCTGAAAATAAAAAAAATCCATAAACGACTAGCTTGAGGGAGAAGTAAGTACATCTTTTGCCTTAAAAGACTAGCTATGGGCGTATGGATGGCTCAGTCGGTTAAGCATCCGATTTAGGTCATGATCTCACAGTTCAGGAGTTTGAGCCCCCTGTGCTGACAGCTCAGAGCTTGGAGCCTCCTTTGGATTCTGTGTCTCTCACTCTCTGCCCCTCACCCACTCTTTCTCTTTCTCTCTAAAAATTTAGACATTTAAAAAAATTAAAATAAAAAAAGACCAGCTGTATATACAGTAAGCTTCCCCCCATTCTATTAAATACATAAAACCTTGACTAAATATTGGCTTATTTCTCTAGCATAAACACAGAAAAGGGTTAACTTCATTTTTTAAGAGAAAAAGACAGTCACCCTCTGACTTGGAAGAAACCAAATCTCTCTAGTTGTGGCTTTTGGACTAATTCCAACACATCTGGTTTTCAGCAACCATGGGGGGAGGGATGAAGGAAAAGATACCCAGTATGAAGTACCACAAAAGTGAAGTACCACAAAAGTGTAGTCAACAAGCTTGTTGGCAATTAACAAATTACTTTTACTAACAGTTGATAAATTCAGTTCTATAATGTAGCTTGCAATCTATCAGTGTGTAAAACAAATTTTCCATTTTCTTCCTTATAACACAGAGAGGTGAAACTGATATGTAGGAATTACACCTAGATGTGTGAGAACTGGATTCCTCCATGAACCCCAGTCTTGAAATGTTTCTTCTATCTCTGGTTAACTTAGTTTGCTCCTACTTCTGTACCTAAAGTATGTGCCTGACATCCTCTATCTTCTGTCAGATAGGATCTGTCACACTTACTTCCTGAAAATTTGCTTTAATGTAGTCACTGATAAAATGCCAGACTGATACTACTTACTCTTGGTGTTTTACCAAGCAATGACCCATATAGAGCAATATGAGAATGACCTCCTCAGAAATAGGGTTTCTGAAAAACTTTCAGGAATTGAAAGGTTTACCCCAAATTCTATAGTCTTTCCTTCAAGTCCTAAAATCAACCACATTGGTATTCTAGGCTCAAGAGCTCAAATGTTATTTATATTGGTTATTTTCGATTATAAAACCAAAATAACATATCACATATAAGGAACAAAATTGTTCTTTTTCAATTTTTTTTAAAAATTTTATTTTAGAGAGAGCAAGCATGAGTGGGGAGAGGGGAAGAAGGAGAGAGAGAATCTTAAGTAGGCTCCACTCTCAGCATGGAGCCTGATGCAGGGATGGATCCTACAACCCTGGGATCATGATCTGAGCCGAAATCAAGAGTTGAACGCTCAAAAGAGCCACCCAGGTGCCTCCAAAATCATTTTAAGAAGGAACAGTAAGACACCCAAATTAAAATTTCATCTGAATTAGAAGTTGGTGACTAAAGTTGATGATTTTACCATGCAAAGAATGATAACTTCCTTGTCACTGCTTTCTCTCCTGTGAAGCTTCTGAGAAGATATATCCTGAAAACAATGACATCATGTGTTGCGAAGAAAGGAGACTTTTTTTTTTAAATTTTTTAAATGTTTTATTTTTGAGAGAGACCTGACAGAGCATGAGCTGGGGAGGGGCAGAAAGAGAGGGAGACACAGAATCCGAAGCAGGTTCCAGGCTCTGAGCAGTCCACACACAGCCCAAGGCGGGGCTTGAACTCACAGCTGTTGAGATCAGACCTGAGCGGAAGTTGGATGCTTAGCCGACTGAGCCACCCGGGCGCCCCAAAAGGAGATTTTTTAATAAAATATTTTCCATGTATCAAATAATACAATCAAACAATTTCATCACAAATGCCACATGCTATTCATTGAAAATGAGATTACATAAATCATTAAGGTTAAGGTTTTCTGTTCTGCGGATTCCCTGAAAACCAAATTTCTCCTCTGAAGACAGTGTGGGTTATACGTGGCAACACCCTCAAGGGCTTCCGTTCTTGCCAAACAGCACACGGGATACTGCTGCATACAAATGGAGACCTGTCCCAGTCTAGGTGATCCCAGAAGATAACCCTTGTTATAGAGTGTCGCTCTTGGAGTTAATGTGACAAGTCTTAAAGAAGGAAAAGACTTTCCTGCCATAATAAAAATAAAAATGTCTACTAAGAATATACCACTTAATGTCTCCCCTGCTTTTTACTTTCTTAAGGATTTCTGACTCAAATAGTACTGAGTTTGACAAATGAAAAAAAAAAGTTAGATTTTTGACAACATAAGGTGTGGCAAATGCAGTTGGTTAAGCATCCAACTCTTGATTTTGGCTCAGGTCATGATCTCACAGTTTGTGAGAGAAGCCCCACGCTGAGCTCTGCACTGAGCGTGGAGCCTGCTAAAGATTTTCTCCCTCCCCTACCTCAAAAAAAAAAAATTCTCTTTCTGCCCATGCTCATTCTAAAAAAAATTAAAAAAAAAAAAACCACAATTCTGCTCCTTTTACATGACATGCTACTTTGATTCTATCATTGAAAATAACTGATATAAACAATGGGGAGCCTGCTTCGGATTCTCTCCTCCTCTTTGCCCCTCTTTGCTCAGGCTCACTCTAAACAAACAGTAAAAAAAACAAAAACAAAAAAAAACCCTAAGTGTAGTGAATGTTAATAATGATTAAGTGAATTCACGTCAACATAAAGTGAAACACCTCAAAGGTCCCCACATTGTGGGTTTGTAATCCAAACTCCATTAAACAGCAAAAACAAGTACAGAAGATACAAAGTAGATTTGTTTTATAATTACTCTTAGAGTTAAGTAAAAGGAAATGTTCTTCAACATTAAGATGAAAAAAAATTTCTCAAGTCCAATTTATTAATACTTTCAAGTTCATGTTTAAGTGCACAGTTATTTTAATCAGATATAGGAGATAAAAAATAATTGAACACAGGTACCTAAGTGCCTCAGTCAATTAGGTGTCAGACTCTTGATTTTGGCTCAGGTCATGATCTCACGGTTTGTGATTATTTGAGCCCCATGTTGGGATCTGTGAGGACAGCTTGGAGCCTGCTAGGGATTCTGTCTCCTTCTCTCCGCCCTTCCTCTGTTCTCTCTCTTTCTCTCTCAAAAATAAATAAATTAACATTTAAAAAGTTTGAATAGACACCTATCTTAGGTTAATTATGTTAAAAACTCAGTTATCAGAGCACTCAATAAAGAATGTAAAATAAGCTTGCTTTGAGTGTATTTAATTTCTTTTAATCTTGTCATACAATAAGCTATAATGTCTACTAAATGCTAGGCTCTTGAACTTCCCACTTAGAAGGACAATGGAACTGGAGGCTTAAAGAGGTTGTGATATTTCCTTTTACAGAAAAAGAGGGCAGACTACTAAATTCTGGGGTGATTCATATACAGTCCTATCTGTAGGAAGAAGGAAAAAAAGCCCTGCAATGTTTTTAAAAGCACTTCTAATTCACAGTTCTAGGAATGCATACTATTTTCCTTTTTTTCAGTGAAAATAAAGTACAGTTGACCCTTGACAACCCCCTGTGCTCACACATAACTTTTGACTCCCCTAAATTAATAATAGCCTACTGCTGACCATAAGCCTTACTAGTAACATAAACAGTTGATTAACATATATTTTGTATGTTACGTGTATTATGTACCATAATCTTATAATGAAATAAGCTGGAAAAAATAAAATGGTAAGAAAATCACAAGGCAGAGAAAATACATTTACAATAGTGCCCTATATTATAAAAAACAAATCTGCATATAAGAAAACAATCTCATTTACAATAGCGCCTAAAACAATAAAATGTCTAGGAATAAACCTAATCAAAGAGGTTAAAGACCTATACTCTGAAAACACTGATAAAAGGAATTCAAGAAAATGCAAAGAAATGGAAAGACACTCCATGCTCATGGGTTGGAAGAACAATTATTGTTGAAATGTCTACACTACCTGGTGCATGTGGGTGGCTCAGTCTACTGAGCATCTGACTTCAGCTCAGGTCATGACCTCATGATTCCTGAGTTTGAGCCTCGGATTGGGGGCTGTGCTAACAGTGCAGTCTGCTTCAGGTCCTTGGTCTCCCTCTCTCTCTGCCCCTCTCCTGCTTGTGCTCTCGGAAAAATAAACATTAAAAAAAAAGTCTATACTACCCAAAACAATCTACAGATACATGCAATCCCTTTCAATATACCAATGACATTTTTCACAGAAATAGATCAATCCTAAAATTTGACAGAACCACAAAGGACCATGAATAGCCAAAGCAAACTTGAAAAAGAAAACCAAAACTGGAAATATCACAGTTCCAGATTTCAAGTTATATTACAAAGCAGGAGTAATTAAAACAGTATGGAACTGTCAGAAAAGCAGACACACAGTTCGATGGAATAGAACAGAAAACCCAGAGAGAAATTCTCAATTATTCAGTCAGTTAATCTTTGACAAAGGAGGAATCAATACACAATGGGAAAAAGACAGTCTCTAACAAATGGTGCTGGAAAAATTGGATATCCACATATAAAAGAATGAAACTAGACAACTTTCTTTCACCATACACAAAAATAAAACTCAAAATGGATTAAAGACCTAAATATGAGGGATGCCTGGGTAGCTCGGTCGGTTAAATGTCCAGCTCTTGATTTTGGCTAAGGTCATGATCTCATGGTTCACAAGTTCAAGTCCCGAGTTGCACTCTACTCTGACAGCAAGAAGCCTGCTTGGGACTCTCTCTCCCTTTCTCTCTGCCCCTCCCTGGCTCTCTTTCTCACACAATAAATAAACAAAAAGTAATAATAATAATAAAGACCTAAATATGAGACACAAAACCATAAAAATCCTAGAAAAGAACATAGTCAGTAACTTCTCTCACACTGACTACAGCAACATTTTTCTAGATATGTCTTTTTAGGCAAGAGAAACAAAAGCAAAAATAAACTGTCAGGACTACATAAGAATACAAAGTTTCTGAACAATGAAAGAATTAATCCACAAAACAAAAAGGCAACCTACTGAGAGAAGATATTTACAAATGACATATCTGATAAAGGATTAGTATCCAAAATATATAAAGAACTGATACAACTCAATACCCTCAAACCATAAATCCAATTAAAGAGGGGCAGAAGACATGAACAGAAATTTCTCCAAAGAAGACATCCAACAGACACATTAAAAATACTTAACATCAGCCCTCATCAGGGAAATGCAAATCAAAACTACAATGAGATATCATCTTACACTTGGCAGAATAGCTAAAATAAACAGAAGAAACAGCAAGTGTTGTTAAGGATGAGGAGAAAAAGGAACCCTCTTATAGGTACTCAAAGAACACAAAAACACTAATTCAAAGGGATACATGCACCCCTATGTTTACTGCAGTATTATTTACAATAGCCAAGAAACAGAAGCAACCCAAGTGTCTATCAACAGATGAATGGATAAAGAAAAAGTGATACACCCACACTGGAATGTTATTCAGTCATAAAAAAGAATGAAATCTTGGCATTCGTAACAACATGGATAGAGCCAGAGAGTTTAATGCTAAGTGAAATAAGTCAGTCAGAGAAAGACAAATACCATATGATCTCATTCATACGTGGAATTTAAGAAATAAAACAAAGGAGCAAAGGGGAAAGAAAAGACAAGCCAAGAAACATATTC
>NW_027528872.1:7084246-7129665 GCF_008692635.1 Crocuta crocuta
GGGGAGGGGGAAGGGGGGGGAAGCAGGCAGGAAGGGGAATGGGTGAAATAGAGGACACTTATCATGATGAAAACAAAATCCACGCATAAGGAGACCCCTGTAGTTCAAACCTGTGTTATTCAAGGGTCAACTGTAGAATGTTTTGCTTCAGAAAGTCAAAGACCCACGCTTCTGAGCATTTTTCTTCAGTGATCTTACTTCACCTTGAATCTCATGGGAAACTAGGCTAGAAACAACAAACAGCAATTCAAAAATAGGACTCAAATATAAAAAAAAATCATGACACAATGGGAAAGTAATCGATGAGAAAGAAGTTTAAGAAAGTACACAAAGATACTCTATGAAAAATAAAATTCAGAAACATGAGAAAAGATTGTGGCAAGTATGGCTGGAATAACTCTAGTGGTCGCCTTGGATGTACTGGTTCTTTATAAAGTGCACTGTGCATCTGAAACAAAGGACACTGGGTGGCACCTGGTGGGCTCAGTCAGTGGAAGCATCTGACTTCGGCTCAGGGCATGATCTCATGGTTCCAGCACAGAGCCCACTTCAGATCCTCTGTCCCCACTTCTCTCTGTCCCTCCCCAACTCATGCGGATGTGTGCACTCTCTCTCAAAAATAAACGTTAAAAAAATTTTTTTTAAAAAAAGGACACTGAATAAGTATACCAGTGTAATACACTTGATATGCATGGGACTTAGGCTATACTCTACTAGACCATCATTGCTGAGGGCCTTATAAATGTAGTGTAATGATTTATTTAGACTGGAATCTTAGGAAAACTTCACAGAATCAAGGAACAGAAAACAAGACCACCTAATTAAAAGTTAAAAGCAGGAGCGTCTGGGTGGCTCAGTTGACTCTTGATTTCGGCTCAGGTCATGATCTCAAGATTCTTGAATTTGAGCCTTGAGTCGCTCTCTGTCCCTCCCCATCCTCCACCTCTCTCTCTCTCTTAAGTAAACATTTAAAAAATGTTAAAAGCTCAGAGCTACTGAGCTTGACAGAAATAAGGGAAGAAAACCAAATCTGCTCTTAAAGGGCACTTTCTCCCTAAGCCCAAACCTCAACACTATCACTGCCTCTCTTAAAGACTAGAACATTTTGACACTCTTGCCATCGTTTGCTCTAAAACACAGCCTTCTGGCTCTTAACCTGGAAATATATAAACTGGAATGTTAAGTTTCAGTTTCTACTAAATGCAAGGTCTTAAAAGCATGTGGTCCAACATCATTTCTTATTCATAGAAGATTTTTTTTGTTTAGCTGCCCTATGAACTGAACTTAAATTCTGTGTTACTTTGGCATTACCTAATTCAAGGCATGAATCTAGGTACTCATCAATTACCATCTACAGAATATTTACAGGATGGAAATTCTTTGCCCTCTTATTCATTTATTTTGGCTTATGAACTTTTTTTGAAATTGACAGGAGATGAAATGTGTTCCTAGAAAGCCAAGGAACACCCTCCCTTCCCCTGGACACACTGGCCACTTTCCTGGTCCTCAAACAAGCCTGGTACACTCTGGCCTTGGGGCTTTTCTTTGTATTGGTTCTTCCCTCTGCCTGGTATGATCTTCCCAAGTTCCAAGTCTTTGCTCCAATCATACCTTCTCAATGATGCCTATTTAAAAGTGCAACTTCTCCACTCAATGCATTCATTAACTGCTCTACTTTTTATTTCAAAGCAGATACCACCCTCTAACACAGTAATTACATTTATGATTAATATAATAAATACACTAATTATGTTTATTATTTGTCATCCGCCTCCTCTCACTGGAAGGTAAGCTTTTAAAAGGTAGGGATCTCGGGGGTACCTGGGTGGCTTAGTTGGTTAAGCGTCCGACTTTCGCTTAGGTCATGATCTCGCGGTTTGTGGGTTTGAGCCCGGCGTCGGGCTCTGTGCTGACTGCCAGCTCAGAGCCTGGAGCCTGTTTCAGTCTGTGACTCCCTCTCTCTCTGACCCTCCCCTGCTCACGCTCTCTCTCTCTCCTAGAAATTTAAAAAAAAAAAAAGGTAGGGATCTTGGGTTAGTTCACAATATGTCCCGAGATCCTAGGATAGTACCTGGCACAGGGTAGGCATTCAGATATTTATGGAATGAATTAACTCAAAGGCAAAATGCTGCTCATGATTAGAATAACAAGAATTTCCCATATGACAGAAAAAGCATTTCCTATTAAAAGAAACACCCCATTAATGCTTCTTAAAAATTTTATTTGAGATAGAGTGAGAGAGAGAGAGCGTGCATGCGCACGTGGTAGGGGCAGAGAGAGGGAGAAATAGAGAAACCCAAAGAGACTCCATACTGTCAGTATGGAGCCTGATGTGGGCTTGAACTCACGGACCTCAAGATCATGACCTGAGACAAAATCAAGAATAGGGTTGTTAACCAACTGAGACACCCAGGTGCACCCTCCTCCCATTGATGCTTTTAATACAGCAAAAACCATGAAAGACCATTTCTTGTTTCAGGGGGAACATGGGAAAAGTCACATTCCTGTGAACACTGTGTGCACAGTAAATCAACATCCAGACTATCATTTTCCAGACGTGGCAAGGAGTGACAGTAATCTGATTCTAGCAGGCAAAAGGCTTTCAGACTTAAGGTTTTAAGACTATCCTCTGAGACTAACTGACCACTTTTATACATAAATCATTTTATGTTTACAACTCAAGTTTCTGATATCTAAGATGTAAATTGAATCTTAAGGGTGGATTCTTATAAGAACTCTTCCCTGCAAATGACTCAAGGACATCAGTACCTCAGTATTTCAGGAAAAGATATCAGTTTCTGTATCTTAGATATTAAATCTACCTAAAGTACTTTCTTTACAGTGACTAAAGAAAAAGAAAAGCTTATGTAGCAGCAAAAGGCATTTCAAAACACAAATTGGATTAAGTCATAGTTTAAAATCATTCAATGGCTCCTCACTGTGGTTAATAAAATTAAACTCCTTACATCATGGCTACAAGACAGACTGGGTCTGAAATCTGCAGTCCTCTTTACAACATCCCAGGCAGCCATCACCCTCATTCACCAGGCTCTACAGTCACATGGGGCACACATCTTCCTGGCACGCACACCAAACATGGCTTAGGGTAGTATATTCTACAAGTATTTCTGTCTCCATCCCATCCTTGAAGCCTCAGCTTACCTGTTACTTTACAGAGGCTGGTTATCCACTCTGTCACCCCATTCAGCTCCTTATCTGCATCTCTCTAACACTTGCAATTATTGTCCTTTCCCCATAAGAATTAAAGCTCTTTAAGGAAAAGTACATTTTGTCTTATTTACAATTCTATCCCCAGCCCCCAGCACCAATCTCTGTTATATAGTTAAGTGTCTATACAGTGCAGTAAATGCTCAAATATTTGCTGGCTGAATGAGTATGCACCTACCATGAATTAATTTAAGGCACCTACCATGAATTAATTTAAGGTCTAAGAGATCAAATCTAAAAGGTACCTTTAATTTTATAAGCTATAAAAACGAGACGAATGGGTGAAGGGTTATTTATACCACACAAATACCTTCTGTGACTGATATCTACCAGACACCTGTTTAAGAAGAACGTCCAGTGCTACACATAAAAACTCTCACCTGCTTTGGAAATTTTTATCTTTCGGTTTATCTCCTTCCCCACCACATGAAAAGAAACTAAGATCACATGGTACTTTTGTAAAAAGTCTATAGATTTGTTTTATAAAACAAAGCTACATGCACTGAATTCTGTCCACTTCTATTCTACAGTTTCGTTGTGGCCTGCCTGGCCATGGCTACATTCTGGATATGCCTATAAAGTTGAAAATGATAGGGATTGTATTAGTCCCAAGTTGTTGAATTTTCACATTCAAATGTCCATTAAATGCCAGGCACCATACTAACAATGTTACTATTACCACAACCACCTCACCTCCACCAAATGCTGTACAGTATTTATAAATGAGCCAGGCATTGGGGTCTACACCTTAAAATGTTCACTCTTCTATGAAGCAGACACTACTATCATCACATACCATGGATATCACAGATAATGGCACTGAATCACAGAGATGTTAAGTAACTTGTTATAGGTCACACAGCTATTAACACACTGGGAGGCTGACTCTAGAGTCCATGCTGTGAACACCCAATGTGATACTATCCCACCAAAGATGACTAAGACCATACCCCAGAGGACCATACCCTTCAGAAGTCTCCACCTTTTGGGGGAAACAGAACTGTAAACAAATTATTTATAACACATTGGTGCTAAGTAGAATATGTTTGTACGTGGTAAACGAAAGATTAACAGTTGTGGTGATCAAGAAAAGGGGTGAGACAGATCCCTCCACGACAAAATTCAGTGAAATAATGAGTATTTATTTACCTTCCTTTAGGTCTTGGAAACGTCTGACACTTAACTCCATTCTCCTCTGGACATAGGATTTTCCTCCTGTTCCTCTAGAGGAAGCTCTTCTTCCTCCTTCGTCTAATCCCTAAACATTGAGAGTCCTCAGCGAATTGCTTTCAGTTCCCCATCTAATCAATTCACGTATTCCCTCGCCTCCCCTTGCAGCTACTCCAATGACTTAAAATACCAACTAAATGCTAACAACTCCCATATCTCAATCTTCAGCTCAGATCTCCTGTGCTTCAGACCCAGGAGATACCTGGGTTACACAGTCCTTCACATACTTTAAGGTACTTTAAGACATACTTCAAACTTAAAGGTCAAAAAACAGTTCAACAATCGGTTCCCTATCATGTGGTGTCAGGTCTATGACCTGCAGAATCTCTGGGTCACAGGGTTATAGGTGATTATCTCCCTCTTTCTGTTGCAAGCACCAACACAATTACTTTTTGATTTGGAAAAAACTATCATACACTTCACAAATGTACTTATAAAGCAATTTCAATCATCCTTAAGAACAAGAGAATGATGGATGAAAGGCTACTCAGGAAAGTGGTTTTAGCTTGTAACCTTAATCTGGCTTGATATTCTTTTCAGGATATTTGTTTTTCTAATAAAAATTAACTAAAAAATATTCTCTTTGATCTAGGAATGAACTCCTGAGATGAAAGCATTATTTAGACCTGAACCAAGAATCTGAGAGCTAAAAAAAAAAAGATACTATCTGCCACAGAGGCCACCAGCACAAATAGAGAGATCAGGCTAAGACAGAAGAAACAGCTTTAAAAGCACTGATTTGCTGAGCCGGTAGCGTCAGTCTTAAAAAGTAGCAGTGAAAAAAAATGAGGCAAAAAAAAATATGTGAGAGAAAAAAAGGTTAGGAAGACCTAAAAACACACTTTGTTAAAAGTGCGAAGGAGGTCAGTCCAAGACGGAGAAGGAACTGGAGGGAGAAGCAACAGCCAGCCCGAGGGACGCAGACTTTATAAGGGACAAGCAAGCCCCTCTCCTCCTGACTAGAGAAGGAAAAGGACCCCATAGGCCCTGCAGGAAATATGTTGCCCTGCAGGAAATATGTTAAGTACAGTAAAGTACAAAGAGCACATGAAAGCCACCCTGTAATCCGACCTGGAGATAACAACCGCTGCTATTTTGGCAGTTTTCAAGAGGAACTCTTGGAAGAAGTGCAGGCATGCTAGTCATCAATTCAAAAAAACTTTACTGTTAGAGTTGGCACTTGCTTTTACACAGTAAATTTTCTATGTTACACACCAGCCCCTTTTCTTTTTGTCTTTCAACTTTTCTTCATTTATCTTAGTAAAATTAACTTTTAACAGTACTCAAATAGCTTATGGATTCATCAAAAGAGCAGTAGTAGATGTTTCTAGAGTGTAAGAAAGAAGCAGTACACACCTAGTGCCTGAGGGCAGTGAGGAAATCAGGGTGAATGGGATCAAGGAAGAGTGAGCCGAAGGCTAGATCCTGCCCAGTGCTTCGGCTTTGTGCAATCTATCAAACTGTGGGGTGAAGCACGAAGTTCTTATCACATGCAGGGGCTTGCCATTATTTGCGGGTCTGGCAATAGATCTTAAACCTACTCCAATGCAGAGAGCAGAAACTGAAAAACTTTAATGGGTCCTCTTTGAAGTTATCCTATCCACATAGCAAGAATGGACATTGTGAAAAAGGATCAAAGAAGAGATGGAGAGGGACAGAAACCAGAGGAATAATAGAAGAAAATGTCCTAGAACTGATGGACATGAATTTCCAGAATGAAAAGGTCCACTGAGTACCCAGAACAACAGATGAGGAAAGACTCAGTACCATGGTATGTCATTAAGAGATTCCAGAACATCAGGCATAGAATATTCTCAATGCTTCCAGTAAGAGAGAAAAGAAAAAACCAAGCCAACAAAATGAGGTTTCATAAAAAATGGATTTGAATCACTATGTCTCTAGAGCAATTATAGACACCAGATTGTACAGCCATGCCTTCAAAGTTTTGAGGGAAAATTACATCCAACCTAGAATTTGATAACATTTCCAAACTATCAAACAAGTGTGTGGGCAAATACTTCTTAGGAAATAAAGATGTAAGTCAAGGAATGGGACATAGGTGATGGCCCATGTTCCCGAATGATACCTGGATAGTACTTCTCCACAAGAAACATCAAGTAACACAGCTGAGCTCATAGAAAATGTTACTGCTAAGAATATGACAATTACGTCAGAGCATCTGGAAAAAATTAACGGTATGTAGGTATGCGGAGGAAAAACAGGCAAAGATCAAGCCAAACACAAGAGTGGAGATGAGACACATCATCTAGCTCAACAGGTACTGGAGGGCAACAAAAGCAAGAAGTAACATATCAAATGATTTAGACCTGGGTGGGTCAGTCGATTAAGTGTCCAACTTTTGATTTTGGCCCAGGTAGTGATCTCAGGGTTATGAGACTGAGCCCTGCGTGGGGCTCCATGCTGAGCACGGAGCCTACTTGGGATTCTCTCCCTCTCTCTCCCTCTCCCTACCCCACCCATGCATGCCACACACACTCTCTTGCTCAAAATAAACAAACATTAAAAAAAGAACAAAAAGGAAGTAAGAATAACCAAGGAAAGAAAAAAAATAACTGAGGGACTACCTCTAAAGAATGAGATTATGAGGTGGGGAGAATGGAGGGAATGCTTTTTTTCCCCATATAGTCTTTTAGCATGATCCGACTCCTTAAACCATACACGAGTTACTTTGAGAAAAAATAAAATTTAGAGGGTAAAATAGCAACATTTAAAATTTGCCATTTTTCGCTCTACACTTTTTTAGCAAGCTTACCTTCTGATATCCATAAACAAGACCTTTTAGCCCCGGGCCTTGCTGGGCAGGAAGGAGGGAGGGCAATAGATTCCTGAGCTTTAACTCAGCATTTTACTGAATCAAAATTTCTAGGGGAGTGATCTGTAGATTTAAAAGCACACCAGGCAATTCTTACCATCCAGCAAGTTGGGGAAATGCTGCGTAGTACACATGGGGTCAGCAGAATCTAGTGTGGATTTGGTTTTCTTTTTCTTTTTAAATTTTTTTAATGCTTATTTTTGGGAGAGAGAGAGAAAAAGTGTAAGTTGAGGAGTGGCAGAGAGAGTGAGACACAGAACCCGAAGCAGGTTCCAGGCTCAGAGCTATCAGCACAGAGCCTGACGTGGGATCATGACCTTGGCTGAAGTTGGACACACAACCAAGTCACCCAGGCATCGCTGGATTTGGTTTTCTAGCTCAGTTACAGTACAGCTCTCCTACTAACAGCCAGCGGAGGTTATTTTCATTAAACTAATGGCGTTATTAAGCACTTACAGCATGTTCCAATCATTAACAACTCAGATACACACAGTCTGCATCTTTAACTTATTGTTCAAATTTTCAAATAATGCAGAAAACAGGTTTTTTTCAACTAAAGCAACTAGCTGTTGCAAATACCTTCTTAAATTTCTCTAGGGACCCTAATATCCTCTGGCTTTTATCCAACCACAACAGTGGAACAGTCTCTCAATTTTCCATTGTTCATGTTCTGGAAGCACGGTCTCCATGTTCACCCTTCCAATGTTTACTCCTTTTCCCTTAAAATACTCTGCTGATCTGCATTTATATAAACACCACAAAATACATAGTTCTTCACAATCTTGAAAATGCTCCAATGTAATGACCTTATTTTAACATATAATCAGGAAATGCTGACTAATAATTTGAATACTTTCTACATGCTAGGCACCATATATATTGATCTTGTTGCTCACTGCAACAATCTTACTAGGTTAGATATTATTAATTCTGTTACACATATGAAAAAACCGAAACAGAATAAACGCTTATAAGTGGCAAAGCCCGATGCAAACCTCAATGTCTTTCTAAAAATATCAAGCTGCCTTACTTGTGGCAAACACTGGGATTTTAGAAATCATCTTTGTTCTCCCCACCTGCTTTTTGGGTGTGCAATCTAAGGTCCAAAATGCTGAAGTGTATCACCCAAGTGGCAGAATGAGACTAAATTCCATATCCCTTGATTCTGACTCTGTTTAAGACTTTTTAAAAAAATCTATAAACCTGGTGCTATACCATACTATACGCAGGACATACCTAAAGATTTTTTGAGCCTTAACTATGCGCTAAGCTCTACACAAGCGCTCACTACTCCTTATGGCAGTCCTAAGGCAGACATCACCCACATTTCACAAGACGAAGAATCTAAAGTAAGAGAAGTTATTAAGTAATTTGCACAAGGTTACACAGCGAGCAAGTAGCAGAGCCAAGGTTCTGAGACCATCTTTGTGACTCCCAAGTACAAGCTCTAAGCCAGTGTACTCTAAGGGTGCATCTCTAAGGTACAGATCACATGTCTTTTCTGAATGCCCAGTTTTCTTCTTCTAAATAAAAGAATACACATGATGTGCGAAACTTCTCTTGATCCCAATTCAAACACATTAACTATTAAAAAGAGAAACCCAACTGAAACTGTGTCAACTGCTTGCCTGGTCATACTAAGAAATATACTGAAGGGGTGATAATGGTGTTGTGGTTTTGTTAAAAACCAGTGCTTACCTTTTATAGACACGTACCAAACTGTTTACCAATGGTTTAAAACCATCTGGGAGGTCAGGGTGGGGTGGCGAACAAGTGTGGCCCTGTGATGGTTGGTTGTAGAAACTGGCAGATGGAAACATGGGGTTCATTATGTTCTCTACTTCTATAAATGTTTGAAATTTACAGTTGAGAAAAAAAATGCATGATTAAAAAGAACTGAGAAAAAAAGTTTTAACTATATTTGAGAACAGAGCTATGAATGATTTTTCCCACTTTTTTTTAATTTTACACATTTTCTGTATCACTTTTATAATGGAAAACATAAAATTCATGATTTAAAGAAATTCTCTATCTTCTAAATAGGCAGAGCAAGACTGCCCATAATCAATGAGGCAAAAACATTGTCGTCTCTTCATCAGTTAACTCCTTTTCACAAACTTTTAGACGGGCCACGTTGTAAGGATAAGTATGATCCTTAGATATAGACTAGCCAAGAGCATAAAGAGCATATAAGAGACAAATAAATTAGAAGCAGACTTAACAAATATAACTAATAATACAATTCCCTCTCAATAGAGTTTGGGTCAAAGACCTTGATTTTGTAACGCTGACCTTCCTAACGGTCAAAGAGGCCACAGGATAGGCATCGCCTCAGCCTATGGTGGGGTCAGGTGGGGTCAGCCTCAGCTCCCAGGCCAGCTGTCTTTTGTGGACCACCTCCAGTTTTTCTCCAAGAAACAATTATTTCCGCACATACCATGATATGGAAAAGTTTGGGAAGACTAGTTTAAACCAAATCTGTCTCGAGCATCATTCAAGAGCCAAATAAAAGTATAATTACGGGTAGGAGGATAACAAAATTTCTTTAAAATGCTGACATGGAAAAGAGAACATCCAGAGTATAGGTTATAACACAATGTTTTCTAGCATTTTTTTCCCTCTATCTGCAATGTCTCTCATGTCCTTAAGGTAGGAAATCTTAAGGTATATTCCAGCATCACTTAAAGAGGTGACCTCCAAATATAAACATTAGCTCAGTGGCATCAAGTTAAATTCTGGGGACAAGAGCAGAATCTTGATTCTCTGTGTTTACGCTAAATGTATGCAAGATAAGTCTGAAATAAATCCCATTTGTTAAGAAAGTACCTAAGTGTCGGGGCGCCTGGGTGGCTTAGTCGGTTAAGCATCCGACTTTAGCTTAGGCCATGATCTCGCAGTTCGTGGGTTCGAGCCCTGCGTCGGGCTCTGTGCTGACTGCCAGCTCAGAGCCTAGAGCCTATTTCAGAGTCTGTGTCTCCCTCTCTCTCTGACCCTCCCCTGCTCACGCTGTCTCTCTCTCTCTCCTAGAAATAAAAATTAAAAAAAAAAAGAAAGTACCTAAGTGTCAGTGGAAAATCTTCAACAAATCGAAGCTTAGAGCCCAAATTACTTGGTTCACAGCAGCTGAGCTGGGACTAGTCCCCAGATCTCCCAGCTGCCAACAACCACACTCTCCTGGACACCTCCAGGGAGCTCCTGCTAATTGCTTCCTTGAATCTAAAACCATAAAACAATATCCAAATGCTTCCTGCTCTTGAGGGAACTGAATTGCTGGTTAATCTGCAACTAGCAAATCACTGTTTAAGGAGCCAGAATCTACTCTCATGCCACGAATTAATCTTCACTTTGTGATATTTAAACACAAGTTCCTTTCTTAGTCATTCTTTGTTTATATTTGTAAAATAAAAAGGTGACCATGTTCTTGCACACCAGGAAATATCCTCAAAAGTGAATTATCAAGTGCTTCTTTGTTGTTGTTGGGTTTTTTTTAAATTTTTAAATGTTTATTTTTGAGAAAGTGAGCTACAGTGCACAAGCGGGGGAGGGGCAGAGAGAGAGGGAGACACAGAATCCCAAGCAGCCTCCAGGCTCTGAGCTGTCAGCACAGAGCTCCATAAGGGGCTTGAACTTACAAACAGCGAGATCATGACCTGAGCGGAAGCCAGGTGCCCCTCAAGTGCTTCTTTAAGTGGTTATTTAGGGGGGAACACATTATGACGTATCAAAATCTGTGTAAATAAGTCACGCGTGTAAATATTCTCATCTTCTCTGAGAATAAAGACACCACCAAATCCCTCTAATAGAATTTTCTTCCTTATACTGAGAATACAGTACAGACTGTACAGAAAGGAGGCAGCATAGTATTAGGATACAATATAGCATTACAAAGCAAAAGACAGAAAATATATTTGCACAAATTTTTGTATATGCAGAGAGCAACTCTACTTTAAATGACTAAATGCCCAGACTCACAGGAGAAGCATTACGATCTAACTTCTGTACCCATACTGGCTAAAGCTGTACTGTGAAAAACAAGCAAACAAGCCAAACCTTTGAATTCTTCAAATATCTCTTACAGTTACAAAAAGAAAAACCTCAAAGTTCCTTCTCTGGAAAAAAAAGTGACCGGTTTTTTTATTCTTCGGGACTACAGTTTGTATCTTGGGTTACCCTGAAACCCAAGAACACAAGCTCTGTGTCACCAGCATGGACATCCAAGTTGGTTCTTCATTTGTCTCGTGCCACAGAATGCCAATTCTGTAAGAACAGGTGTCATTTCTTGAATGCCAAGCACAGGTTAAGGCAGAACCAGCCCTTACACAAAACCATAAAAAGTACTATACCTAAGACAAGTTCATAATTAACACAATGATATGAATTTAAATCCTGACATCAGAAAAGGAGGCTTCATGTACCTAAGTGAAATTAATAAAATTAGAACCTGCATCTGGAGCATATCAGTAAAAGATTGTAATTCTCACCTTTTACAAATCTACGTCTTATCTGTAAATTGGAAGAAGAAAAAAAGGAGAAAAATTGTTTCCCAACCTCCCTCAGGATTCTTCAAATTTATATCATGATCACCTGTCTTATTACGTAAACATACACGAGACTTCCTTCCCACTCTTTGTAAACACATTTGCTCCCACACTTCCATTCTTCAGGTCAAAAACCGACAGAAATAAGACAACTTGAATGTTTGTTCAGACACATCGAACACATGTCTGTGAGGTACTGCAGGCCATCTAAGGAATATTTGTTAATTTACTGTGTGCCAGATGTGGGTTTCACAATGAAAACATGAGCAATCCTCAAGGGACTCAGGCTTCAACAGCAGCTGCAATGCTACATCCTGACCTGTACTCAAAAGCAATTCCAACTCAAAGAACAGTACAGTCAGGGGAACAGACCACCGGATGAAGCATAACCTCCTTCCTGATCGTCTAGATTGAAATATCCCAGCTGATTTCCCTGCTAGCAAAGCCCTCCTCTCTTCAATCCCTCCTGCATTCAACTGCCAGGTTCATTTCTAGAATTCCAACTTCAAGGAATCTCTCTCCTGCTCAGAAGCTTCAACACTCCTCAATACTTATTACATCTAGTTTCAACTCTTCTTCAACTTAAGAGTTTCCTATAGGCTGGCTCCACTTACTTGCTCAACTTTATTGCATGCCCAGTAAATATGGCTCCCTTCTGCCGGTCCCTTTCCGAGAGAGGTGGGGGGGGGGATCGCAAACCTAATTCCACTACCTACACTAACTCCTCAGGGAACCTTCGTGCTAAGCAGTCTTAAAAAAAAATTGTTTCCTCTAGTACAGATCCATTAGTTTTCTGAACAGCCCTTCGGAACTCGCCATTAGGTTTCTTAACAAATGGCAGGTTATGTCCCAAGGTAATTTTCGCATTATCACCCCCAACCAGATGTTCATCTTTTCAGCCACCCCTGGGTGAAATCACAGGGAGTCGCTTGCAGTTTGGGCACGGGAGTCCCAATGCACCCTGTAAGACAGGGAGAGAGGGTCTGGGGCGGGTGCAAAGTAGGGAGGGGAAAAACGAAGGAAGCAGAGAAGGGAAGGTACACGCTCTGTACCGTATTTTCAGTCTTTTCTTTGGACGGAGCAGGGAGAGCGTTGGGGAGAGGAGACTCCCCCCAAAAATGAATTCTTGAGGAGGAACAGAAGAAACTCAAGGTGTTCCCTAGGTAGGAAATACGGGCTGGGACCTCTGGATAACGGAGGGGCTCCCCATCATCTCTGGGAGAGAAGGACAGGTTACACCCTGAAACAAAGAGGAGGTGAGGGGTGGAGAGGCTACAGAGATCCGGGCATCTCCGAAGGTCGAGCGGCAAGGAAAGGAGAGGTGGCACGACGCGTCCCTCAGGGGACTGGCCGGACACCAGGGATGTGGTTGCCAAGAGGGACGAGGTAGGCGCCCAAGAAGGCTCTGGGGCGAGCGTTTATGGGGCATTGCTTCCACGGGGCGCGGGGGCGGGGAGGTGTTTGTGAGTGGGAGCTTCTCCCAAAGCGGGAAACGGTTCTCAGTGCAGCGCTCTCCGAGAACAGAAACCTCAGAGACGCGAAAACGTTAAAGCGTTGATGAACCGGCACTTCCCAGCCCCAGACTGGCTTCCCAACACACTCACCGAGTCTCCTCCAAACGCCACCGCTCCAGCTGCAGCTACCGGCCGGCGCAGCCGCACTCTGCGCGCACCGCCCCACGTGACTCGGCCCAGGCCCCGCCCCCATCTCACGTGACTCCGAGAGCCCGCCCATCCCCTCCTCCCGCTAGCTCCTCTTTCGCACGTGGTGTTTACTCGCCCCTCCCTTTTTGACAAGATGGCTGCGCCCAGCTGTAATGCTCTGGGCCTCTGGGTGCGGGGTTCCGGGCAGTGGTTAGGGAGTTCCTTCACCCTCATTTCCCAGCCGTTTTGTTCCGCCGCTGCCGCGTCTGGGACCCTGAATGCCCAGCGGTTGGCGGAGAAACTCCGAGCTCAGAAGCAGGAACAAAAGACGAAGAAGCAACCGGTGAGTCCGAAAGGACCACAACTCCCAAGAGGCAGTGCATTAATTGGATTCCTTGGCTGGGAGTGAGGTAGGAGGGTCCTCTGACAGCTGTTAAGTAAATGTGGAGGACGTGTGGGAGAATAGGGAGAAAGGGAAAGGGAATAGGTCCGTGTCCTCCTGCGGGCTGTGTCTTTGGCTCCTGCCAGCCTCGCTCCTGAGCACTGCGATGGGACAAGACAGACATGCACGTGCTCTCAAATTATTCGCGGAAGGCGCGAGTCCAGTGCAGAGATAGTCATTCCCAACCTAGATTCTCACCTAGATTTATTGACGGTCTTCACCAGGCATTTGCTGTGGCTTCTTCTCTCCCCGTAGGTGCCCACAAACCCTGTTCAGCGGAGAGTGCAGGAACTAGTGCGGTTCACACAGCAGCTGCAGCGAGTCCACCCCAACGTGCTTGCTAAGGCACTGAGCCGGGGGATTGTGCACCAGGACAAAGATCTCGTGGTCATCAATAAACCGTACGGTCTTCCCGTGCATGGTAAGGACCACGTGGGAAGCAGAGGCGTGCTGGTTCTGTTTTCGCTACTCCCACGGACAACTCTGACACATTACTTGTGGGGCGCCTTGAAGCCTTGCATTCAAAATAATTAAGTTTTGGGGGAGTACTCTGTAAGACCTTAAGGACCTATAAGGACCCTATATACTCCTATATAAGACCCTACTGAGGATACTGGGATATATAGTTCAGTCCCTGCATTGCAAACATTTGGCAGTCAGCAGTGATCTATGGAATGAGCTGTGTGCAGACTTCCACAGGGATTTTTATAGACATTAACGCTATGTGGTTCTTGTCTTCATGTGGTTTTCCATCGAAACTGAGGATTTGCTGGGGGGAAAAAGCATAGTTGAACTAGAAGAATGCTTTTTGGAGGGGTATAAATAAAAGCATACAGAGCAAATTAAGTCAGACAACGCCATGTGTTTTGTGTGTTTTCTTTTTCTGCCTTGATCCTTCTCATTCCCAATTAGATAATTGTTATACAGATATTTACATTTTATAGATGAGAAAATTGCAACCTGGAAAGATTAAATAATCTGTTCACGGTCAATGGCTACTTAGGCATAGAATAATACTGAGAAGTGTCTCACGGAAAGTCCCATCTTCTTGAAGAGAAGATTTGATGCCTGTATTGCCTCAGAAGAGCTTCACAGTCTTGTATGGATCACTTGAGTTTACTTGGCAAATTTTCAAGCCTTTGTTTGCAACAGTGAAATCAGACTTCCTCATTTTGATGGCTGATTTTATTGCAAGTATTCAAGTGAATTAATAAGTATATACATGTCTGAGGAGAAAGCCACATGTTTTGGAACACTGCTTCTCAAAGTTTAACAGGCGTGTGAGTCACTTGGCATCTTGTTAAAATGCAGATTTAGATTTAATAGTCTGAGTTGGGGCCTGAGATTCCTTTCCAGCAAGCTCCCTGGGCATACTCATGTTGCCAGCTCCTGGACCACATTTCAGGAATAAGGCTCTAGAAAGCACTGACTCTTTTCCCAAGCAGAGTTCTTTGGTGGGATCTTTTGCTGGCCACTAAAACCTCTGATCCTTCTTAGGTGGCCCTGGGGTCCAGCTCTGCATCAGCGATGTATTGCCTATCCTGGCAAAGATGCTCCGTGGCCACAAGGCAGAGCCCTTGCATCTGTGCCACCGGCTGGACAAGGAGACCACGGGCGTAATGGTGTTGGCATGGGAGAAGGAAGTGGCACATCAAGTTCACGAGTTGTTTAGAACCCGTCAGGTGGCAAAGAAGTATTGGTATGAAGCCCATCGCTGGTGGTAGAGTTGGTATCAATGAAGGCATCCTTTTATCTCTTTGTCCATTTGTACAGAAGGACACCCTGTGAGGGGAAGGCACCGGGCTAGGACCTGTGGGCATATGAGAGGTATAGGAAACAGACTAAGTGCTTAGAATATTAGAGTCGGATAGAGTAGTGGTTCCTAATTATGCTTGTACATAAAAATTACTAAAAGTTAACCATATAAGTAACATATGATTTCATGCCTATGGAAAAAAAGTCAAAGATAAAGCAAAAAAAAAACCAAACAAACAAAAAACTCCTGGTAAATCCACCCACTCTGTCATTCTAGTCCCTTCCCTTATAGTTTGGTTTTTATTCCCTAGTCCTTACTCAATGTGTTTGCATACATGTCTAGTATACACAGTGTGTATATGTGTGTGTATTACATTATATGGTGTGCACTGTACTTTTATTATTTTTTTTAATGTTTACTTATTTTTGAGAAAGAGAAAGAACAGAGCATGGGCGGCCCTCTCACAAATCATGAAATCATGACCTGAGCCGAAGTCGGATGCTTAACCAACCGAGCCACTCAGGCACGCCTCTACACTGTACTTTTCTCACTTAACTGTCTTAGAGATCTTTTCATGTTAGTACATTTAGGTTTACCTCCATTTTTTAAAATTTTATTCATTTATTATTTATGAGACAGAGAGAGAGAGCAAGTGGCACAAGTGGGGGATGGGTAGAGAGAGAGGGAGACACAGAATCTGAAGCAGGCTCCAGGCTCTGAGCTGTTAGCACAGAGCCCAACATGGCCTGAGCTGCAGTCAGACACTTAGCTGACTGAGCCACCCAGAAGACACCCCTCCATTTTTTTAATAGAGGAAAGATACATGCACAAAAGTGTAACCTACTCCTGTCCCCCATCTGCTCAATTTTCCTCCAGAGGCAATCACTATTCTACTATTTTGTGTATGACTCTGTGTATGTGTAAGTGAATTAGTATGTGGCAATATATTTTGCACTGCTTTGGATCCTGCTTTTTTTCCCTTGGGAAATATATCTTGGAGAGCATTTTGTGTGTGCTTTTAATTAATTGATTGATTTTAATGTTTTTAGAGTTATTTTAAATTTATTTTGAGAGAGAGAAAGAGAGCACACAAGCAGGGGACGGGCAGGGAGAGAGGATCCGAAGCAGGCTCTAAGCTATCAACTGGGTGCCTGATGTGGGGCTTGAACCCACGATCCATAAGATCATCACCTGGGCCAAGATCACGAGTCTGAAGCTTTATCAACGAGCCACCCATATGCCCCTGTGTGTATATCTTGAGCTCTACAGTATTCTGTTATATGGCTGTATCATAATTTCCTCATTAATGGATGTTTGGTTAACTTTCCATTTTTCTGAGCCTATTGCAAAGAATGTGTGCGTATATCTTTAAGACAGATTCCTAAAGATGGCATGGCTAGGTTGAAACATTTAATATTTGAAAGTTACTACTAGTAGATGGGCCAGGTTTTCTTCCAGGAGAGTGGTAAGTACCCACCTCTCCTTAGGCTGACAAACGCATTTTTCGAAGGGAAGTTTTCTGTTCCCTGTGTACTAGCAATGTCTGCATGTTTACAGGCTTCTTGTGGTTTTTGAGTTTCCTTTTCTGTGAACAAACTTTACTTCTTTCGCCCAGATTCTGTTGGATTGTTTATTCTTTTCTCTTTGATTAATGGGTGTTCTTTTTATCTTTTGGATCTTCGTCCTTTTGGTGTTACAGATTTCACAGCCCCTTTGTGATGTCAGGAGCCTTAAAAAAATCCCTATGCTGAAACCCACCCACAGAGGTCCTGATTCGTAAATCCAATGGGTGTGGGCATCTGTATATTTTAAAAGCTCCACAAATGATGAGGAATGAAATGTAAGAACCCCTGTACTAAAGAAATTCTAGATTATGGAGGGAGTTTAGCATAGCAGCTAAGAGCTCGGCAAGATGTGTGTTCAGCTGTGAGCTGTGCCATTTACCAGCAGGAGTCCTTAGGCAAGTTATGAAACTTCTCTAAGTTTTGTCTTTATACGAAAAGTGAGAATAATGGAGTTGAGAAGAGAATTAAGTGAGACAAGTCACGTAAAGCATTTTAACACAGCACGGAGCTCACAGTAAAAGCTGAAAGGCAGAAAACTGAAGACGATTCGTATGCATATAAGTAATCCACATGTTAAGCCTATCCAAAAGTAGTATGTTATTTGTGAAAATTGTTTATGAAAGTTAAGAATCACTGACCATTTTCAGGATCAGGCTTCCTGGAAGAATTGAAATCAGTTAACTGTGTCTTGATGAATGAATAGGATTTGATAGATGAGATGAAGAAATGTGTTACAGATTGTACGAATGGTAGGCACAAAAGAGGAAAACACACAGTCTAGTTTGGAGTGGGGAATGGTGACAGCTAATGCTGGAAAGTTAACTGGAACCCAGTTAATGCTGGCCTTAAATACCAAGTGCAAGCACTAGAAGTTAGAAGTAGAACATAGGAGGCAACCAATTAGCATTTGCTGACTTACTATGATAGCAACTCGTTACAGTTATTTGTTTGAATCTTCTTACTAGATTTCGAATTCCTTGAAAGCAGGGATTTTTGTCTTGCCCTTCTATACAGAACCAGTACCTACCTAAATCAGTGCCCGTTTACATTTGCTGAGTGTGTAGTAAGTGAACCTTAGTAGTGTTAGGTCCTTAGGAAGAGTGAGCTGGCAGTTAAAACTCAGTCCAAGCATGACAAAATATGTCAGGTAATGGCCCAAACTGCTACCAACCCAAAGTGAGGTGTCCAGGGTGTGAAATGTATGAGTGGGCTTTTGGCGGTCAGTGAGAGGCCACCAGGTACCCAGGAGGATTCCTTTGTGATTCACCTAGAAGATGCATAAGTGAAAGGACAGATTAGAGCGTCTTCTCCCCGTGATGAAAGGAGACCTCTGACAAACGTGATCTGGAATGGTTATTGCATGGTGGTGGTGGTTGTGGTGACTTGGAGCACAGAGCACAGATCCCCCTGTGTTGTGCACCTGGCACATTGGGCAGGAGCGGTTCTGTGAATTCATTTACTTGTTCATCCACTTCTTGTGCAGGCAGAATGTACCATCTTTTAAAAAACAAGATACATGGGGTTCTGGGTGTCTGACTCTTGATTTAGGCTCAGGTCATGGTCTCGTGGTTCATGAGTTGGAGCCCCGCATTGGGCTCTGCACTGACAGTGTGGAACCTGCTTGGGATTCTCTCTCTCCCTCTTTCTCTCTGCCCTCCCCTGCTCTCTGTCTCTCTCTTTAAAAATAAATAAATAAACTTTAAACAGTAAACAACAACAACAAAAACCAAACAGCCAGGATACATGGGGAGCCTGGGTGGCTCAGTAGGTTAAGTATCTGAGTCTTGATTTTAGCTCAGGTCGTGATCTTGCAGTTTGTGAGTTTGCAGTGTGCTGACAGTGCAGAATCTGCTTGGATTCTCTCTCTCTGCCCCTCCCCTACTCCACCCCCCCACAAAATAAATAAATGCAAAGAAAATAATAAAAAGAAAAAAAAAACCAGGATACAAAACCATATTACCCCAATTTTGTTTTAAACTATACATATTAATTTTTAAAGGCTAGAATGAAAGACCATGCTATTAATATAATTTTTCTGTTGTTTTCTCCCACACGTTCTATAATTAGCATATATTACTTTAGTAGTGAAACAGATGTGTTTGTATTAAGCTCTCAGGCTCAGTGCTGTGACAAGAGATCATTTGGGATGCTCCCATCTTAAGAACTGACCATAGTAGTGCAGAAGGTCCAGTGCTAATGCCTCTAAGTAGCCAAATCCAAGGAGTCTCCCCCTCACCTTGTGGCTTAAGCGAGGCTCTGTGTGTCACGCCCAGGGCCATCACTGTGCGTGTCCCGGTGCCCCCAGCGGGAGTTGTGGATATCCCCATCATTGAGAAGGAGGTGCAAGGTCAGCAGCAGCACTACAAGGTAGGTGAGCCATCGCCCAGAGGGATGGGTTTTCTGCTCTTCCTTTGCGATGTATTTGATTTCTTTGGCTTCAGATGACGCTGTCCCCGGGCTACCGCATGGATGACGGGAAGATGGTGAGAGCCCGAACCAGCCGGGGCGCGCACATAGCGGTGACTCAGTACCAGGTGCTAAGCAGCACTCTCTCCTCTGCTCTCTTGGAGCTCCAGCCAATTACCGGTGAGGGATCACCCATGTGCAGTAGGATTTGTGGGACAGGGAAACCCCAGGGCCGCTCAGCTTTGTCTAGGGCTCTGCTCTTCTTCTGAGTAGCTGGTATTGCGGGAAAGCTGGGATTGCAGCTGGCATGTTTGGGAGTGTGCTTCCGGTGCTAATCTGAGGCTGGGAGCTCCAATAGGGATCATTGTTTTAAAAAAAAGAAAACAAAAACACTAGGTAGCAGAGAGAGACAGTTTGCTTACATTTACTTAAAAATTTGCAAAGCAGTTCCTCAAAAAAATAAGCATAGAATTACTATATAATCCAGCAATTCTCAGGGGTATATACCCAAAAGGCTTGAAAGCAGGGATTTGAGAAGATAAATGTACACTAGTGTTTATAGCATTATTGACGACAGCCAAAAGGTGAAATCAATCCAGACGTCCATGGACAAGACGAATGGTCCATGGACAAGATGTGGCCTATACATACGATGGAATATTATTCAGCCTTGACAAGGAAGGAAATTCTAACATGTGCTACAGCATGGATGAACTTTATGCTAAGTGAAAGAAGCCAAACACAAGACAAATATTATGGTTCTATCGATGAGATGCCTAGAATACTCAAGTTCAAAGACAAAGTAGGATGGTGATGAGCAGGGGCTGGAGGAAAGGGGGAAGGAATGGGGAGCTGTGGTTAAATTGGTTCAGCGTTTCAGTCTGGGAGGAAGAAAAAGCTCTACAGATGGATGGCAGTGACGGCTGCACAACACTGTGAAAGTACTGTGCACTTGAAAATGGTTAAGATGATAAATTCTACATTCTATATATTTTGCTACGGTGAGAAAATGCAGAAACTAATATTATTTAGCATTATATAACAAAGTCATTAAAAAAAAAAAAAGCCCAGCAGGGATGGATACTAAGTTGATGGTAGTGATTATCTGTGGTGGAAGTGGAACCGTGGCTGGAGCCGGTGGGGAGGAGGATTTAGAGGCTCCACAGTATGTATAGTGTTTACTTCCTAGTAGCTTACAGTTTGTTGTTATTCTTTGTACTTTATTGCAGGGGGGGCTTTGCCAGTTTTACCGTGCTTTGATTTAACTTGGTTAGAAGCAGATGTCTCCAGTGATATGGTTTCTGTAGCTACTCAAGTTTTCTCTCTTGTTTTTTTTTTTTTTTAAAGGCATAAAACATCAGCTTCGAGTTCACCTGTCTTTTGGATTGGATTGCCCAATCCTTGGGGATCACAAGTACTCAGACTGGAATAAGCTGGCCCCCCAGGTGATATTGGTTTGACCCAATGGGCAACAGATAAAGGGGAGAACTTAACGCTTTCCCCTTGTTAAACTCTGAAGTGAGTTGCCACATGGCTGTGTCAGTTCCCTAGCTTATAAACAGCCACTGTTCTCATGCAGCTGCATGAGCTGTTAGCAAAACCTTTCTGCTTTATTCCTTAGTCTCAGATTTTGTTAGGAGGCTGGGGGCGGGGGGAGCAGACTATGTCTTGATGTTACAGCCCATTCTGTAGGCAGGCCAGAGCATTGGCTGAAACGAGCTTCCTCGGTGTGGTGGTTTTTCTCTTACCTGGGCTCTGAACCTTCCTGGAAAGTCCCTGACGGGCTGTCCACCACTGCGTTTTCCAGGGGAGTTAGTGTTGGTTCCTTTAGGTGGAAGGCCTCTGGCCCTGTGTGCCACTCAAGGATGAGCCGTTGGCCTGGCTCTCAAGAAGCTGCTTTGTCTCCGTACAGAAGCTGTGTGTTGGTACCCTGAGGAAGCTGGGGCTGAAGCAGGCAAAGGCACGCCACATCCCCCTTCACCTGCACGCCCACCAGCTGATCCTGCCGGCCCTGGCGTCCAGGAAGGAGGAACTCAGCCTGGTCTGCAAGCCTCCTCGCTACTTTGTGTGCTCCCTGAAACGGCTGGGCTTACAGATGCCAAGTCAGGATCAAAGTGGGGACGACGAAGCTGGACGTCCGAGAGCACAGTGAAGACCGTTGGGCAGGTTAGCCCCTAAATTCTTCACTGTGTTTAATGAGCTCTGCTAACTTCTCACTGGGGACAGATCTGGATGGGCCAGGTTCGAGAAGTGGAAGAAGCCCAGCTTCCAGTAAAGCATCTGGGCTTTTACTGGAAGCTAAATATTTACCGATACTCTGGCCATACTCTGGAAGAGCCTGCAGGAAGTCTCCCTGCCAAGACAAAAGAGAGCCCAGGACCAGGCAGATTGGGTCAATAATTGGAAAAGGAGAACTACAGCAGAGAATCTGCTCGTATCCAACAGTAAAGCTCTTGATCTATCGGAAGGCTCCTGTGGTTGGAAAGAACATATAATGGCTATCTGACTGATAGGTTCAGAAGCAGTTACTGCCCTCATGGACATTCGGGATCTATTAGCAAAACCTTTCTGCCCCACTTGCCTAGTCTCGGATTTCATAGGCCCATATCCTAGAATGCAGGCTCTGTGCTGCTGGAGCCCGGGAGCCTCACTGCAGGAGTGACTGGAGCCTGCCAAGTGGTGTTTAATAAGCAAGAAAAGCAGATGTAAACAGGCGAGGTGTGAGGCCCCAGTGGGGAGCACTCACACCGTCCAGAGAGGGCACCTGTTAGCTCCAGCTGGGTATTGCAATGTGGAAACAGATTTTCTAATTTTTTCCTAGGAAACCTGGATATAGTCGACCCTTGATCAGCACTGAGGGGTGTGGGGGCACTGACCCCTCCCTTCCTCCCGCTGCACAGTAAAAAATTCACATATAACTTTTTTTTTAATTTTTTAATGTTTTATTTATTTCTTTTTTTTTCTTACAAATAGTTTATTGTCAAGTTGGTTTCCATATAACACCCAGTGCTCATCCCTATAAGTGCCCTCCTCCATGCCCATCTCCCACCTCCCCCCCACATCCTTCAGTCCTCAGTTTGTTTCTCAGCATTCAAGAGTCTCTCATGGTTTGCCTCTCTCCCTTTCCCCCACCATTTCCCCCCTTCTTCTCCCCCCTGGTCCTCAGTTAAGTTCCTCCTAATCCTCCTATACGTGCAAACACATGATATTTGTCCTTCTCTGCCTGACTTATTTCGCTCAGCATAACACCCTCAAGATCCATCCATGTTGCTACACGTGGCCAGATTTCATTGTTTCTCATTGCCATGTAGTATTCCATCACGTATAACTTTTGATTCTCCAAAAACTTAACTAATAGCCTACGGTGGACCAGAAGCCTTACAAATAACAGTGGATTAACATATATTTTGTATGTTATATGTATTGTATATTGTATTCTTAACAGTAAAGTAGGCTAGAGAAAAACAAAATGTTATTAACAGCCTCATAAGGAAAAAATACATTGACAGAACTGTACCGTACTTACCGAAGAAAATCCATGCATGAGTGGCCTGTACACTGCAAACCCATGTTCTTTGCAGATCAGTTGTACTTAATGTGAAATCTCCAAGTATATGCTCACTAAATAAGATGTAAACATGTGTCCCCAAACCAAGTGGTCACCAACCTGGTGTTCTGTTTCGCTCTAGAACTCCTTCTCTGAAGATATGCTTTCCTCTTGAATCCCACCACCTCTTCCTGAGCTCCGGCTCCACTCCCTCCTACTGTGATAGGATAGCTCCCACCAGAAACTACATGCAGAGGAGAGTGTTGAGACCATCCCCAGGTCCCCAAATTTCCCTAAGGTCAGAGAGGGCAGGGTGGTTCTAACTAGGACCGGGACACCACAAAGCACAGTCTTAGGTTTACTCAGTCTGTTGCCCTGGCCTCTCTGGGCTCCTTTTAGCCCGAGTGCCTGGTAGGATATGCAGAGACACAACCTTTACCTGCTGCTGCAAAGCAGGTTTTAGGATGCAGACTCCTTTTCCTCAGGGGCGTGGAAAAGTCTGGCTTCGTGCAGAGTAACTCCAATACAGCCTACTCAGGGCGAGGCCAGCCTTCCAGGTTGAGGGCACAGTGCCCCCCAGACTCGTCTCCAGATACCAGCTGCAAGCTCAGGGGATCCCAGACAGCCCCCCGCCCTTCTGACCAATGTAAGGGGGCATAAGTCTTCATCAACCTGTACCGGGCTCAAGGGCAACAAGAGCACCCGCCTCGAAGGGTCCCAAACAGACCAGGTCAGGCCCAAAGTCAGAGCGTGGAGGTGAAACAGGAAAGGAATTGATTTCAGGGAGTCCAACACCAGGAAGACAGCAGACCAACGTCTCAAAGACCATCTCCAAAGTGCCAGAAATACTTCCAGGTTTATAGAAGGAAAATGTGGGACAAAGACCAGCCGCAAAGGTCAGGTCCATCATTGTCTTGGAGTCAGTCACGTGGGGTCTTCCTGGCGTAAGGACTGTTGTTACTGCCTGAGGAAAGGACTGAAGCAGTTAGGAAGTACAGACTGAGATCAAAATGGAGGCAGCTGAAGTCCTCTTTCAAGCCCTCTGAGGTCCCTGCTGGATCTAAAAAATTAAATTTTCTCCAGATATAACTGGAGAAAAACGTACAAATCTATGTGTTATGAGTTTTACACAGCCTGGGGGTCTTCATAAGGAAATGATGATCTAAAAAGCAGACTTGTGTGTGCTTTTAAATGTTTATTTATTTTGAAAGAGTGAGCAGTCAGGGGAGGGGCAGAGAGGGGGAAAAAGAATCCCAAGCACACTGCGCACTGCCAGCACAGAGCCAGACACTGGACTTGAACCCACAAACCGTGAGATCATGACCTGAGCTGAAATCAGGAGTCAGGTGCCCCCAGACTTGTGTATTTTTATGCTGGGTGTGATGAGGAGCGGATGAATATCATGGAATGTGGTAGGTGAAGGAGTGTGAGGTAATTGTAAACTTAGAGAAACCTAGCAAAGCATGTTAGAATTCTTCTTGGTGTCTTTCTGCCTTTGAACAAAGGAGATTTTCCTTTCTCTGGGTACAGAGAGGGCACCTCCCAAATGAGGGGTATGGCCTGTTTCAGGGAAGAAGAATGAGGGGTAAGAGGTCAAAGTGACCTTCCTGTTTCTACCATTTTCTCAGACTTCTTCAGTTTAAGCTATTCAGTGTGCCAAGGTACCTATTTTGGTTCAGCATGTCCTGAACCCCCATTCCCTGGTAGCTCAAATTCTGGGGTTCCTGTTCCCTTTCCAGGCTCAATAATTCACTGGAATGCCTCCCAGAACTCAGGAAAGTGCTATACTTACCACTTTATTAATAGCAATAAAAGGATACAAGTGAGGACAGCCAAAAGGAGGAAAGGGGGAGGGCTGGAAGGTCCTAAAGTTAAAGCTACGAGGTCCCCTCCCTGAGGAGTCAGGACAGGGCACCCTCTTGGCACATGGGTGTGTATTACTAGCCAGGAAGGTCACTTAAGCTACCGTGTTGTGTTTTTATCAGGGCCCAGCGCTTCAGCAGGATTGATTAGACCAGTAGCCAGATGACTGAATTCAATCTAGCTCTTTTCTCCATCTCAGAGCCCCAACCCTCCAGTCACAAGGTTAACCTTTTGACCAGGCCAGCCCTTCCCCCCGCCCCCTGGAAACTCCCTGGGAGGCCACGGGTCACTTGTTGGCACTTACTATCAGGGCCCATCCCAAATAACAAAGCCACTCCTATCACGTGGGAAACTGGATTTAGAGGCTCCCTCCCAGGAGCCAAGAACAAAGGCCAGGCAAATTCCTTCTGACATTCAGTTTCCTCCTCCACCCCCAGCTCCCTGGGATCCCTTCAGCTTTCTGTCCCCTAGTGAGTGACAGTCTTGGTGGCAGTCTGTAGAGATGACCCCATCCTCCGCAGCCTTAGGATCCTTTAGGCAAAGGACCGGGAGATATTTCTGTTCACTTCCTCCCCTGCATCCCACTTAGCACGCTGCTATCTGCTACAGTCCACAGGGGTGAGGATGGGTTTTAATGGAGGCTGATCACACAGGGTGAAGCTCTTCTTTCATGGGCTTTTTCACTCGCTGTGTTGATGCAGTCACAGTGACTTGTACCCAAACACATCCTAAAGGCACAAGTAACCCAGGCCTTCCAGCCCCCCTTGGTGTGTCCATTCACACAAACACTCCACCCTAGACGTGTCCCACACGTGAGAATCCCCACGCTATTCACATCACCTCTCATTCAGATTCCCCCCAGACTGATTCCCACTCACCCCTGCACGGCCATTAGCCTGTTCCCAGCTCACTCTATGGGACTCCTCAGTTGGTGTGTGCAGAATGTTTTGTGGAGAGATAGGGCATAGGAGCAAGGAGACAAGGAAAGGGCCTTTGCAATAGTCCAGGTGAGATGTGATAGTAGCCTGCCCCAGGGGGAGGCCCTGGGGTGGACTAGACAGGTTTAAATGTAACCCAGAAGTCCAATGGGTAGAAACGATCAAGTATGGGGAAGAGGCTGAGTCTAGATTCCTGGGAAGTCTGAGCGACCAAGGAGTTGAGGTGAGTTGGCAATAAGTAGGAAAGGAACAGGTTTTGGGGTAGCCCTCCCAATTCAGAGTCTTTCACGTGTCCGCAGAAGGCGACGCGGAAGATGCTCATTACCCTGGTGTTCCCAAAGCACCGCGAGCAGATGCCTGTCTTTGTCACTGAGCACTTACCACACAGCATCTTAACCATTGCCTGTAATTCTGTCTGCCTCCTCCCAGGCTGTGACTGTCCTGTGGGCAGTCACCAAGTCTTTCAAATTTGTGTCTCTAGCTCCCAAGCCCTATGCTTGTAAACCCTCCAGAAGTGACTACTGGGCAGAGACAGCTGTACGCTGGGGNGGGTTAAAATGCTGGCTCTGCTGTTTATTTGCTGTGACCGTAGGAAATTTATTTACCTTATCAGAGCCTCAGTTCACTCACCTGCAAAATGGGTAAAACTTTTTTGGATATTTTAAGGATTAAATGAATTCCTATTAAATTCCCACAATACTTCCTGAAATAAGAGCCCAATTAATGTAGTAGGTTAGGTTGAAACATTAAATTTGCCATTTGAAAAACCTCTTTTTTGAGATAAACTTCACAATACAATAAAATTCATCCATTTAAAGTGTATAATTCAATGGTTTTATGTTCCCAGAATTGGGTAACTGTCTAACCTAATTTTAGAATATTTTAATTCTTAGAAAAGAAATCTTACATCGAATTAGCAGTCACTCTTCATTCCCACTCACACCCATTGATACCACTCACTAATCAATTTTCTGTTTCTAGAGATTTGCCTATTTTGCACACTTCCTATAAATAAAATCATGTCATATATGGCCTTTTGTGCCTAACTTCTTCCACTCAACATAATGTCGCCATGGCTCATCCACGTTGGAACATATATCAGTATTTTGTTCCTTTTTATCACTGAATAGTATTCCATGATATAAATTTGCCAATTTTTGTTTATCCACTTATCAGTTAATGATTCTTCCACTTTTTGGCTCTTATGAAACATTCATCTATAAGTTTTTATGTGGATGTATGTTTTCATTTCTCTTGGGTACATAACCTGGGGTGGAATCGTTGGGTCACGTGGTAACACTGCTTAATACCTGCAGAACTGCCAAGACTGTATTCTAAAGGAGTTGTGCCATTTTGCATTTCCAGCAACAATGTGTGAGGGGTCCAGCTTCTCACCCACACTTGTTATTACCTATCTCTCTGATGATCACCATCCCAGTAGATGAGAAGTAATTTCTTAGGTTGTTTTTTAATTGAAGTACAACTGACGTATAATATATTAGCTTCAAGTATATAATACAATTATCTGATTTTTGTATGTATGCCAAAATGATGATCACATCTATCACCATCCATAGTTCTAAATTTTTTTCTTGTGATAAGAACTTTTAAGATCTATGCTCTTCATAACTATCTTTTTTTTTTTAATGTTTATTTTTGAGAGAGAGAGAGAACAAGCAGAGGAGGGGCAGAGAGAGGGAGACACAATCTAAAGCAGGGTCCAGGCGCTGAGCTGTCAGCACAGAGCCTGACGCGAGGCTCAACTTCATGAACTGTGAGATCATGACTTGAGCTGAATGAAGTTAGACACTCAATCGACAGAGCCACCCAGGTGCCCTGCTTCATAACTTTCAAGTATGCAAGACAGTTATTAACTATGGTCACCATGCTGTACATGACACCCCCAGGATTTATTTATTTTATTACTGCAACTTTGTACCTTCTGACCTCATTTACCTATTTCACTCACTCCCAACCCTGGCCTCTGGCAACCATCCATCTATTCTCTGTATCTATGAGCTCTTTGTTTTGTTTTAGATTCCACATCTAAGTGAGGTCATACAGTGTTTGTCTTTCTCTGTGTGACTCATTTACTTAGTATAATACCCTGAAGGTCCTTCCATATTGTTGCAAATGGCAGGTTCCTCTCTCTCTCTCTCTCTCTCTCTCTCTCCAATGTCTGGGCATTTTTTTCACGTGTATAAATGTGTATAATGTGTATACTACATTTTTGGTTATCTATTCATCCATTGATAGACACTTAGGTTGTTTCCATATGTTAGCATTATCATTGTGTTGTTTGTTTTTTTTTCTGAGAGAGAGAGACAGCATGAGCAGGGGAGAGTCAGAGAGAGAGGGAGACACAGAATCCAAAACAGGCTTCAGGCTCTGAGCTAGCTGTCAGCACAGAACCTGATGCAGGGCTCAAACCCATGAACCGTGAGATCATGACCTGACCTGAAGCTGGACGCTTAACCAACTGAGCCACCCAGGCACCCCTGTGGTTTCGATTTTCATTTCACTGGTGGTTAATGATATTGAGTATCTTTTTGTATGTTCGTTAGCCATTTATGTATTTTGTTTGAAGAAATATCTATCCAAACATCTAGCCCATTTTAAAATTGGGTTATTTGGGGCAAGTGGGTGGCTCAGTTGGTTAAGCATCCAACTGTTGATCTCAGCTCAGGTCTTGATCTCAGGGTTGTGAGTTCAAGCCCCACATTGGGCTCTGCACTGTGCATGGAGCCTACTTTAAAAAATTAGTTTGTCTTGGGGCACCTGGGTGGCTTAGTCGGTTAAGCGTCCGACTTTCGCTTAGGTCATGATCTCGTGGTTCGTGGGTTCGAGCCCCACGTCAGGTTCTGTGCTGACTGCCAGTTCAGAGCCTGGAGCCTGTTTCAGAGTCTGTGATTCCTCTCTCTCTGACCCTCCCCTGCTCACACTCTCTCTCTCCTAGAAATAAATAAAATATTAAAAAAAAAATTAGTTTGTCTTTTCTTATGAAGTTGCAAGAGTTCTTTATCTATTCTTGTACCAGTCCCTGATCAGACATAGGATTTGCAAGTGTCTTCTTGCCTTCTGCTATCCTTTCACTTTCCTGACTACATCACCTCGAACACAGAAGTCTTTGATGTAGTCCAATTCATTTTTCCTTTTGTTGGGTGTGCTTTTGGTTTTGTATATATAAGAAAATATTGTCTAGCCCAAAGTCATGGAAATTTCCTCCTATATTTTCTCCTAGTAGTTTTTTAGTTTAACTCTCACACTTAGGTCTGATACATTTTAAGTTAATTTTTGTATATGATCTAAGGAAGGTGTCCAGCTTTTGGGGGGGTGGGGGGCAGCCAGTTGCTTTCAGCACCATTTGTTGAAAAGATTGTTCTTGGGGCACCTGGGTGGCTCAGTCGGTTGAGCATCCGACTCTTGATTTGGGCTCAGGTCATGATCCCAGGGTCATGGGATTGAGCCCCACAGGGGGCTCCATGCTGAATGTGGAGCCTGCTTAAGATTCTCTTTCCCTCTGCTCCTCTCCCACATACACCCGCTCTCCCTCTCTCAAATTAAAAAAGAAAAGAGAAGATTATTCTTTCCCCCATGGAACTGTTGTGGTCAGTTTCCATTTCTGAAGGTCGTGCTGGGTGAAATCTAGATTATCTCACAGGTTACAATGTAGTTTTATTACAATGCTAATGTGAATGACAGAGAAAAATAATTGCAGTTTCTGATTGGGCCACGAGATGGCAGCAGTCTCCCAGATTTTATTCATCTCTAGCTGAGCTACTCTAAAAAGTGGGAACAGGTTTTGATCAAGGATCAAGTATCCTCCAGAAGTCTTTGGCTGTCTTTCTTTAACCTTATGATAACCCTGACTTTGGTTACCCCAACCTTGTAAAACTCGGTCCCTTAATTTTTTTTTTTTTTTTTTAAGTAGAAAATCTGGAGTTTTCTGTTCTCTGGTGGAGAGAGATAGTAGAGGGGAGGATCTGGTTTGGGCTCCCTTGGTGAATTTGAAATTGAATTTGATTCATAAACACTCACTATAAAAGCACTACACGTTCACTATAGAAATGCAGAATGTATAGTCAAGCTGTTCTCAGCTACCAAAACACCAATGGAAATACACAGTTACCCACCACGTGGTTTGCACAGCTTAGCTAAAACATCAAGAGTTCTTGGTTCTTAGGTCTTTGTTGATTTTATTTTGGCTCAATTGCAGTAAAAAACTGCAATCTCTTTGTTGATCAGAAGCATTGATTGATGGTTATGTATTATTCTGACTAGTAAAAACAGGTTGATGACATACTATTTAACAAAATAATGGAGGGAAGGGGCACCTGGGTGACTCTGTTCGACTCTGGATTTCGGCTCAGGTGATGATCTCAGGGTTCGTGGGTTCAGGTCCCATAGTGCTTGGGATTTTCTCTCTCTTCCTCTCTCTCTGCTTCTCGCCTGCTTGCACTTTTTCTCTCAAAATAAATAAACTTAATAAATAAATAATGAAGGGAAAATAAGGGTAATAAATCTGGCAGCCTCTGGTGCAATAATGTGCGTTAGACACATCAGAAGTGTGAGTGACTTCATTGCTGGTCTTCCCTCCTCTGTTCCTCCTGGGTGATAAGCTCCTCCAGAGCTGGGCCTCACCCCTTCTTCTTCTACTGCCTTCCTGACACTGATGTAGGAGCTCCCAGGCCCCTCGCCCCACCTGTGCCTTCCGCCTGCATCTTTGGGCATCAGAGCTGACTGTGCACCCCTTTTCCCAGCACAGACTGTCCTGGGGAAGCTTCGAGGGTGGGGGCAGAGGGGACAGCGGGACGGCAGCCTTGCTGTACAGAGAGCAAGCGAGGGCCAGCAATGACTGCGGAGGCCGTGTGCACCAAGCCTTCCTTCAGCACTCTGGGAGCGATTACTGCCTGTCCGTCAGCAGCTCCAAGGACCCAGGCAGGATGGCCTGGACCCGGTCAGGGAGCAGAGCAAGGGGAAGAGGTCCCATCTTTGATGTGAGCCAGGAGGTCAGGCAGGGAGCAGGAGGTGAGGGCTGGGGGGGCGGCCTGCCGGAGACAATCTCCTCTCCCATCTCAGACTCCCCCCCCAGGGAAGACGCCAGCTTGTCTTGTTGCCCCTTTCATCTCTCCCTTGTCTGGGGCCGGGTCTCCGCCAGAGCCTCTGTGCTGCTCCGACTTCCTTGTTCCAAACCTGTGTCCCAAATGTGGCCCCTTGGCCCGCCTTTCACGGTGTCCTGGGCCTGCTCACATGCCCGCTTGAGGGAGGGGGGGGAGGAGGAACTGTGGGGGTGCCTAGGATGAGGGCCACACCCACCTACTTGGATTGTAGTCGATTCTAGGGAGCCTGTGGCAATCACATCAGGCAGGAAAGTCAGGGAAGAGCATTGCCCCTGAGTGCCAGGAGCCCAGTGCTAGGAGCGCCCTCAGAGGTCACTGGCCCCACCGTAACTATATTCCCAGCAGGTCCTGCCCAGCCTGTCCCCTCCACTGGCACTGCCGGTAGCTCACCAGCTCCGGAGGGTTCCCACCTCCCTGGTGGGGGAGAGCAAGGTCAGGAACAGGAGGGAGGGACGAGGAGGAAGACAGAAGGATGGATAGGGAGGAGAGGCCCATTGCCCCCCTGAGCTCCCCAGAGTTCTCCGAGTCTCACATGCGCGCACACACACACACACACACACACACCCCAGGGCCTCCTCCAGGCAGGCCTGAAAAGCTGCCAGCTCATCCTGGCCCAGCCCTGGAGTCTGGCCTTTTTCCTGTCTAAAGTTTCAGAATTTTCCAGAAGTTTCCTTGTGTGTGTGTGTGTGTGTGTGTGTGTGTGTGTGTGTGTGTGTATTGCTGGAGTTATACACCAGATTTCCCCTATCCCCCTACTTCTCCAGCCTAGGGAAGAAAAGCCAAAGAGGGAAAGAAAGCAAGACGGAGGGTCCGCCATCAAACTCCAGGCTTATCCTTCTTTCCTTTCTCCTACAGGGAGTTCCAGAAACCTGACTGTAACAGCAACTGCAACATTCAGCGTTTGTTGCCCACCTAGAACCTCTTACTTGCACGAGGTTATCTAAGACCCCCAATAATAGTCTTGTGGGGAATATGCTGTTCTCCCTAATTTTCATTTGTAGGAAGCCCAGAGCGGTCAGTGGACTCCCAGAGGTCACCTCTGCTTACACAGCTGAACGGGGTTTTGAGCCACGTCTAACTTTGGAGCCCTTGCGTTCAGTCTGCATCTCTCCCGTGATCAGGTGTCCCCAGAGCAGTCCCTTCCCAGGTCCCCAGTGAGATGGATGCAGCCCTGAGAAGAAAGCAAGGTGTGTGCTTGCAACCTGAGCTGGGTGTGTTACATTCTCTCTAGGCCTCAGTGTCCTCACCTGTAAAATGGGCAGAATGAGACAGCCTACGATCTCAGTCTCTAACTAAGACAATCTCTGACACCCCTTCTGGTTGCAGGATTCTGTGTCTGATTATGCCAAGATTATGGATTTGGGAGAAGTCATACCCTCATCCCCTTGCCCTACACAGTTCCTGCCTGAGAATCTTCTGTGTATCAGAGGGAACAGAGAAGTAACTCAATATTTGGACCCAATTTAGGAGTCTGTCCTGTCACTGGAGGAAGAGCCTCCCGGAGCGCAGGTGGCATGTGCCACTGTCCTGGGTGGCGAGTGATCACACCAGCCATTCCAGTTAAAGCAACAGCTCCCTTACACTGAGCACTGAGAGTGGGCCGGCCACCCTGCTGTGTATTTTACCTGTGTGACCTTATTAAATCCTCCGAATAGTTCCCCAAAGTGGGTACTTTACAGACCAGGAAATCAAGTGAAACCGCTTGCCCGAGGCCCAGAAGCGAGGAGCTGGGATTTGAACCTACCTTCTTAACCACCGTGGCCACCTGACTTCTGATACAGCCTTAGATTATCAATGATGTTTCTAGAAAGGAGGCAGATCTCATGTTGGACTCTGGACCATTTGTGTGTTTTCCTAGAGCTCCCCCAGGAGGTGAAAACAGCCCCAACTCTGCTATTCTCACTACATTTTGGGGAGAAGTAAGAAGGGAAAGAGGAGGCGTGTCCTCCCCACCAGGGACAGAGAGTGGAAGTCCGAGCTTGGGGAGGCCTCCATTAGGGAAGCGAGGGGTCAGAACTCCAGGAACCAACTGGAGGAGCCCCCCGGGCAGCTCAGGAGATCACGCTGAGAACAGGGCAGAGCTCAGGTGTTCCCCAGATGGGGCTGCCCTGCGAGGCCAGAGCTGGAAACCAGAACACAAGGGCAAAGAACATGGCAGGTAACCCAGCAGTCCCCAGGCCGGAAGCGCACAGGCGTGCGGGAGAACACCGCATCCGCAGCCTCTGAAGGCCCTGGGTTCCTCGAGGAGCGTCGGGTGGTTTGAAGTGCTCACGTGAAGCCAGGGCCCTTTGGTTCCTGACTCGAGGGTCAGAAGCCCCGCACGCCAGGGCTAAGGGACCCCCCTCCCCCACATCCTTTCCCTGTCCCCAAATCAGGGTGAGGGGAGGCCTGAGGCTGCTGTGTCAGAGCTCTCTTTCCTCCCCGGCCTCCTGAGCCCAGCGCCCAGCATCACCCATCCCTGGGCCAGTTAGCTGACACCAGTGCCTATTTGGCGCAGGGGGAGGGTAAGGAGAGGCAGAGGAGGAGGGAGAGCAGCGGGGAGCCCTGGGGTATGAGGGCCACCAGAGGCATTGTCCCTGTGCCCACCTGCTAGGGAGGGGGGTGGGGGCCAGCAGTGGCCCCACACTTACTGGCAAGCAGCCCTGTGTCTGGATCAGGGAATTAAGCTGTCCTCGCCTCTGCGGCATGAATAGGGCTGGGGGAGAGGTGGGGGGCGCTGTGACAAGAGCTGTCAGTGCTGGTATCCTGTCCCAGCAATTGTGGACAAGGCCAGGCAGCTCAAGACACCTGGAAAGACAGGCCTGGAAGAGCAGGGGCCAGGGCCTGCCAGGGGGAGGGGCAGGTGGGGACACAGCAACCTTTGTGTGAACCTGACCAGCGCTGGTCACAGGCTGCTTCCTGTCAGGGGGCTCCGGCCCTGTCCTGCCTCCCTGCACCTGGGCTCAGCACACTGTGTCGCTCCCTCACCCGTGCCTGGCTCCTGCTCAGGGCCAGGACTGAGCTTCACTGGAGAGCTCGTCCTGCTGGGGATGAGGACAGGGACGAGCGTCAAGGTGAAGCTGGTGACAGCGACCCCCTTGCCATCGGCCTGGCCTCCCCGTCTTCTCCTCTGGGTTTTCTGCTGCACAGATGCCAACCAGTCTGCAGAGTGCTGGAAGCCGGTGGGGAATCGTGGGAGCCGATGGGCGGCGTCCTGTGGAGGGGCACCTGGAGGACCCGCAAAGGCCTGCATGGGCCTGTCCCGGGAGGGGTCTGAGCCTCTGAGGAGCAGAAATACCTCAGGCTAGGCCCTGCCAGCCCCCAAGTCCCCCTGAGCCCTATGGCCGGACACCCTTATCAAGCAGAGCCCTTCATGGGCTTGGGTTTCTGTGGGGGACGTTTTGGGGACCAAGGTTCTAGGCCCTGGGCCTCAGCCCGGCTCCTTCCAAAGGCATCAGGCCAAGTGACTATGCCCACAGGCAGGGCACGGCAAGGCGGGCCACCTCCCTGGGCGGCAGCGGCAGACAGTCTCTCTCCCGACGTGCTGGCGAATTGGGGGAATGTGGGCACGATCTCAGCGGGAAGTGTGCATCTGAATGGCCCTCCGCCCGCTCTAACTACCACAGTATTTTCCATGGATCCGTGCCCTCATCACCAGCCTCCAATTTCATCCTCTCCTCTGGCCTGTCCCCAGGTCAGCCTGGAGGGGCTCCAGGCCAGGGTCTGGAGTACTGGGAAGGGGGGGGAGGAAGCACCTCTGACCTTGCCGTTCCTGGAAAGGGGTGAAGTCCCAGGTGAACTTGGAACACGCCTGGTGCCCGTGAGCTCTGAGTGACGCCCTGAATTCAGCCTGGCCCCGGGGGCCACAACACGCCTTCCACTCCTCTTCCACAAGTGAACCGTGGCCCAAAGCCGGAGAGGGCAATAAGCAGAGTGAGGTACAGCCCCCGCACCCAAGTGCAGTCTAGCTGGAAATCCAAACGTGAAGTGGGAACCAATTCCCGGGGTGACTGGGGAGCTGGGGCTTATAATCATTCTCCCACATCCACCCGCCCCACAGCTGCCCGGCCTGGGCTCCGCTGGGCAGCGGTGGATGCAGGCACGATGCTCAGCCCTGTCCCGAGTCTACATTTCAGACACTGTGGGCCATGCCTACGGGGTGCTGGGAGACCACCAGCAAATGCGGGTGCGGCCCGGGCAGTGGGGTCGCCCGGTGGAGGGTGGAGAGGGGCATCCGGAGGAAAGAGGGCAGGTTTCTAGCTGCGTCTGCAGGTGGAGAGCAGGGCCCCGGGCAGGCGGGGCAGGGCTGGGGAGGAAGCTCGGGCCTGGTGAGCTGGGTCCAGGAGCTCGGGCTCTAACCTGTAGATGGGGGGTGAGGGGACTGGGCAAGGGGTCAGAGGCCAGGGAAGCCCAGTGCAGTGAGTCAGTGCTGTGGGGGACTGGGGGGCTGAGGTTGCTTGACATTCTCAGCTGGGGACTGAAGGACATGGCTCTTCTTGGATCCGAGGTCTCCCTCCGGCCCCACTGTGTCCCAGGTGGGCCTGGAAGGAGCCTCCAAGAGTCTGGTTGGCAGCACTTAGGATCCTTCTTGGGGCTCTTGTTCCTGAGGCTGGCTGGCTTCGGGCAGACTGCTCCCAGACCCCGCGTCCCAGCTGGCCTGCCCTGGGAGTCTTCGTCTGCAGGCAGAATCTCACAGAGATGATGGGGAGGCTTGAAGCTGCCCCTCAGACTCCAGAGGGAGAAACGGGAGAGGAAGACGTCTGTTGAAGGGCACATGCCTCTGTCCCAACCCCCAGGCCCCAGGTCAAGAACTCTCCTAATAGAGTCAGGCTCTAAGGCTGCCCATCACCTGTTTCTCTCCTCTGTTGTGCCTTCTGCCAGGGTCTCTCTTTATCCCTCTCCCTTTCTCTCTTGGTCTCTCTCTCAGCCTCTGTATGTGCTCATCCCTCTGCTGTTTCCTCTATTTAGTACCTTCTCCTTTCTCTTTAGACCTGGGTCTTTCCTCCTCTGTTGCTTGCTCTCCACCTCTTCCTGGTCCTCTCCTCTCTCTCTCTCTCTCTCTCTCTTTCTCTCAGGTCTGTCTTTCCTTTGTGTGAATGCCCTTCCCTTCTCTGGGTGGCAGCTGCTTACTCTGTCCAGCCTCCCTTTTCCCTGGGAGACAACCCCGTCCATCCTAGCCCTGGGACAACCTTCACAGAGACCACGCCTGCATGGCACTCTTCTCCCTGGCCCCCCCCCAAAACTGGGGACCTGGGGGGGTAGTTTAGCCCCTGATAGTCCCCACCCCCTCTCTGCCCAAATAAACAACCTAAAGACTAACGGTGCTGCTCTGCACATGGTTCCAGATCAGCCCCTCACCCTCCCTTCCAGGAGGGCTGCCTCCCCTGAGCCCCTCCTGCACAGGATGAACTGACGCCTCCATCACCCAAAGGCTGTCGTCAAGCCGAGGCCCCACGCCCAGAGCGGTCTGCTGGCAATGGGGAGACAGCTCCCTGTTGTCGAGGAACGGGAGGGGCGACAGGCAGCAGGGGCTCTGCCTGCTGGAATCTTGAGGATGATCCTAGGGTCTGACTTCCAAGCTGGGCTCTCTCCACGGCTCACACACCTGCTTGAAGACTAGAAAGAAGGACGGGACACCCCTAGTCACGTCATCACTCACTTCATCAAGAAGTTTCCACTCTGTCTCAGTCCAGAATTTTCCGTGTCGTGGAGGAGACCTGCCTGCGTCCTGCTCGCCTCTCTGGGCCCTCACCTTGTTGCTTTCATTCACGGGCACTTCACTCTCTTCTCCCTGGTGCTCAGATGGGCCAGGTTCCTCCTTGACTCAGATCTGGCCCCACATGTCCCCGCCTCTCCTCGCTTTGGCTCCTCTGCGCCCCCAAGGCCCCTTGGCCTGGCTGAGGTCCTTCCTTCAGACCCCAGCTTGACCATCCCTGTCTCAGGGAACACCGGCCAATCCTCTACACGACTGCCGGTCCTTCTCCGTGGTCTGGCCACCCGTGCCACAGCGTCACACAGTTGTCATGACTGAAGCTAACCCGTGGCCGCCATGGGTTAAGGGAGAGAATGTTTACTGGGAATCTACGGCGTGCCAGCTTCTAAGCTAGGACCTTTCCTACGGCCTCAGGAACCCTGCCTTTATAGAGGAAGAAGCTGAGATCAGAGAGGTGGAGGGTCAGCCCCGGGCACACAGCAGCAAAGCGCTGCCATTGTGGGATTTGGCTTTGGACGTGCGACCCTCCTTCTCCACACCTGGCTCCTCATCAGGACTTGACCTGAGGCGTCGGCACTGACCACCAAGTGCAGGTTGAGCTGTGGCTGCTAAGATGCCCATTGCAGCCATTTATAAATTCCCCGAGTTTCACAAACACCTGTCAAGTTCCATCTCTACACCAGGCACTGGGCTAGTGTGGGGGCCTGGACCTGCTCATATGGGTGTGAGTGGGCATCTCCAGGAAGTCACCTGTCTGCCTCTGTCCACTCGTTCTCCAGCCATGGTCTGTGTTGACGCCTGGGCAGGGCTGAATGGAGGAGGGGCAGACGTGGGCATGTGTGTGTGGGGGCTGTTGGGTGGAGGGGATGGGGGTAAAGGGGGACTGGGTTTAATGAGGTGACTGCCACTTGTAAATGAAACAGAAGGCGGGGCAGCTTGTGTGAACTTTAACCTCTCCTGTCTGTCTTGCCTTTCAACGGGAGCTTTACAGAGCAGTGGCCTCACTTAGAAAGGACCCACCGCACGCAGCCCGGGGAAGGGAGGACTGGGGACGCTCAGCCCCAGGGTGGGGGGAAGGAGGGCTGGAGTCCGGGGTGAAGGCTAGGTGCATTGCAGGCCTGCACCTCCGCTCTCCCTAACAGGAGCTTCGGAAAACAGAAGCAGGAGGCTAGATCTGAGGGGCGTCCATCGCAAACCCAGAAGCTTCTAAAACTGCAGATCCCCAGGCCCCTCCCCTGAGGTTCTGGGTCGGTCGGTTTGGGCTGGGGCTTGGAAACCTGCTTTTTTTTTTTAATCTCCCACAGTGATTCTTTTACTCAGCCAAGTTTAGCAAGCACTGTTTGGGGACACTCGGGAATATCATTGGGCCACAGAATCTTCTGCTCACCGGTGGTAGGAAACTCCAGCTCTCAGGGATAATCACGGGCTCCTTTTACTGAATGCTCCCACGTGCCAGACAGCGTGCTAAGTGTTTTACAGCCATCAGCCCCGTGGGCCCCCTCATGATCCCGCAGGCTAGGTGGCGTTACCTCCATTTCACACGACAAAGTGTGAATAACGGGTGGAAGATGAAAGAGCTTGCCCAAGGGGAACGCAGACCTGACATTTGAAAGTGGTTCCGGCTTGAAAAGTTCCGTTTTTAAGCACATGCCACCCTGTTGCCTTCATGGACCTATGGTCGCCATTAACATTGAGGGGTCCAGTATCCAGGAACCCAGAAATCATTGTCTCCTTGCATTCTAATCATAGTCCTGGGGCCAGCTCTGGACTTCATGGTTAAAGACCCCCCTGCCGGGCAGAGACACCTGTCCATCTGTCTTATTCATGACTGCATCCTCTGGGCCTACGTCTGGCTTGTAGAAAATGCTTAATAAATTCTTACCAAATGCTTAATAAATACTATTTAAAAAAGAAAAGGACTCTCAATACCAAGTACAAAGCATCCCCTTCTTCACTGGGTGCCAGGGGAGACAACAAAAGAGTTTCTTCCTTTCTCTCCAGAGCAGGGCAGTAGGGGTAGCTAGAAAGGGTAAGGATGTAGGGAAGGGTCCTGGGCGTGCAATTCGAGAGAGGGACGGCTATGAGAGAGAAGTGCCCCATTCCTCATGCCCCGCCAACCTCCTGCCTGGGTCCTGGGGGCTTAAGTGGGATCTGCCCCTCACGCCCCACCCCTGCACTCTTCTGGAAAGGGTATTATTGAAGAGCTGCTAGCCCAGGTCCGGGCCTGTGCGTTTGCCAGTATCTCATTCTCTTGAAAATGACATACTGAAAATAACCATTTAGGGAGCATCTACGTTAGCCAGGCACTAAGCGACATAAAGTGGAAAGGACACCGTTTGCGATCTTAAGGGACAGAGAAGACTGGGCGCTGATAACAGGTAGGAGAATTACAACGTCAAGGAGTTGGGGTTTTCAGTCAGGGCTGAGGGAGAAGGCTGCTGGCACCACGGTTGAGATGTGTGTGGAGTTGCCCCCTCCCCTGAGGACAGCTGATGTGGGAGGGGAGGCCCTGACCTGTCCTCTCCTGCTGAGGTCCTTGGGGGGACCCTGCAGGCAGGGGATGGCCTGGGGGCCCCTGAAGTGCCCCTCATCCCCATGCCAGGCCATTCTCCCTTCAGGTAGAGGGACAATTAAAATTCTCTTACAAACCAGGATGCTGTTGAGAGTGCAAGGAGGCACTCAATAATTGCACCAGGACAACAGGCTTAAGCCAGGACTGTCCGTAGGCAACCAGGACTACAGTCACCCTATTTTGGGGTCACTCTGCCTTCAGAGTTGGGGGCGCTGGGAGTCGGGAGTTCCCAGTCCCAGTTGATGGCTGGAGCAAGTGGCCACGGCAGGATGTGGAGCATTGGCCCTAGCAGGAAGGGCACAGGGTGGGGGTGGGGGGACAGGGGTCCTAGAGGTGACGGAGCTGGAAGGGCTCAAAGCGGACTCCAGGCTGTGGCCACGTGGCTGCTCTGGGGAGCTGCAGCTAACCCGACTCTACCCTGCTGAGTGGGGCTAAAGTAGACTGAACAAAACGGATGGGCCCCAGAGGGGAAGTGGGGGGCAGCTGGGGAGATGCTTTCTTGCCCTGGCAGTCCCCGTCCAGGTCAGCCTGAGAACAGGGCTGCCTTTGGGTGCTTGAACCCTTTGCAAAATCTGATGAAAGACAAAGGCATTCTTAGAAAAGGAACAAATGCTCTCCCACACAATGATTTACAATTCCAGGGGATTTGTGGATCCCTCATCATCTTAGGAAATCAGGTCCTCCCTTTCTCTCTCTCTCCCTCCCTCCCTCTCCATTTCCCTCGCCCCTTCTTATACACACACTCAGAGAATTGTGTTGAGAATTCACAATACCATAACATTCACCTAATTAAAGTGTACAATTCAATGTGTTTTTCCTTATATTCACAGAATTGGGCAACCATAACAATTAATTTTAGAACATTTTCAACACTCCGAAAAGAAAGCCCTCAACCCTGAGTCATCAGCCCCCACACTCCCTTTGTCCTCAGCCCAACAACTAATCTAATCTATGTTTTGTTTCTAAAGATTGGTCCATTCTGGACCAATGAAATCCATTCATATAAATGGAATTATATAGTATGTGGCCCTTTTTAACTGGCTTCTTTCACTTAGTGTAATTTTTAACTTATTTTTGAAAGAGAAAGAGGGAAAATGAGCAGGGGAGGAGCAGAGAGAAGGAGACAGAATCGCAATCAGGACTTCATACCATCAGAGGGCAAGCCTGACATGGGGCTTGATCCTACAACCTCGAGATCATGACCTGAGCGGAGATCAAGAGTCCAATGCTCAACAGACAGAACCAGCCAGGCACCCCTCAGAGTAATATTTTCAAAGCTCAACCTGCTGTAGCGTGTAACAGCACTTGATTTCCTTTCCCTGCTGAATAATATTCCATTATATGAATAGACCAAATTTTATTTATTCATTCATCAGTTGATGGGCGTTTGGGTTTTTTCCACTTCTTGACTTTTATGCATAAGTCTTCTTTGAATATATGTGTATAAGTTTTTGGGTAGACATTATGTCTTCATTTCTCTTGGGTGTATATCTAGGAGTGCAACTGCTGGGCACATGGTAACTCTACATGTTGCCTTTGGGAAACTGTCAGACGGTTTGCCAAAAAGGTTGCACCATTTTACAGTACTGCCAGAAGTGCAGGAGGGGTTAGTTTTTCCACATCTTTGGCAACACTTATAATTCTTGGTCGCTTTTGATTCAAGAGAGCCTAGTGGACATCCAGTAGTATCTCATTGCATTTTTTTTTTTTAACTTTTAACATTTTTTATTTATTTTTGAGAGACAGAGCGTGAGCAGGGGAGGGGCAGAGAGAGAGGGAGACACAGAATCCGAAGCAGGCTCCAGGCTCTGAGCTGTCAGCACAGGCTCGAACCCACCAACTGTGAGATCATGACCTGAGCCAAAGTCATGTGCTTAACCCACTGAGCCCCCCAGGTGCCCCTCTCATTGTGATTTTGATGTGAATTTTTATGATTGCCCATGATGCTGAGAATCTTACCATGTGCTTATTAACCATTATATATCCTCTTTGGAAAAATGTCTATTCAAATTGCTTGCTCATTTTTAAAGTGGAGTTTTTTCAGATATATGGTTTATCAGATATATGATTTGTAAAAATTTTACCCACTTCTGTGGGTTGTCTTTTCCCTTTCTGATGGCATCCCTTGAGGTGCAAGAGTTTTTTACTTCGATGATGTCCAATGTATCCATTTTTCTTTTTTGTTGCTTGTGCTTTTGGTGTCATACCTAAGAAACCATTGTCTAACCTGAGATCACAAAGATTTATGCCCATGTTTTCTTCTAAGAGTTTTCTATTTTTAAGACTTATATTTAGGTCTTTGATCCTTTTTGAGTTGATTTTTGTATACGGTGTGAGGTAGGGGTCCAACTTCCTTCCTCTGCATGCAGACATGCAGCTACCCCAGCACTGTTTGTTGAAAAGCTCCCTTCCTCACTCTGTCTTCCTTTTCCTCTCCTTCTGCCCACGTCCCCACTCCTGAGCAAGGAAGGTGGGGTCATTGACTTAGTCATGTGACCCTGGCCAGGTCCTTTATGTCTTAGAACCTTAGTTTTCTCCTTTCTAAAAATGTGTAAGATGAGTGTCTCCACAACTACTGTCTCAAAGAACATGCGAGGAGTAAGCCAGATGATGGAGAAAGTTGTGGAGCAAATTTTGTGAGCACTTATTATCAGGTGCCAAACTGCGATGAAACAGAAAGATCTCTGCTTTCTTTGTCACATCTGCTCCTTGGGATTTTATATGCACATCCTTGGCAACTTGGTCCCCTCCACTTTCAACTCTTTTGTACCCTCCCTCAGCAATAGGACATCCTTTTAGGCTCCGTCTTGAGTCAGTCAAGTATGAGGTCAAGGTCAAGCAGCAGTCTTTTGCTTTTTGAAAAATCTTTTTAAACAATTTCCAATGTGTTGAGATTGTTCTATGCTCAGAGGGACTTTAGTGGGCTGAAACATCTCTTTTATAAACAAGAGGGTTGCACTTTATTCAGAGAGGTACAGAGAAATAAACAGTTCAGGCAGAGACACCTGCTTTTACGAAGTCTGGAGGTGAGTCCTGGGGATTCCTGGGGCCAAGATTCCTCTATCTTCTCTTAGTCTTCTTTCCCTTCACCACTCCAACATTCAAGTAATTAGTCAGATCATGTACATCACTTGCTATGAATTATTCAAATACAGCTTATAGTCTAGTGGGGGAGCTGCAATTCTCTGGACCTCTGGACTTGTGGTGGATTGGGAAGGGGAAATACAAGGATGCCTCCCAGGCTCCTTGCTTGTTTCTAAGGTGATCTGGAACTTCCTTGTTTCTGTCTGAGGTGGTCTGTACAAAGACACAAGGTTGAAAATGGGCATTGGGTCAAGTACTGGTCTCACCACCTTCCTATTAGCTATGGGCTTTGGCCAAGCCACTTCATCTCCCTGAGTCTCAGTTTCCTGATCTATAAAATGAGGATAATGTGATTAATTTCCTCACAGGTAGTTGTGAGGCTTAACAAAACAGTGTCTATAAAACACTTGGATCTTGGATCATAACTTGAATAAAGTAAATGTTTCAATTAATGGTGGGTAATATTATTTTCTGGCTTTCTGTCCTTTATCTGTCTGGATTGCTGGGAGCTGAACTTCATCACCCACCTGATGTCACAGCCCAGGGGGTCGACAAGAGAAGACCACAGAGCGGTCCTCTGAAAGTGAAGCTACTGATATCTCTTCTGCTATTCAATCAGCATATTTTTCTTACTGGGCCTTTCCCTATGACTTTGCAGTCAGTTGATCATTAAAGGCACTCTAAAGAAAACATGTCCCTGTAAAAGGTTACAGAAAGGGTAGATCCTAAGAAAGCAGTTATGCTTCAATTTCTCTAAAGAATAGGCTCTACCTGTCTCAGCTATAACAAATGAAACTATAAATACAGAAAACAGAATTAGCCCTCTAGCTTGTAAGGCATAGAAATAGTAAGATTAAAGATTAACTCTAAAAAGTAAAGGAGCAGAAATGCAAGGAAATAACCAGAAAGTTTCCTCACGGATGAATTCCCTGGAAACATTCTAAGAATAAAAACAAAAGCTTGATGCAAACATATAGGAAGTAGAAAGCATATATAAGCTTGCTGAAGAATCAATAAACTGTCCAGATTGGTTCACTTGAGCTGTCTGTGTCCATTCCTTCGTGCCGACGCCAGCCCTCCTTCGGGGTACCCCTAGACAGGTCAGAGCACGTCTCTAGCACTGGATTATTCTTTGGGGGCTTTCTTGTGATCGTCCATCCATCTCTGATACAATGATAATGCTTGTCTGGCTGATCTAATAGGGGGCTCCACACTGAGGCTAAGAATATGGAGGACAGGGTGGGGGTTGGACTGAGAACTTGAAGGAAGTGGGGAAGGAAGGGAAGAGCTCACCCTTGGGAAAGGATCTTCTTTCAAAATAAAAATCTGATTCTTATCTCCAGCTGGCATTGCCTCTTAACAATCCTTCAAAAGCAGGTATAATATCACTTCAAGACCTAACGATGAAGGGCAAGTGATTGGTTGTAGTCTTAGCTGAACTTGGCCTCTATGTTGGCCTCTAGGTCATGATGGGGCTTGGGGGCAGGGCTGCAAGTAGCCTATACGGTGGCTCCTTGTGAATTTCAAGAGGGTGAATTTCAATCCTCTTCTAGTCCAGTGTAGCCTAAACCACATTCACCCCACAACCGGTGCCCTTTTGCAATGCGCAATCTGCACATTAGTAGTTGCCCTACTTAGAGGACAAAGGGAAGCCAGCTTTAACACTTCCTAAGGTATTTGTGAGCTCCTGAACCTGTGAGTTTCAACCACAGCATCATGCTGTAGGAGCCACTCATGAAGGGAGAGAAAGAACATGACAACTTTGTGATCATGGAAGCCGCTTGAAGAGAGTTACTCAAGGGCAAGGAATGGTGTTTCTGACACACTGAATTCTAGGGAAAAGGCCAGTTATGCCTAGAGCCCCCAACCTGTACCCCACAAGATAGTTTCTGATCTCAACACTCTAGTGGCTGATTTCTGGTTGGGGGATGACGGGGGGATGGGTTCTTGCCTGAAAAAGGCAATGAATGGCCTTGTGAGGGGGGGCACTACATCATTCCTTCCTCAGTTAAAAAAATTTTTTTTAATGTTTATTTTTCAGAGACAGAGAGACAGAGTGTGTGATCAGAGGAAGGGCAGAGAGACAGGGAGACACAGAATCTGAAACAGTCTCCAAGCTCTGAGCTGTCAGCACAGAGCCCAACGCGGGGCTGAACCCATGAACCACAAGATCATGACCTGAGCTGAAGTTGGGCATTCAACTGACTGAGCCACCCAGGCAATCCCCTTCCTCAGTTTTTATATGGTAGCTTTCTCTATTTGCTTGTAATGGTGACTAAAGCCTACCCTTTCAGGAAAGAATGAAAGCACACTATCACCCACCGCACACCTGCTTCTGCTCACATCTCTTCTGACACTAGCTCTACCCACCATCAGTGCGTGCAGTATGGTGCCACTTTATCCTGAGATGCCACCACTCTATCCCTCCCCTCTGGCATATGCACCTTTTGGAGTAAGCTGGTCCCTCTATGACATTTGTTCTACATTGTTTGCCAGGGCTCATTCTACAGAAGGCTCAGTGCATGGCGGTCTCTTCCTGCCTCTTCTCTTGTGATGGGCGACATGAAGATGACTCCCAATGATCTCTGTCTTTTGGTATCCACATCCTCCTCTTGAACGTGGGCAGAAACTGTGACCTAACTTCTAACAAAAAGAATACAGTAAACGTGATGTCTCTCCCCTGCTTACGTTGCCTAAGATGATAACTTCCCTCTTGCTTGCTCCCTCTACTGACTTCTAGTCTTGCACAGATGCAAGTGGCCATGGTAAGGAGACTCATATGACAAGGAACTGTGGGCTGCCTCAGACCAATAGCCTGCAGCAAGGAGCTAAACCCTGCCAACAATCATTTTTGGAAGTGAATCCAGGGGCGCCTGGGTGGCTTAGTCGGTTAAGCGTCCGACTTTCGCTTAGGTCATGATCTCGAGGTTCGTGGGTTCGAGCCCCGCGTCGGGCTCTGTGC